>NC_139236.1:56212389-56521828 GCF_977018435.1 Lepisma saccharinum | reverse complement strand
CTAAACAAAAGAAATTGATGATGACTTTGAAAGCAAAACAGGATTATGTAATATATTACAAAAACTTGCAGTTTCTGATGCGTCATGGTGTTAAAGTAACTAAGGTTGGCAAAGTGTTGAGGTTCAGGCACTCAAGATGGTTGAAACCATATATTGATACGAACACCGAGCTTCGAACATCTGCAGTAAGCCAATTTGATAAATCATTGTTTAAATTAATGGTCAATTCAGTATATGGCAAAACTATAGAAAATGTTAGAAAGCATAGTGATGTTAAATTAGTTACCGACCCCAGCCGGAGCAAAAAATTAGTGGCAAAACCTAATTTCAATTGTAGAAGAATTTATGATGACAATATGGCACTTTTTAACATGAAAAAAAACAAAAATTAAGTTTGATAAACCTATTTATGTAGGGGCGGTGATATTAGAATTGGCAAAATTGCATATGTTAAAACTATATTATGATGTGTTGAAACATTTTTATGGTAATAGTATAAAATTAATGTACATGGACACAGATAGTTTTATTTTTGATATTCAAACAGAAGATGTTTATAAAGATATATCACATCCTGAATTATTTAAATATTTTGATACCAGTGAACATTCAAAAATTCAACCCCACAACAAAAAGGTGCCTGGCAAGTTAAAAGATGAGACCCTTGGCGATGTTATTGTAGGATTTGCTGGGCTAAGAGCTAAAATGTATAGTTTTAAAACATGTAGTGGTGCTGTTGCCAAAAAAGCTAAGGGTATTGGTAGAGATACTGTAGATAAAGAGCTTGAATTTGAAGATTACAAAAATTGTCTCATGTCACAGAGGTTAATTAAAACATCAGAAAATAGAATTCTGAGTGTGGATCACTTGGTTAAGAATAGACCATAGTGACTGTCATCAAAATCCTGAAGATTTTCAATACTAAAATTTTCAACCCACTCAAGTCCTGCATATGGCAATTTACCCATCATAGCGTACCCATACAAATTATTGGCATCCACATAAAGTATATAATTTGATGGCAATTCTGGATCATAATTAGAAATATATTTGTTATTAGCTCTGGCATATCTCTGAGAACATTGCACCATCCCTCCTCTTATACACTGTTCCATAAATAGATACATATCTTGATCTTGGATTAAATTTAACTCCATTTTAGTATTTAAAAACATTGCAGACCATGCTAGACCTGGAGCACTATAAAAATAAATTGGATCTAGCTTATAATTTTCTATTGAAGATTTTCTAAATGCCTGAAGTATATCGGCTAAAAGAGTTACATCTAGTTTTAAATATGCCTTATGATAATCACCAAATGTCTGGCATTTTAAGTTGGTCCACATTAACTGAGCATGGTGATAATCTTCATCAGTGATTTCGGATGCCCTGAGTTTACTATAGAATGCTTTTTGTGGTGGCAGAGAACAATCATCAAATTTTGAAAAATCAGTAACATAATCATATGGGTATACGCCTTTTCGCCTAATTAATTTCAAGTCCTGATTTGGAAACGTGCCACAAGTAATTTTAAATTGACCATCAGATAATTGACTGGCCAGAGTAGCTAAGCTAGCCGACAAAATTCTGTATGAATCAAGAAATCTTAAGTGAATGGAAACACCATTCACTTTAATTATTTTGCAAATAGATATATATTTCTCATCATTTTCTGCTAAAATATTTAAATTCTGCTTGTCAAACCCCTCGTACCTGATCAGATGATGAAAATCATAGTTAGATGCACCATGGCAAAATATCGGGACAAATTTTGGTCTCTGGATCTTAATATTACAGTTATTACACAGAGCCATTAAAAATTTACCACTTGTATGGGAATGGTGTTTCACCTTGATATTTGTATTTGAAAATTTAAAATCACATACCAGACATTTTTCTGTATTATTGAAATTTTGAAACTGTTCTTCTGTTAAAGGCATCATAGGTCTTGATTTTAATAAGATATTAGATGCTATGTCATGGCACTCATTTTCTATTCTATGTGCAAATTCTTTGATAGCATTTGGTCCCATATATAAGTGTGGTTCACTAGCAACACCATCCCGTATAATTATAGAACAAAAACTAGAAGGTTCATGTAACTGATATGATGTACTTTAAGATTCCTCAGGATCTGGGCTACAGGATGCAAGAGGTTTCAGGTTTGACTCAAAATCACAAACTATATATGCTGGGTGTTCCAACAAGGCTTCAAATTTTTTGAATTTGGCATTTTCACTTGGCATAGGCATAATCATATGAACAGGTTTGTGATTACCACAATATTTTAAATGTTCAACTAATTTGCTTTTAGCAATTTCTGCATTCTCTTTACTAATCCCATTTACCATTTTTTGACCATCAAATACAGTTAAACATCTTCGGCACAACTTGTATATTCTATTAGATTTGTCTAATTGTTTTCTTACTAATGCTTCAAGATTGCGTATTAGAGTGTAATGGTATGTGCCATCCCCCTCAATTAAGAGTAAATCAATCGAAATAGCAAAATCATCATCAACTGTACTAATTCTGAGAGGTTCTATCAAGCAATTTCCAGCACCAGTAGAACAAATAAATACATTAATAGATAATGGATTGATATCTCTAGCCTTTTTTTCAAATTTATCAATATTCTGAACATACATTGGATATTCTAATCCCTCCATAGCGTCATCAAATTCGTGTTCATATTTTTTATAATAAGTTATTCTCTCAGGATGCTTTGAAACTGGATATAAAGCAGCTAAAATACACCACAGAAAACATTTGTCATCATTATTTTCTATGTTAATCACGGCTCTTTTGTTTTTAATATTATCAGGTAATGGCACATATGTCGATCCTTGTAGTGGGTTAAATTTAGAAATATTAATATATAACTTGTGTGGAGATCCACATAAACTCCATCCGGATTCTTTTGCGGCAAATTCAGAGTGTTTAATAATTAATTGCTCTATCAAACTACTTATTATTTCGTCTAAATTTGTATTTGAATATATAACTACAGTTTCTGTTATGTGGGGGTGTGTAAATTTCGTTCCATTTGGCTTCTTATATTGTACAAATAATTTGAAAGACAGTTTATAAGAGTTATTTTGTACATTTAGAATAGCTTGCATATCAGGATTTATATTGTTTAAAAAATTCTCAATATCACATTTTGGAGCTGATATAAAACGGTAATCACTTAGTTGGCTATTAAAACTACTATGAATAGGTGTATAGCGAAGCTGCTTTGGTGGTTTATAATTAATAGGGGTTTCAAGTTTTCTTTTTAGACCAGATGAAGATGTAGATGGCTGTGATAAAGTAGAAAACTGTGTAGAACAATTATTTTTATGTTTATATAAGAAATATTCCAGACTATATTTTCTATGACATTTAGGGCAAATTTTTGTGGGAGTTCTGCATTTGTCGGGGTTACAATTCTTTTGGTGCCTAGCCCAATTATGACTAGAAATATTCGTATTGCATTGATCACAATATTTTTGATTTGGCATTTTTGTTATTAGTTATAAAATTTCTTGGGCTTCAAATTTAATCTCTATATTTAATATAAAATATGAATTGGGTTCAGCAGTGTACTTTGTACTGATTTGTAATGCAAGAACTCTTTAAATAGCCTAAGCGCGGACCGCATCTGAAACAGTGAACCACCCATGATGTCATAACCAACCAATCAGAAAACAACACACGTCTAATAATTTGTTGCATAATATTGAATAATAATTTGTTTGCACAACATGATGCAATAGAAGTAACCAGAAGTAGACGTGTGTGTGTATGTGTAGGTGTGCGTGTGTGGGTGAGTATAAGTGGGTGGGTGTGGGTATGTGTGTGCGTGGCTCATAAGAGCATCTTGGATTAGTTTTAAGTGATGCCAAAACAATATTAAGAAAAGCCATATTTTTAACAAATTTATAAACAGCAATTTTAGCAAATTTAGGTTTTGCCACATCAATTTGAGGGGGTCCTCTTTTCTCGGAAGCTTTTTTTTTTTTTTACAAAAATCGTAGGTTTTACACAGTAACAATAAAATTTTATAGACATTTTGCCTTAGTTTTAAGTATTTCTATTCAGTCAAAACACCTCCTCATTTCTCGGGTTTATAATATCGTAAATCACACTACTAATGTAGAACAACCACCAGTTACACAAAGTTCCAAAATATTTACGATGGCACTTTTTGCGAAACTTGGTTCGTACTCCTTTACAGGTGTCAGCAGTGGCGGTAATTTGGGGCGGCGCCGAGAGAGTGCAGTTGCCTACCCCTCCCCCCGACTTTTTGAAACTTTTGCACCACGCTAACCTCATGTATCAAGAGAAATTAAACTGTCCTTGCCCCCCCCCCCCCACTTTTGCACCTTGGCCCCTTAGTTTTGGAACCCAATCGCCGCCACTGGATGTGAGCGATACAAATGTTTTCTACCAAGGAATAAATGTCTGCAATTTCAAATTGATAAAAGTGATGAACATTTTAAGTGTTCCTAGAGCAGTTTAGAATCTAAAAGTTGGCAACGGTGACTGCATGACTCATGTATCTGGAGACGGTGCAAAACCGGAATGAGCGTTCGCTGAAGATAAGCGAGCTTCGTCGCAAGGCCTTCCAGTTACCCGTGGGCTTTCGATGCTTGACGGATCAAAACCCAGGTATATAGTTTTACTCGCCCGCCCGACCAGCCAGGCGGGCCTAGTAAGCGGTTCTGACCGATATGCAGCCCCGGTGTGCCGCTGGCGTCTGTTTGTAATACCGTTACGGTAAAATTTTGTTCTCTGACATAGAACATACGCAGTGGTGTGTACAGGATGTTAGAAAAGGGGGAGTTACGTGGACTTTTATAGTGGTCAGTCCTCCTTTTGACAACCTTCTCTGCCATAGATGCTCTTTTATTTAAGAATACTGGGCCAAGGGGGAGGGGTTATGGTCCCCCTCTGGGCACACCACTGAACATATGCCTTCCCTGCTCTTTTAAGAATTATGTTTCTATATTATTGTGGGGCTCGCCTCTCTCCCTCCCCCGAACGCATTTCCGATGCTCGTGTAACAGCAAAGTAATTGATTTACGTTAGAAAGCAAAGGAGACAGATAAAAATATCTATCACGGAACTGATTCGGTTTCCCACATCCAATACCGAGTCAAAAGAAGATCTAAGAGCTCCTGACATGGAATATGTTTTAACAGTGAATCGAGTTCCACAGGAACGGAAAATCAACAACAAAAAAAATCTCCGATACGGCGGGTAGAAAATATTACTCGCACTCTCTTGTATAATGCAGCATGGTTTCAATCGAAGCGGAACACTGGACCAGACGTTCATGGAATTCCGATGGCTTTGAAACAGTTGAACACAGCATGCTAATCTGCCGGTGAATATATTTTCGTTCAGTTGTTTGTTCAGGCGAAGCAATTCCTGAATACTCTTCTACGTTTCTGAATCAGCTGGACTGGGATGCAATATATAAAAGTTCGAGTGGCATTTCAACAATGAAGGGCAAGTTGTTGGTGAAGTTCCTGTAAAAGTTTGACATTGTACACACAGACCGTTCTGAACGTGGGTGTCCTTAGAGAGGATCCGGGGCGGGAGGACTTGACTGATAAAGGAAAATTCGTACCGCCTTCATTTTTATTCATGTCCTTGTCTGTACTTTATTCCTTAATGTACTTTATTCTTCTTTTGTTCTTTTATTCCTTTCTTCCTTCTCTCATCGTTCTATTTTCGCCTTAATTTCTTTCTCCCTCTCTTTCTATTCCTTCTTTCTTAGCCTTTCCCTCTCCGCTATTTCCTTCTCCACTCTGTTCGTTCTGAGTTTCTGTGTCCTGTCCGTCTTAAAATCTTTCTTTCTTTCCTTCTCTAGCTAGAATTTGATTTTGTTTTCGTGTCATAGGCTTTTTAGATAAACTTTGTTTTCGCTCTCTCCTTTGCCTTATTTTTTCCTTTAAAGATTTGTCCCCCCACCTCGTTTCTAGAAAGATTTCTGTTTGAGCCCCAAATTGCTGTAACTGAACTCCATTATTAGAGTTTAAAATTATAAATTAAAGTGAAAACATGAAAGGAAACTTTCACATATCAACCTGAGCGATTGAAATAAGTGTAATGTGATGAACAGTTCATTCATTCGTAGATCAAGGGAACTCAGTATATTGTTTTCCATATTCCCACGTATAGAATGTTCCTTTTAAAACATGTAAGTCCAATTGAGGAGAGGACTACGTCTCTTATCAACCTCATCTAACAGTATTATAACTATTCGTTTCTGTCCGTGCTTTTAATACATCCTCACTGTAAGACAGAGTTTATCCCTGTCTACTTTGTCCGTGCGTGTACAGATTCATAGGCTGTAAGTATAGAAGCATGTTTCTATTCACTGCCATCAGTAAATTCATTTGTGCCTAACATTGCCTATGTCGGCTGTTAGTGCCTGTAAATGTTTTAAAGGAGGGACACATAAGGGTATTTCGACGTCCGCCTCTTGAACTCTGCCCTCTTGATGGGCAATAAATCGCCTTCTTTCGGGAGGTCAAACAAAGAGGCGGTCAATGAACAAGCAATTATATTGATTGATTGATTGAATTAAAATTGTTGAGTAAGCAATGATATTCACATGACGCGTATACACATACACTTAATAATAACGAAACACAAAGACACGGTTGGGCGTTATCACGCAGAAAAACCGTGTTCAATTCCTGGGGTTGGTGCTCTAAAGGCAGGATTTTTCGGACCTTGTCCCTGCATAAAGTGGGTCTATGGGTCACCCAGCCTCGAATGAATGGGTACTTGGGGACAAACCTAGGGACTAAAGGCGGCCGGAGAGTGGTGCTGCTCACATCACCTCCACATTAACCGACATCGTGAATGTGCGAGGCCCTACTCAGCATCCCCTTTATGTTCCTTCATGGCACAGTGCAATGGGCTCTGGGTATATCTATCTTTTATCCATTGAAGAAACACGGATGTGTGTTGAAAACCACATAGCAGAGTTGAAATTAATAGAATAGGGAACAAAGCTTAAGGGCTGATACAAAGAAGATAATCCCAAAGCAGCCTGGCTAATATTCGTCTGACCTTGTTGTCGGAGCAAACTTACATAGATGCTGCCTTTCCGCAACGCCTTGTGCTAACTTGCTCCAAAGCGCGAGACGATGTTGACGCAGCTTTCGGCGAAGTTTCCTTCTCATTAACTTCCAGCGACGTTTGAGGAGGATGAACTTGCATCAGTCGACGTCGGATCAATTTCCCGGAAGCAATAGACGCTCAGAATCACCGAGGAACGAATATTTTTAAAGCGAGGCTTCCTGTCTCCTCGTTCTTGGATATCGGAACTCATCGATCAAAGAGGATAACAGTCAGAAGAAGATTCATTTGAGAGTAAACTTCATCTGTCGCCTGTTTATGTTACAGAAGCAAAGATGAAGACCAGTTAGTTATGAGGGCAGGTCCGTAGCTATTTAATGGCCGTGCGTCAACGTTGTTCCTTTGAGCATTTCTTATTTAGCATCTCCTTCATTTCACTTTTGGCTTATAGCTACAATGGAGATGAATGATGATTAAGTTGGCTCGGAGGTTGATTAAAAGTTATATTATTTTTTGCTGACCTTGAGGACGATGAAGTAACTAACGCTATGACATTCCTAAACCCGAAGGAATAGCAGCAACAATACATGTCTTCCATCTGTTCCCATCCTGAACAAGATCTATCCGCCCTTGAAATGTCCTTCAGGTCAATGTATTGTCATTTCATCTTCGTCTTGGTGTTCCTACCAAATATCGTCAAATTGAATTTGATGAATCTATATAAATGTTATTTTGATACAGCTGTGCATATTTAATTGATTGATTGATTGATTTGGTTTATTTTACTTCGCTTTTCTACCACTTTTGGCTAATTGCAAAGATGGGGATGAGTGATGATATGATGAAATTGATGAATAAACATTCACAAACACCCATAACCACTCAACCACGAAGGCCGGCTGTGTATATTTAAACCTTAAAGGAGAATATTGTTTTATGTACTATCGCTTTAATTCTAGTTGATGACGCAATTCATTAATTATAAAATGCTAATTGACTAGCCTGCATGCGAAAGAATAAGAAACGAAGGTTAGAGATTGTATGATACTAATTTTTTAATTAGATTCTACGCTTTACAGAATCAGGGTGGCCGCGGTGGCTCATTCGGTAACGCGTCTGACTACCATGCTAAAGGTCCCGGGTTCGATCCCCGGCCGGTTCAAATCCGGGAACTTTTCTAACGGTGGAAGCGGCCCCGGTGGGTGCTTACCTGGGGGAAACCCTGGGGGGTAAAGGCGGTCAGGGTCGTGATGCTGATCACATCAGCCCCACTCACGACGGGATCAAGAAAGTGAACACCTTACCTTTTTACTTTGCTTTACAGAATCAAAGGCTTTCGAGAAATCTGTATTTATTACATCTACTTGTGCCCTACTTTCGATCACCGTTGCGATAAAATGAGTGATTTCTGATAAGTTGATGGAGACAGAAATGTGCTTGTAAGCTAAACAATTTGATCTAAGAGCTGGAATGCTATCGACCTGTAGTTCTCTGTATAATTTTTCCTACTTGTTTTTGGTATCGGGGTAAGTTTTGATAGTTTTCAAATATCTGAATACGTTGAGGTTGAGACAGAGGACGTGTACAGCGTGTGCAAAGGCTATTCAAATATGTCACCGCATTATTTAATTATGTAAAGGGACCCGGTTCATTTTTTCGGTGTAAGGCTGGTTCTTATGACATCCTTGATTCCTTTACGACTCATTGAGTTTATCGATTTCATTGTAAGATTGAACATTCAACGTCTTATTTTTTCCATCATCTTGTCGGTACACCGCTTGAAAATATTTATCAAACGTTGTAGTTACTACTAGAGTATCTGAAAGTACTTTAGCTTCATATTGAATAGGTTCTGCTCGTTTTTTTCGCATATTTTTTGGCAAAATTGAAAATGAGATTATGAGTATGAAATACGTTACACTACTAGGTGCTTGTAATATAATGAATATATGCTTTTTGAATTCCACGTAAAACAGTACTTCCAAGTTTTTTTAAAAAAAATTCTCAGTGGGCAACTTTAATTTTCAGTTTTTTTTTCCCTGTGATATGCCTTTTGTTTGATATTCGTTATAAATTCCCGTGAGAACCAGCTCGGATATTTCTTTGATTGAATTTTCGTTGAGGGTACGTATTTGTTATTGGTGCATTTCTCAGATCATTCCTTTTTCATACCTTTAATGAAGGCCGCCACAGTGCAAGACAAAGAAAACTATTCTACACAGAGATGTCAAGAGCCAATGTGCATAGGTTTTCACCTGCAGTGCGAATGCAGGACACAGTGAACAAACCATTATAAACTGTAGAATTTGACTTGTTCACAGATTCATCTAGTGTGCTGAAGAAAAGAAATACATCAATAAGTGAATAAATTAGTGTAGTAATATTGTGTATATAGATGCTCATTTTATATTTTCATTTTCTTATTCTCTATGTACAGTATACGAGTATTATGTTCAACATAATTGGGAAATGTATCCTGCGCTAAACTAATAAATAATAATAATTTACACTTCTCATAAGATTATACATTTTTTAAATATCTGCATTCTTAAAGTTACAGTTATATTCTGTCTGAATTGAATTTTTCAAGACATATTTAAATTTATCCTTCAAGATGTCAATATTTATTGCTGGATGATGACTATCTTCTGGCATGGGATGTAGGTATAAAAGTTTGAGAACGCCCATGGGTTGCTCTATAACACCTCTAATTAACCGTTGTAATGGACAATTTGCACACACATAAGCTACTGCGTTGGTGGTTGAGCATATCGCAACCTTACCTAGAAACTTGTTTGCGTCTTTTGGCGATTTGAAAACGGTCGTGTGTAATTGCTCCCAAACGGGTAACCGAACTTGTCACGAATGTCTGTTTTCCCCTCGAATAACAAATATCCAGCAGTTGCGAACCTGGTACGACCCAAATATTTACCGAACGTGACGCGTTCCTTTCACTGAAAAAAAAAGGGCTGCGTTTGTCTCTTGGGGAAAGAAAGCAGTCGCAGTTCCCCAACGTCTGGAGACCTGCCCTTCGTCTGGACCTGTTTTCCCAATTTCCTTCCAGCCGACGCTCGTGAAAGGCGAGTGGTAAACATCACTTGCAGGAGCGTCGGTTGGAGATGTTCAAATGTCAGCCTGACGGTGCACTCTGGGGAAATGCTAACCGTCCTGGAGCGAATGAACCACGAACTAATAGATAATCTGTTTCCCCCCTTTGTTATGATTAGTGTTTATTTAACTCTGTAGGCTGATCACGATGTCGAGAAATGATTGCTCCGTTATTTTGAAACCCCAATATTTTTGTACAATTAAAATCTCTTCTGTCAAATTCTTGTACTATTTTCCTGCCCCTCTCTCTCTCCCACACAAAATACTAGTCAATTTACCGCCGAAAAATAAAAATCAATTTTGAAATGCAGTGTAACGTCTGAACTTCATCATTGGTTTCGGCTTCTTTAATATCAAAATATTGCACTATATTGTCCCAATGTTTACAATTTTTAAACCCATCCGAAACAATGAAAAAAATAGGCGGGAAAATTTGTACCTTGTAACCCTATATTTTTTTGTACTGTTAGAAAATATTTTGCAAAGCTTTTCAATATTTTTGTACTACTCAAAAATACAAAAAATAATTTTTGAACCAGTCAATTTAACACCGAAAAATAAAAGTCAATTTTGGGGATACAGGGTAACGTCTGAATCTCGAGTTTGGTTTCGACTATGCTATCGACGTCAAAATATTGTACTATTTAAGAAGTTCTCATCATTACTCCACGTGGCCTTGAAACACTATAGCTATACATGTCACACCCTTTGATAATACTGTATTTTACGGAGAGTTTCGTTGAGACCACCTTCTCACTCTATCTGCTGTAAATGTTGGACGTATTTACTTATAAGTATCCTGGCACACCTGGATTGTGGGAACTGATGACTAGGAAGAGACCTGGCAACTATACAGATCAAGATTATGATTATTACAAAGAAATATTAATAAAATCAGATGCACTATACCAGAACAATGATCCCACACAAAAAAGAGTCAAGTCTAGCAGTGGAGCAAAATACAACAACTTAATCAAGCCCATATGGTCACAGATCAAGACAGGTAGTGGGATCAAACAGTACAACACTCTGCCTAAAGAATTTGTCTGGGTTGACGATGTCAGGAAACTTGTAGATAGGTTGCTGGTGATAGCTGGGGAAGAAAATGCCGGTAACCACAATTTTTACAATGAAAAGGTTGGAATTATGGACATGATAAGCACCAAATTGTCTAATTTTATAGTGAATGACACTAAGGGGATTGGATATCTTATAAAAATTATTAATACTCTACCACCTAAATTTTGGAATATCTCTAAGTGTCGGGGGCTGGTTAATGACATCATAAACAAGTTGCCATTTGAACTACACATTCCAGGCTATCAGTATTGTGGCCCAGGTACCAAACTAGACCATAGATTAAACAGAGGTGACCCTGGTGTTAATCCTCTAGATGCTGCTTGCAGAGACCATGACATAGCATACAACACACATACTGATCTTGACAAGAGACATGTTGCAGACAAGAAATTAGAAGAGGCTGCATTTGGTAGATTTGTAAGCAAAGATGCTTCTTTGGGTGAAAAAATAGCAGCATTGGGAACCACCATAGCTATGAACACCAAACAAAAACTGGGGTGGGGGTTGTAATAAATTAACTAAATTAGCTACAATTTAATTGAACTAGTTAATCCCAGAATATGTATATAATAAACCAAAAATGAAGGCCAAGGGTGTTATGTATCAAATACCTTATGCAGGTCTTAAATCTCTTAAAACTATTGATAGTCTTCTAAACAAAAAACAGCGCAAGAAGAAAAGTTCTTGTCTTGCCAAGGGACATGGTATGAAATTATTACTTAGTACCCCACAATTAAAAAAATTACAGCAATCTAGAAAAAAATCACATATAGGTGGATTCATATTTAGTATCCCAGCTATTTTAGCAGCATTGGGGGCCGTGGGGAGCTTGGCTGGGGGATCAGCTGCCATAGCAAAAACAGTAATAGATGCCAAGAAGAATAAGGCAGAATTAGATGAACAAAAGCGCCATAATCTGGCCATGGAAAAACAAGGCAAAGGTGTTAAGAAAGTTATGAATAAGTTAAAAAAAAAACAAGAGCCGCTTACCAACCAAGATATTGAAGCTTTAATCAAACCACTGGGAATCAAAAATTTTAGAGGAGTATACATGTCTGATTCTTTACCAGAACAACCACTCAAAAAAGAGTGTGGCATAGTTAATTTGGATAAGTACAAAAATCAGGGTACTCACTGGATTTGTTATCTTAAATATTTAAACAATGAGGCATTTGTATTTGATTCATTTGGAGGTGTTCCACCTGAGAATTTAGTAAAATATCTAAAATCAACTAATCTTTTTTTATAATAATACCCGTGTTCAAAATTTCAAAGATATTAATTGTGGACATTTGTGTTTATCTGTTCTTAGATATCTATCTCAAATTAATAAACCATCGATTGAAAATTTTCAAAAAGCTTTGTGGTATCTAAAACATCATGGGAGTATTCCATCTGACCAGCCAAAATTCAATATTGAAACTCAAACTACATGATGATATAGTGTATCCCAAAACAATAGCTCTTAGAGCATTCTATGGCATGTACTTGATCCCTAATATCACACACCACAACAACACAATCGCAGTTGGTGACCAAAAAATTGTCATCACTCCAGGCCAGTATAATTTGTCTACTCTAAATGCTCAGTTACCTAGAGGTATATTGTTAACTCAAAATTCTGTTACTCACAGAGTAGAAATTGTGTCTGCTACAGAAACAGTAGATCTGGGTACTATAGGAGAGCTATTAGGATTCGAGAACAACACAAAACTTGAACCAGACATTAAACACACTGCTATTAATATACCTAAATTCTTAGCTATAGAAACTCTAAATATTCACTGTAATGTGGCCGAGGGTATAATCACCAAATTAAATGGCATAGGCACTCACAAACAAACTGGGATCATTGCAACATTCAAACCTAACTCTGAATTTATGGAACCGATCATCTATACTCCATCACCAACATTATATTTTCCTGTGTGCCATAATAGAATAGATTACATTGAGTTGATGGTCACTAATGAAAAAGAAGAATTAGTTGATTTTGCTGGAGCCACAACAACTGCTATCATAGAAATTAATATTTAAATAAAAATACATACAAAAAATAAATAAATAAAATAAAATAGAAAATATTGAGAGTTATGAGTTACAATCATTCCCCCCAAACCGGAGGACTTTTGCAAATTTAAATCAAGCCAACACAGAGATTGAGGTTGACCTTGATGTAGGGGATGGCTCTATACACCCTCACAGAGCAGACCTATACATCAAATTTGATGTTGTCAAACTCGATGGTACAGATTATCCGGCTAACTCAAATATAAGATTGGTAGACAATTTTGTGCCACATCTGTTCTCTGAAATTGAGATCAGAAAACATGGTGTTGTTATAAACAGAGTATATTACCCTGGCATTACCTCTACAGCTTTGGCCACACTAAAATTATCCAAAACCGAGGCATCATACTACAAAATAGGTGGATTTGAGGCTGGTGATAAAATATTATCCAAGAGCGACACAGTATTGTTTCCTATGCGCCTGTTGCCAGGATTCTTCTCAGATTACAAAGATATTATGTGGAAGGGTGGTTTAAGAATTACATTTAGAAGAGCTGCCAATGATAATAATGCTTTGATGAGGTACAGTACATTAAATTCTACTGGGGAAGCTCTGCCTAATACCCTACCTGATGAAGGCAAATGTCTTATTCAGACTATGGAGCTAAGAATTCCAGTAGTTGAATATGAAGCCAGTTATGCTCTTAAATACAAAGCAGATATCCTAAAAAATCCACAGGTACCTTTACAATTTTATACATATCAATGTGTACAGAAGCCCGCCACTGGTAGCTATTATGAATTTGATGCTACCAATTCATTCTCCAGTATACAATATGACATGCCAGATTTTGTGGTGGTACTGTTTCAGACTGGAAGACACAATAATCAAGAAAAAAATTCAAGTAAATTTGATAACTGCAACATCAAAAACATATATCTTAAAAATGGCAGAAATGAGGTGTTCCCCAGAGAAAGTTATAATTTAAACATGTCCAAGGATGATTTCCTCAAATTATATAGGCATTTTCAGCATACAAAAGGGTCACAATTGGGAATACTGACATGTATTACTCACCAGATGAATTCAAAGCACAGAGACCCATGTTTGTCATCAACACCTCAAAAAGAAAACAAGTTGTGGTTAATGACAGGACAAATATTAAAATTATCTGTGAATTCCATGAAACACTTCCTGATAATACCATATGTAGTGTTATTCTTATAGGTGAAAAATCATATATTTATGATGTAAGAAATGAGAGAGTGACAGAGCAATTCTAGAAGACTTTTGCATATTACATTGTGTTTAGTATTAGATAAACAAGTTGAGCCTGGTCTTGAATTAAAATATTTAGAATGTTACAAGTCAACATATTAATTCTCTGAACTTAAACCGGAAGTGGACCGGAAGTAGACCGGAAGTGGACCGGAAGTGGACCGGAAGTGGACCGGAAGTAAATATGTATGGGTGTGTGTGGGTGGGTGTGGGTAGGTGTGTGCGTGGCTCATAAGAGCATCTTGGATTAGTTTTAAGTGATGCCAAAACAATATCGAGAAAAGCCATATTTTTAACAAATTTATAAACAGCAATTTTAGCAAATTTAGGTTTAAACACATCAATTTGAGGGGGTCCTCTTTTCTCGGAAGCTTTTTTTTACAAAAATCGTAGGTTTTACACAGTAACAATAAAATTTTATAGACATTTTGCCTTAGTTTTAAGTATTTCTATTCAGTCAAAACACCTCCTCATTTCGCGGGTTTATAATATCGTAAATCACACTACTTACATTATACTTTTTTGGGTGGGTGCTCCCCCTATGGCGCAGTGGTAGGGTCGTCGCCTTGTAATCAAGGGGTACCGGGTTCGATACCCGGTGGAGGCACATGGTGGTTAGGATCCCACTTTAAACTATAGGTCCAGTCCCGATTAGCCTTATTGTGCATAAATTGACCAAATAAATTAATCAAACAGATTTTCTCTCTGGTGTAATTTTGCCAATTCAATATCCGAATTAGTTGCTCAAGACCCCCTTTCCTTGAACACTAAGGCACGATGGTCCATAAAATGGAACATGAAATCAGAATTTGCATTATAAAAGTTTTTTGAATATTGTCATCTCTTTCAACAAATCGTCGTTCGCTCATGTTGTTGTAACACCAGTAAGTCTTGTTTCCATGATATGAAAAACTCAATATGCTGACCAACGCAGAAATTTATTTTATTTTAAAACATAAACTAAACGTAACGTTTCAACCTTCTAGCAAGGTTTTCTTCAGACTCTGTACCCAGTACAAAAAAAATGTTGTTGCCAGTTATCTAGTTCTACAGACCGCATTGATAGTAATACGATGCAAAATATAATTATTGTTAGCTTGTATCTTCATACGGGTTCAAATAGCAGGCAATGCTATTTACACATTCCAACAAACGAACAACGTAAAAATGAAACCGAGAGAAGATTTACGATTTCAATACCAGAAAAGTGACATAAAATGAACAAGACATACAAACCTATTTGAAGACCTTCGAAACAAATTTGGAAAATGTGTGGTAGTTGGTTTGACATAATAATGAAACTAATTTGAGAAGTTACAAAAATCTTAGGTACAGTGGCGTAGCAACATATCGCGAGGCCCTGGGCGAGATTAGAATGCAAGGCTCCATCCGTTCTTTAAGTTTGAAATATCAATGTAAATCGAGACACAGTCATCAAGGAAACGTCAGCAAATTATCATATTTATATAATAGCCTACAATAATAATTAATTTCTGACGAAAATTATATTTAATAGTACGCGACAGAGAAATTTACACTTGGCAGAGCTACATTAACACGCTGCTGGAATTTTCATTAACCAAGGCAGTAGTAATAGTACGTTTTTTAAGATGTTCTTTAGACAGTAAGACAAGAACTGAAATATCCTTAAATAAGAACCTTTAAACATAATCTATATATTATTTAATGGGTCGTTCTTTGTTTCCTCATTTCAAAATTTGTAGGATGTAAATGTCACAAACCATGGCTTAAGTAGAAAATATTGAAGGACGCACATTAAATGTTGGTGCTTGATAGAGCGGGTGGAAAGGGGTGCACTAAACCACAATCCTGTCTAGGGGCCCAAAGTATCTACCTTCAAGGTCTTCTACAC
The DNA here is from genome assembly GCF_977018435.1 of Lepisma saccharinum. Taxonomy (NCBI): domain Eukaryota; kingdom Metazoa; phylum Arthropoda; class Insecta; order Zygentoma; family Lepismatidae; genus Lepisma; species Lepisma saccharinum. The sequence goes on along the minus strand of NC_139236.1, from coordinate 56,505,398 downwards.
AATCGGTTTCAACATCAACAAATCTTAAAACGATAGTCATTTGCACCATAAGTGCAAAATCTTTGGTGTAATCAATTGATACAGCTAACTTAACTTTTATAATTAGCAATTTTGCCTTTGTTGCACATTAATTGTAACAGTTTAGTTTGAATTTTAGGGCTTAGATGATAATAATAATTGTGAATCTGATTTTGTTGTTACATCTTAATGTTCTTGTAATATTAAATATTTGACGCAGTGGCGTAACAAAATCGTAAAGTACGCGTCCGCAAGAAACAAATTTGGGTCCCTCAAGTACAGTCAGATTCTTCCAGGTAATGTATGTAATTACTTAGAATGGCTGGTTGTGGCTACACTTACATTAATAATCATACAAATCGATGCTCTACCTCTGAATTTTCACATATTACAACATATCTTTCTTTGACATTATGTATTCAAAAGAAGAAAATACAAATACTTGCTTATCCCCTTCCCCGCCCCTCTTAACAGCCGGGTGGATAAAAATAATGTTTTTTTATTATTTTTTAAAATTTTTATTTAAATCGATCTTTTCTTTGGCATCGTACACATAGACATATTTTTTAAATAGAAAGGCTTTTTCTGATAAACGGCCCTGTAAAATATTTGAACAGTTTGATTAAAGCAAATAACAAATTACATGTAAATATGCATTTCTCTGTTTCTGGAACTGAACATAATGAACCTATTATGAAAATGTTTGTTAAGTGTGTTAATGAAATTATTATAATTTCAGTAACGTTTCTTACAGTGCAAATATAAATTCTGGATGTACTTTATAATTTTAACTTAAAATAATATTTACAGTCTTTGTAGCCGAATTTTAGTGTTTTTAATGATAGTTAGCCAAATATCAGCTGCCATATTTATTTACAGTTTAATGAAAATGACACTATTTACGATTTAACATGATTAGTATTTTGTATATTATTATATTTAACAAATGAGCTATTTTTGTTAATAAAAATTATTGAATTTTAAATCAAGGGAAATTTAGGTGTTTTTTTTTCAGATAACATATTACATTCATTTCCGTATCAGCTTCACCCCATCAGGACATATATTTTGTTTCCTTTATTTCCTTTCTTAGAGCATAATAAACACCATTAAATGAATACGAGATTAATATACTTTCACAAAAAGTGATTCTGATATCTACAAATTTTTTGTGTACATTATTCTGTAATTTTATATAAAGTGATTTATATAAGTGATTTTTTAAAAATAGAATTCCCCAATTTAAAATTTGATTTAAATCAAACCACCTTGCTTAACAGAAAGCTGGCTTCTGGGCAGCGAATGAGAATGATACTTTTACATTAGATCTTTGCCCTTTCTCGTTCAAGAGTGAGATTACTGAGTCCGGTAAATTTGGGCTGAATCATACCATTCGACACTACCTTCCAGAAGTTTTTCCTAAGTTTCAATTTTGAGAAAGATAGTTCTTTTTTCGTGGTTGTTACTTGAAGAGTAGGAAACAAACAGAAGGCGGTACAGGATACAGAGAACACTGGAAGCTAGTGTAGAACTATCAAGGATAAGAAACTTTGCCAAACATTTGATTTCAGATTTAAGCACATTCCTGAAACGTAAAACTGTATCAGGATATTCTGAAGATAAATCATCTTCGTGCCCGTTACAGAGGGTAATAGCTGCATCTGAAGTTGTAGGAACGAAGGAAGAACTGCTAATATTATCCATACCCTTCTTCAGTTTAAAACACCGGAAGCATTTAAATGCCCCATATTTTGCTCCGTGGCAGTTTGAGGTGCTTTATCATTAACATATTAAAATCGTGTAGGCTATGCAAGATCACGAGACAGAGGAAAAGCCAAGACAAAGCGCTTTCTATTCAAGAAAATAATAAATGGATAAAATTGTCCAAGCAATTTTTGCGTTAATGTTTGACATGAGAAATGAAAACTGTTTTGACTTTTTGGGGCCCCTTAGGCTTAGAGTTCCCGCCCGCCTCTGATTTGACGTATTTATTCAAATTATAACGTTAAACTAGAATATAAAGCCAGATAAAAAAGGTTTTAATTTTATAGCACACAAAAATTAGCCTTTTCTATCTTTCTCACTTCCATTTATTACGTTTTTCGTATCAACCTCATGGGACGCGAGGTCCCTAAATTTGCGAGGCCCAGGGTGGTCGCCCACTTCACCCACCCCTTGCTACGCCAATGGTTATACAACCTCAAGGCACCTGCGACTAGCAGAAATTCAAATATTTCCATGCGTAGTGAAATATAATGGCCGTTGGCAACACTGACAGCAGTGCTCGTGTCTACTTGCAAGAACTACATCGAGTCTCACGGGTCTTCTTTAGACCCAGGTAATAGAAAAAGCCTGGCAGGCATCGATGCCTGTGCACAACTGTGACGTGAGGCTCGCTTGCGCGATGTCGAACACCTGGGCTTGACGTGCGTGTTGCATATTATTGTAGGCGCGCCTCCTCGCAGACGGGTTTTTACCGGGTCTTGTGCAGGTCTCCCGGATCTGACACGACGAGTCACGACGCAAGGCAACGCAACACGACGGGACACAAAGCGACAAGGCATGACATGACAAAACGAAACAAATATCAATTATTGTTATCAGTGCTTTTTTTTTTGGAAAGATAGTTTTCGGTACCAGTTGGTTTGTTGTTAGTATTATTTGTTATTGTGTTTATCATAAGAACTGCTCTAAATATTGTGATATATAAATGATCATACATACATGTACAAACATACACATACACATACTTGTTTCGTTAAAATAAAATCCTTTTAGTTTCATTCTCATATATAAAGGTTACCGGTATGGCGTGCTTTTGCGTACAGCCTGAAAAAAACACTGATTATTATTATTATTGCATCCAAATAAATGTATAAACACAAGATCTATCACATCTGTCATTTCAGGAAATTAGGTTCTCATTTGCACCTTCCACTCACCGCAATATACTATTTTTTTCTACATTTCCACCGACAGGAGACAAATTTAGTAAAAGAACACAAATTTAGTAAAATAACTTTCTTTTATTTCTTTCATCTATTCCATACAAGAATTAATGTAACGAAGAATGGACTCTTGTATGGTGCATTGAATAAATAAAATGGATGTCCAATGTCGCATCAGGAACCGAGTTTTGCCGGAATGGAATTCCGGTGTATTCCGGCTCACTTTAAACGCTGCTCCCCACCAAAAAAGGAAAAAGGTTTAATTCTCGTACTGCAACCACATAGTTATTCGAGCAATAAATATCAAACTGGCCTGAAGATTATTTTTCTTGTAGAATTTAAGATATGTTTTGTACATTACAAGATAATTTCTAATAAGCCTATTTTTTCCACGTAATGTAACTGTAATGTAATTCATCTCCTGTGCCACTTTCTTCCATAGCGCATCAATTTTGTCCTTATTATTGTGCTCAGTCGATGAATAATCCTACAGCGGAGGCTTCGCTTAAACAAGAACGGTTAGCTTTTCTAGATCAAGCTATATTTTTAACCTTGACCGCACTGTCAAACTTACATATAATATGTGCTGTCAAATAATACAGCGATGAGTCACATGCAGGTGGTGCACTGAGAAGAAATGATTCGCACATGCGCAGAGCGTCTTGTCGCATCATTCTCCTCCGACACCAAATTCCCTGGACCTTCACTGTTTTGTCGCAATCTGTCACAACGTGACTCGAGTCAAATGTTTCGTCCGGTGTGCGGATGCTCATGAGAGCCCCATGTTAAACGTTCCCCGTAGTTGTGTCGGATCCGGTGTGAGGCTGGCGGCGTGTAGATTTGCTACAAGCTGTAACTTGTAAATGAGACACAAAATACGTAGTTTAATATTCTGTGTGGAGTTGCTTACCATTTTTTGGTATATGTCAATTTATATCTAAAACACTCCATTCATAAGATGCATGGAGTCACGAATAACGCAGACCAACAGCGTAGTAGGATTATTCCATTTCCTGGTCACACAGTTTGTCCGTGACGTACCGGTACTAGAACATTTTATTGTCTTTTTTTGTCGGAATGATCTCACTACTAAATGTCGCATATTGACATTTTTCCACATATAACGCATGCCAGACAAATTTAATGAAGGTACAGTCACCGGCAATAAAAATGGGACACTTAGATCCTGAAATAACGGCTTCCATGCAATGCGTCATGTGCGTTGCCTAACAGTGCGGCGATAAGCAAAGTTCAATAGCAACTTTTCAATTGGAAGATCTGAAATCGCCGCAGAGTTAGGCAACACAGATAACACATTGCAAGGAAGCCGTTATTTCAGGATCTAAGTGTCCATTTTTATTGCCGACGACTGTACAATTAGTGTTTAGTGACGTTGTGCACTCTGTGAAAAATTTGAGGAGGTATAATGTAACTACATACCTCCGGCTCCTGATTCACTGTAAATGAAAAAATTACAAACACAACGGAAATGTCAACACAGCTGAACCCAAAGATTGTTTCTTGAAGTCCACTACATGCTCAATTGAACTAATTTTAGCTGGACCTACAGTTTAAAGTGCAACACTGCTTATGTTCAGTGTGCCTAAAAAATGAGACATCTTGTTTACAAGCTAAAGGTCCCGGGTTCGATCCACGGCCGGTTCAAATCCGGGAACTTTTCTAACGGTGGAAGCGGCCCCGGCGCCCACCCAGCGTCGAATAACATGGGTACCTGGGGGAAACCCTGGGGGGTAAAGGCGGTCAGGGGCGTGATGCTGATCACATCACCCCCACTCACGACCGGATCAAGAAAGTGTGGGGCGTTACCCCCACACCCCCTATACGCCTTCATGGCGTGGTGCTATGCACAGGGGAACACTTTACTTTTTTTTTCTTTACTTGTTTACAAGGTGATAGCGTCAGCCACTACACTATCGGAGATGCACCAGTTTTTCCAAATTGCGCAAAACAGAACAGTCAAAGCCATTCTGACTGAAACGGATATTAAAGCCTCCATGGGGGGTGAGAAATCAAATTTCCGCAAAGGTACGGGACAAACCCTGAGATTGAATTGGGGCCCTGTCTACAACAACATGAACAAGAAAAGGTGCAATAAAAGCATCCTTCATTCCTTTGCTTTGTACTGTCAGTTTTTCTCTTCTGTGCTTTCCTCAAAGGATTCATGTGTACGTGCTAATAAAGCCATGCGTTTTGTTTTGTTTATAGAGGCATTTGCAATAGCCATCTCGCTCCTTCCACTAGATCACTACAAATCACCTTTGGTATAGAGGAAAAGGAAAAGCCGAGGTAATGAGCGTATTTTGTAATTTATTATTATCATTATTGATCCCTTTTAGACCTCAGATTAAACAATGAGGATTAATGGTGATTGAAGAGATGAAGCAATAGAAACGCCATACTCAGGATTCGAATCTAGGGTCCTTGGTTTCCTAATGCGGCGAGAAAAGCCACACTGTCACGTAGACTGGAGAGATGCGATGGGAAATAAAACTGAAGAAATAAATTAGTAAATAAAGTAGATTCAATAAACCCTCATTTTGAAAAGTTCTCATGAAATTTAACGGTAAAAGCATCGGTCTTATTGTTGTATAACAGTTTTAAACTATTTATTAAGGCGTGACTACCACTGGCGTACGCAGAGGGGGGAGCTGCAGTGCCATTCAAAATTTTGAGAAAATCCACATTTTCAAAGAAAAGCAGTGAAGAACTGGGGCAAAACCACAGTGGTAAGAACAACCCCCCTCCTAAAATGACCCTCGATTGACATTTTTCAGAGTAGAAAGTTCAAAATATACGAAATATCTTATTGTCCGTCCCCCTAGAAATCACCTATGTACTATCCACCTTTCTAATTCTAGCCCCTCCGAAAAAATCCTGCGTACGCCAGTGGTGCCTACTAATTTTTCTGTAAAGAAAGATAGATTCAGGTACTTTTCAAGTTGGTTCGTAATTGTTACTGTGTTCATCATAAGTGCTACTCAAAGTATGTGGTGTATTCATGAATGATCGTGCATCCATGTACTTACACACACAAACATTTATTTCGTTAAAAGAAAATGTTATTAGTTTTATTTTCATTTATAAAAAGGTGCCGATAGCGCGTGCCATTGCGTACCAGAAGAAAATAACAATCTGTATGTGTGTGTGTGTGTGCATAAAATTGAAAATCAACTACCAAGAAAATTAATTCGTAGAGTAAAAATGACGCTAGTAACTCAATCTAAAAATTTACCGCATTTTCCCCCACATACTAACTGAAAGGAAGATTACCACAAGGCATGTAAATAACTCACCTAAACATTAGGATTGGTCGAAACGAGCTTTTTAAATGAACTTTTCGCAGGAGAGCAACGGCCCCAAAAATCAAAAGTAAACCGATATTTTCACTTGTTTGCTTACAGGTGAGTGTCACTGACGTCATCGAAATGCATATTAGCCTATGGGTAAATAAACACGACTTAAGATTGGAGCGGGAGAAGATTAAAAGACAGTGGTTCATTGTGTAATAATCGGTTTCTCAATTGGAAGCTACTGTTTATCATTTAACTTTCTGAAAATGGATATTCGCTTCTTCAGCATACCAGTAATTATCAAAACTAGATGTACGAGGGAGGTCTCCAGAATTGTTGACAAGAAGGCTCTCGCTGTGACTTATGAGAATAGCTACACCACGCCGACTCTGATTAAACGAACCCAAACTAGCTAGTGTGTAGGAAACATTCTATCTCAGGTAACTGCAATTATCACGTATTTGTATTTCTCAGAATGTTAAAGAGCAAGTAGATCATATTAAGGTGTGGGGATTTAAATTATTATATCGAAGAGCTAATGACTTAGCAAGTGGAATGGACGCGGTAAATCTTTTATCAAATCTTTCTATAGCGTTACGTTCATACGGATCAACACCACAACATACGTAGCTATACCTTTCCACCGTATCTCTTTCTGCCGATTGCGTCACGAGAAGTAGTAGGCTTAAAGCTATTTTTTAGTATAGACAGCGCAACATTATTTTCGATAACACTTAAACTTAAATTTCTCGACATCGCACACACAAATAAACGACTGTGCAATTTCCTCTATAGCAGAGCACTGCAAAGTGCAAACGTACTTATTTTCCTACTCTTTGCTTACAAGTCGGCTTGCGAACATGGCGGTACAGCGTGCTATGACGTCACGTGTCATTCGCCTATTCTTTCAGGCATAAGAAAAATTGGTTTTGTTCGATATCTCCATGTTGGACTACACTGAAAAGATTAGGAAAAGGTGAAAAAGTGAAATTGTGTCAATTTTATATATATTTATATGTGGGTGGGTGTGAATGGTGAAGAGGAGTGAAGGGGCGTTTTTAAGGATGGGTGTTCACCTATTCAGCGCCAAATGCGGCCTTCCCGATGGCGCAGTGGTAGCGCCATCGCCTTCTATTCAAGGGGTCCCGGGTTCGATACCCGGTGGGGGAACATAGTGGTTCGGATCTCACTTTAAACTGTAGGTTCAGTCCCGATTAGCCTTTATGTGCACAAAGTGGACTTAAAACAACAATTCAATCAGCGCCTATAAAATACAATAAGAAATAAAACGAAAGTATAGTTTATCATCTGAACACCCAGAATTCTTGGAAAACACAAACTCCGCCTTGATTTTAACCACATTTGCAACCCTTCACTATGATAAATTCTTCAACAGTCATCTTAAGAGGCCATATCATGGGCAGCGGAAAAACAGACCTTCATTCAGAACACTTTTACTCGAAAACTATTTGAGACATTTGAATGAGCTTTGTGGTGAATTGATTAGAAAGGATGAATCTTAACAGTGAATTTTGAAGTTTTTTTATCACTTCCATATTTTGAAAGATATTAGCTGTCAAATATCTCAGTTTTTGGATCGGCGTATAGAGCCCGATTCTAAGTTACTGTAAAAATTAAACCTTGCATGACTTTCTTGCATCCTTCCTGAGTAAACTGATTTTTGTTTTCTTTCAAATTGAGAGGCCCATTGTGACAATACGCCATTGCGAACATTGATATGCATTTTCGAATACCTTTGAGAATGGCTTTATTCGAGCCATAGCGGGGCTCGCCATCGCCTGGCGGGGTTATGTTCAAGTCCTACAAGTTCAGCCGTTTGCCGATAGATGACTCTGACCAGGTTTTACTACAGTGGGCGTGGCTTGGATTACTTCTTCTTCTACCCTTGGCATTGTCTTTTCCCTTGGGGCCGGCTTTTGACCGTGCTCCGACCATTTCGGAAAATACAAAGTTCATTTCCTTCACCCGGCTGTTTTTCCATTGTGTTTCATTTGTCTTATTTCTATTTTCCAAAAGGATAAATACATTAATACAGAGACTGTCCCAATTGAATCTTACATAAATTATAGCAAAAATAAAGTTTGTTTTAAGTCAATTACAATGCTTAAATAGGGTAATCGGGACTGGGCCTACAGGTTAAAGTGGGATCCAGACCACTGTGTAGTTCTACCGGGGATCGAACGTGAGACCCCTTGAATACAAGGCGAGATAATTACTACTAATTCCATCGAGGAAACTCAAGGACTTATTTGGGGAGGGGTCCGGACCCCTCCCCAAGAAAGCCTTACCAAGTGCAAAAATTAAATAATGAAAATATACTTGTTTATATACTTTATTACATAATCGATGGTTATCATTTCCTTTGAACTATTGATTGATTTGTTGTTTTTAAGTCCACTTTTTGCACAGATAGTCTAATCGGGACTGGACTTACAGTTTAAAGTGAGATCCGAACCACTACTTGCCTCCACCGGGTATCCAACCCGGGACCCCTTGATTACAAGGCAACGACGATACCACTGCGCCATCGAGGAAGCTCACTCATTGAACTTATTGGAAGAAAGATTGGAATTAGGGGCTTAGAAGGACAGTACTACAGCGCCTTGAATAACGTAGTGTGGAAAACGACCCAAGAAACTGGTTCCCCGAGACGATGACAAGTAGATGGCAGTGCGATCGACACAGCGGCTAATTTTGTTATGAAAGTAATGCGGCTTAGTTAGTTTTTGGAATATATTGTGTAGATTTGTTTCTCTAGAAAGGCGGTAAGTGAATTGATGGAAACAGTTATATTTGTGGAGTGATTTGCAGTCACGTAATGGTATTAATTTACACAGAAAAGTAACATAAATACGTTTTATGTGCAACGCAACACGAGCATCAACATATCGCATGTGAGGCTGGACGTCAAACGTTGGATTGTGTACACAAGTTTATTTTTGTATACTAATAAAATTGAAATAGTGTCATGAAGGGGAAAAATGTTTCGTGGCGTACATATTATGAAGTCATTTTCCCGAAATGCAGATATTCGAAAGAATTTAATTTCATATTCCATGGAGTTGAAATAGCCGATTACGATGTACCTTGTCATCTCTATCAACAAATTGCTTGACATTCGTGTCGATTGGTAAGTAGAACTTTGGTGTTAAGGACTGTGCATTTTTACTCGTGACTTGGCTGTAAAATGTCTACCTTGTACTTGATGAAAATAAACCGCAAATTAATTAAATTAATTAATAATAAATTAAATTAATTAATTAATTAATTAAAATAAACGAGTATTGTCTGTGTGAATTTCCATAAAAATAATATTTGTGACAATGACAATATTAATGAACCTTTCAGGATAATGCATACACAATACTAATTCTCGCAGCAATTGTCATGTTACGTGTTACAATCCATACGTATGTTTTCTTCCGTATTGTTAATAAAAAACTCAAGGACAGGTCATGATAGACGGTTCATAATATTCTTTAATATTTTCGCGACTACTGTACCAAATATCATAACAATTTTCTGATGCAAAGAAATGTTACAAAGAAAAGAATCAGACGTTGCAGCAAAAACCCCATTTACTTCCATTATAAGCAGTCGAGCGCTGTATCCCGGTGTCAACACCAGCGCCTCTAGCGGATTTCAGTTTCGAGTGGAACCAGCGAGAGAGAGCAAAACCATGCCGTTTTCCACACTACGTTATTCTAGGCGCTGTAACAGTACCAAAGATTTATGCTTGCACGCTACTATTTATAACAATAAGCATAAAATATTAACCAGGAACTTTACTTTTCGCTAACCGGATCTAACATTCTCTTTTACTCAATAAATATTCAATTCTTCAACAATTTGAAATGAATTTCTTTGCCAGGGCTCTTGTTTTTATGCAAATTATGCCGATCTTAACTACAGGTAAGCTAGATAATGAATACGTGCTGTCATTCGATCTTTTTACCTATTTATGTGATAATAATATAATTTTAACTTAAACATCATATTATTATTATTCCTGACACACTTGGTTCGGTGTATTTCTAGATACGTGCCGTGGGAGGCCCTACAGAAATTACAGTGAAAGGAAGTGAGACAGTCTGGTCCCCTTTCAAACTGTAAATCTTGTTCTTGTCCCAAGTTATGTAAACGCTCTCTCGTTCTCGTCTCGATCTCTGAATATAATTTCAAGTATAGTCACATTAATTTCAACGCATTTTAAAAATACAATTTGTGTCTATACAAAGAACACGCTTGGGCAATACATTTACATTCAGAGAACACCGATCTATTTCATAAAGAGGTAAGACAACTATGCTGAAGGTAGATATTCAAATTTTAAAAATAATTCACTGCACATTCAATTATACTATATGTAATGTTATGTTATAATAATGGAACCCACATCTTGCAATTTTTTTTAAATTCTAGTTTTATTAATATTTTACTTTGGATATTATGTGAATGCATTAATCGTGATTGAGAGAGAAAACACGCCGGAACGACAAGTGACCGGCTACACGTGTCGCTTGAGAATTTCACCAATCGAGCGTAGGCATGTGCGGCCTGTCATGCCGCTACGGTGTGCAACGTTGCTGCTGATTGGCTCGTTCCCAAGCGACATGTGTTGCATATCGCTTCGGTGTGAGTTCTCCCTAAGAGGGCGAGTGACAATGAATTCAATTACATCTTCATACATTGTTCATGCCTGAAAGAAGCTACTCGTGTCGCATGTCGCTCGGACTGGGACTTTCTCTCAATATCGTGTATCATGTCGACTCAGTTTGTTGCTCGTGCATGTTTTTCTTTAAACTGAACAGGCTCTTGTTGCTTGATGTGAATGTTCCGTGTCGCTTGGGAACGAGCCAGTCAACAGCAACGTTTCTCAATGTAGCTGCAGACCGAAGTGACAAGCGACACATAGAGAACAATCCAATCAACAGCAACGTTTCGCACAGCTGTAGAATAACATGTCCTCAAGCGACACGGATATTTCACACCGTCTAAAGCAAAATATTCACTGTGCATGCGCGAACAACAGGCCAGGGTGACACGATGGACGGTATGAAAAAGAACTCAGTCCGAGGAACACACAAGCAACAGACAACACAAGCTGAATGCTTGATTGCGTTTATTACTGAGAGCCAGTTACCAAGAGACACGTGTCGCTTGTCGTGTGTTGCTTCGATATGAAGTATCCCTAAAAGTAAGCAGCTTTTGAAGCACAGTATGAATAGTTAGTAGGTAAACAGCAGTGACAGACTTTCTTGCGGGTGAGAACTACTGGATACCTGTCAAAGATTTGGGTGGACCACATCTGCACATAAATATATTTTGACATTCAAATTTTACGTGATCCATACAAAGAGGGTCCCTACCCTTGCAGCTGCTTCTGTATCCTTTTTAGCACATATGCTCTTAAGCTGACAATAATTATTAGTTAATCATTTTCAAATGCCATTTTGACATCAATTAATTCAGAGAACAACCAGTGTATACAGGTATGAATAAGCGCATGACTTTCTAATGTCACTATATGTTTTCATTCAACACACCTACCAAAGTTTATCAGAAAGATCTATTTTAACGGACATCTTGATATTAATTTACATTGAAGAACGAGATCAGATCCTGCGTGGCCTAGGGACAGGAGATCGAGTATGAGACTCCCGTCTTTCAAATAGAGCCAAACCAGAATTGGAGGTAGGATATTTATTCCTTCTGTGTGAGACGACGAGCTGTAGCTATGTATACAGTTGTGAAGTACCTTTTCTACCACACTTTCCTTTTCGTTTTGGAGAAAAAACTACCAGTTGCCCTGTAGTTTCTAATAATTTTTGACACAGCTGATTTCCCAACACCAGCCAATTCAGCGATTTGCCGCACAGTCATGGATGTGTTCTCACTCAATGTAATAATTCTAGAACGTTTTCTGGGTGTTATATCCATACTGAAAATACGTAGGAACACGGAGCACAACAAAAGCGTGTTTACAACAGCCAAGCACTCACAGAAGTCTGTTGGTTAACAATTGGCATTGCACCACAACGACAATAATGAAACAACAAAAATGCTTCCAACCTTGCAATTATTGCAGTTGTTGTAAACACTATCAAGTACGCATCAAACAGTTAGCTGATACTATTAGTATAAGTGTATGTTACGTATTTATTCGATTATCTCCCATAAAGAGTGGACTGTGGATTTGGAAGGGTGATTTTTCTCTCTTTGTCCGCATTAATTTGCACAGCATTGTATGTGTGAGTGTGAGTGTGTGTGTGTGTGCCCGTATCTATAGGTTAGATTACCATTCTTATATGTATTTTTCCTTTGTATTTTTTATTTCTCTTTAATTTTTATATATTTTTTTCTTTCTTTCTCTTTCAATATTTTAATTATTTCACATTCAATATTTTTTTGTAAACATGGTCAAGTGCAAGAAAAGGCTCCACAGCCTAAACTTAGCCATGTAAAAGAAGATGAAATAAATAAATATAAATACATTGTTTGAAAAATACCACCTCTATGGTACGGCTAAATGATCGGGCAAGAAATTTTATGTTAACTGCGCAGTACTTCCACATATATGGTAAACACCAACAAATACTGCTGTTTCACTACATCTAACTTGGATGATCTTTCTTCTTCCCCGTCGTTACCTCATTTCTGCCGGTTTCATTTTTTTTATTAGTATTTCATACTCTCGGTCTCGACTACTTCAAACATACCTGAACGTTATTTATCTGCTTCATTATTTACAGATTATCATAATCGAAATTACATCCATAAAGATAAATCGTAAGTGTGAACTGTGAACCCGTGCGTCGTCATTTCACATATTCAGGCGAATTCAGTTTTCCGAGGTTCTAAGAGTTGAAACAATTCGCCAGCCCCTAGATCAATCAGTGCCTGGGCAGCATTGTCGTTTGGTGCCTCCCTTTCCCCATACTACTAAGCACCGACATTTTATGTGTGTCTACCGATACTTTCTTCTTATGCAATGGTTTATGATATTTACATATTACAAATTGTGAAATGATGAAACAATTAAAACTCAGTAAATAAAACAACAACAATAATATACTAGACCTTGGTGGCGTCCCTTCATCATCATCGTGATTAGCCAAAGTTCGCTAAAAAATGACGCTAAATAACAGAAATTGAATAAAATATATAAATAATACCTGTTAAATTTGAAGATCAGTAAAACCTGCGAATGGCAAAACTGTCATAAAACTAACAACAATAACAGCGGCGCATCGTAGCGACCATTTTATTTTCGGAAAGGGTTTGCGTTCCTAGAAACTCCTCTATCCCTCTCCAGCAGTCGGGGCATCAACCCATCTCATGGTAGGTGTAAAGAAAATCCACCCACTGTTTATAAGTTAGACTGTAAATATTTATTTCCCACCAGAATACTTCCGATCGGCAGGAAATTTGAACATCAGACCTTGAATATAGTAGTTACTGTTTTTAATATACGAAGATAAAAAGATACTGGTTCGTCTAGAAACAATCCAATGAAGGTTCGTCTAATATCACTAAGGTAGCCAGGCTAGGACTTAGGGCAATGCGGGCAATCCTCAACATTATATTCTTGGTATCCTGAGATCCAGGCCAACCCGATTAAACAAACATTTCAACTACCCCAACTTACGAGGAATTTATACTCAAGCTCTCAGCCTTGAACCCCTGTCCTTTAGCAATTTCAACATTCTGAAATATTACATGCAGATATTCTGAAAATACACAGTTTCATTTCATACAATGTACAAAGAGAAATGGTATTCCTTTAAATTAACAGTTCCTGTCACAACGTTTCACACAGCTGTAGGATAACATGTCACACAAACCTGCATTCAATCAAGCGACACGGATATTTCACGCCGTCTAAAGCAAAATATTCACTGTGCATGCGCGAACAACAGGCCAGGGCGACACGATGGACGGTATGAAAAAGAACTCAGTCCGAGGAACACACAAGCAACAGACAACACAAGCTGAATGCTTGATTGCGTTTATTACTGAGAGCCAGTTACCAAGAGACACGTGTCGCTTGTCGCGTGTTGCTTCGATATGAAGTAATCCCAAAAGTAAGCAGCTTTTGAAGCACAGTATGAATAGTTAGTAGATTAGATTAGATTTAGATTAGATTTATTTTCTTTTTGTGCGAGCCATAGGCTGTACGCACTACATATTTTGGATTTTTCTACACTATTTTGTTACATTTAGTTTTCGTTTAAGCTGTCTCTTACTTTGTTCCCTTTATACACATTCTTCCCCTCCCTCGGAAGTTCTTCTTCCAGTCTTTCTACTCACTTCTCTTTTCCTGCACTCTCGCCAAAACACGCATACATTTTTCTTTACACACACACTCACACTATAAAGATGGCTCGTCTGTAGCATGATCACTCATTTCGTTGCTTTCTCTAATAGTTTTCCCCCGCCGTTCTCTTACTTCCCCCAGATATTTCCCCACTTGCTGCCCCGCTTCCTTTATCTTTATTCTGTCATCTACCACTTCTATCACCTCCCTGCCTGTTAAGTTCGTCATCCATTTGTCTCTTAGGTCACGCGTAGAAGGGCAGTTCAGTAGGATATGCTTGTCCGTCTCCTCCCCATCGCACAAAGGACATATCGTTTCCCCTGCTTCGTTTCTCTTTCTTAGTTGTTTCCATCCCCCTAATCTGAACCATGCCAGCGCGCCTCTTTCATTTTTTCCCACCACCTGGATATATTTCCCTTCCCCCATTCTCTTACTATTAGCTGTTCCCTGATTGAGGTCTTTGTTTGGCAGTCTGCTATTATTTCTTGTCTGTCTATGTCGAGTAACCTGTCCCTAATTTGATTTTCTGTTGAGATGCCCCCTTTCCTCCCTCTTCCAATACCCAACCCATTCCCCTATTATATAAGAGATTTTTCACTTCCAGGCCCCAGCTGTAAACGTTATCCTCTCTTGTCTGTATTTTCAAACATTGTCCCCTCAGCGTAGTTTGGCCCTCTTGTGATAATCGCATCCAATATTTAACAACCCTCATCCGTGCTTGTACCGCGTCTCTGTTCAGGCCCAATTCCTTGAGAATCCCACAGTTGACCGTGCCTCTGCTTAAGCCCATTACTCTCTTATAAAATTCTGTTTGTATGCCAATTATTGTGTTGTCCCCCCTTAACCCCCACAGTTCGATTCCATAGTTTAATGTACCTAACACTATTGATGAATAGAGGTTTTGAATGACCGGGAAAGGCATTAGATTAGAGGTGCCTTATTTATTGTCCTTATGAGTTGTTCTATTGCAAATTTTGTTTTAGTTTTTCTTGCCCATATGTGGTGTATCCAACTCCCTGTCATGGAGAGTGTTGCCACCAGGTATGTGAAGTTTTTAACCCGCTCGATTAACTCTCCCCCGTATGTCCATGTCTCTTGTCTGCTAAATATGTAGCCATTTTTTAAAGTAATAATTTTTGTCTTTTTAATGTTTACCTTCATTTTATATTTGATGCACCCCTCATATATGCTATCTATGCCCCTTTGAAGACCCTCTATTGTCTCGGACAAGATCTCTATGTCGTGTGCATACATAAGGACTGGTATACTTTGCACTCCTATACATGGGATAGAATCCTGGTCCATTTTAGTTTCATGCGCTACCCAATCTATGAACAGTGAAAATAGCACTGGTGAAAGGATGCATCCTTGTTTGAGTCCCCTGAGCGAAGGCTGCAGTGCCGAGACTTCGTTTCCTTCCCATCTTACTCCGAATTCTACCCTCTCATATATTGCTTGCAGTGCTCTGATCATGCGCGCGGACATTCCCTTGGTAAACAGCAGTGACAAAACATGATAGATAGAAAAAATTGCCTATAAATCCGCACCCTAATCATAACTTATTAAACATATCAAAACATATTTTTTCATTCATCAATTTTTTACGCTTACAATAACCTCTAATTATTACTAAATCAATTTTTGTATTTTCCATCTAGTATCTTATTCTATTTAGCTCTTGCCATTAGGCACTTTATCTTTTTATGTACATATTGTTTTTGGCTCCATCTCATCAGACTTATCATTGATTAATTTCCTCAATTATCTCATCCAACTCGTTTGCATTTCCACCCTTCTACATAGGAGTTGTAGCTTTCCTGGCGACGTCAATCGAACAGAGGTTCTCGGGTTACCAGCCACGTCAAATCGGCGTTAGCTTCCATCGTATACATTGCTCTCATCTTCAGGGATGAGATGTTGTTGCTATGTATGTGCTCAAAACGTTGGAAGATAACGCCGATTTAATCTGGCTGGTACAACTGTTCGAACCTTTCTATATTCTAAATTGAAACAACGATCTTTCGTAATCATTAAACTGGATGGAATAAATAGCGGGGAGGCTTTTGTAATATTAATAATTTGAATTACATACCCATTAAAAATTGAGCACCCTCGATGGCGCAGTTGTAGCGTCGTCGCTTTGTGATCAAGGGATCCCGGGTTCCATGCCTGGCCCAGGCCCGATTAGCCTTACTGTGCTTAAAGTGGACTTAAAACACCAAATCAATAAATCATTAAGAATTAATTTTAAAATTTTATGATGAATTTCGGGTGAAAGATTCAAATACTAACTTCCATTATTAATTCAATGCCTACAGAATTATAAAAAAATTGGGGGGGGTGTATTTATATACACGAACGCTCGGGAACCAATATGAGTTTACAACCTGCAAATCGGGTTTTCTCTACCGATTCAACCAATTCAATATCTCCAATGTTGTTTTTGTTGCACCTGATTCAAAATCGGTCATAATTTATTTCGGAAATTATTTTTTGGAGGATAAAGACAGTCGAAAGGAGAGCTTGACTGCCCGGACGTTGGATTCCCGGAGGAGAGGGTGAGGAAAGTGGGCTCTCCCACTGCATGATGTGCATCTACGTACAAGGGACTCTACTACATAACTACGGGGGAGCATAGAGACGATTTTCATCGCCTCTATAAATAACCGAGACTATGTATATGTAAAGAGCCACCCCCATCGACCCACCAATATGCCTTCAAAACACATTGCATAATGCAGGTGGGTGGCTTTGCCAATTTCTTTCAAATACAAGTAGCTAATTATAGTAACAAAACATTTTTTTATACATAATTGGATTTTTCAAAATTACAATAAAATAACAAAGCAACCCATTTTGTTGCAATTCTATAAAGAATAAGTTAACGTAGGCCAGAATCGGTAAACTTCCCGTTCGGACAAATGTCGCAATTGAAGTAGTGGTCTAAACAGGCAAAAAACTGCTTACTGACACGTAATCTGACATAAATTTGGCATAAATTAGTCTATTTTTTAGTTTGAAAGACCTTGTGACATTTGTCGAGCCTGGAGAGTTCTTCATAACTAATGGGATAAAGAAAAAGGAAAATTTAATTCGTAACACTACTAACGGACTTATTACGCCATTCGCATGATGTAATTAATAAATACAATAATTCTAATTACATGAATATTAAAAAGCAAACATTTCTTTGTAAATAATGTAAAATGCCTGTTTTTGGTCAATCCCTCCCCTGTTGTAGGTTTCTTATCCATGAAATATCAATCTGGAAATTTTGTTTCACAGGAACCTGTCATAGAGTAATCTTTACCTGTAAATATCCATTTTTTTTAGCTCCCCCATTGGAGACATTTGGACTCAAAATTTTGAAAAAAAAAATCAAGAAACGATCGAAGAGCTATAACAGTAATTCATCCGAAATACTCTGATATTACATAACTTCCCTAACAAAAATATCCTAAACTTTGAATTTTGGTCAAAATCAATATGTTGAAAAAATACACGAAACATACAATGTAGCTTGAAATGTACTGAAAACAATGTTTTGTACCCAAGGTATCATTTTTCGTAGATGAGTTATCATAATTACAGCAACTGTTTACAAAGGGTAAAAGTGCCGCAATTTTTAAACGAAATCAAGTTTAGGAAAATACTACCCTTGCATAGGGGTTACAACAACAAAAATATATATAAATGGAAAAAGTTGACCATTTTGTCAATTATTATCTTTTTAGACCACATGATATTAAATAACCATATTTTGCTTTAGACGTAATATTAATTAAAATATGCAAGTTTGATTCAATTAGTGCATATATTGCGTATCAGTGAAAGTTTTATAAAAATAGATCAAATACATTCACAGAGTTGGTTTTATGCAAGGATAATGTTGGAAAATTTTCTGCTTGAAATCATTCACACTGAGAATCGAACCTGGGTTTACTACGTGGCAGTCCGATGTCATATTTTCTCTGCTTTTCTCATATATCAGTATTTACTCAGTTCCATATTTTTTAACATTCACATTCAGAACATAAACATCCATGTCTTACTCGGGATTCGAACCCGGGACCCCTGCTGTTGTAGCGCGCTGTGCTAACTACCTCGCCACGGAGGTCAAATAGTAGACTATTGGTACTCCTTATTCGCTGAAGAACAGCTTCCACAATTACGTATGTTACAAGCCACATATTGTTGCTGCAGGACTATATTATCGTCTGGAATTTTGACAGGAAATGGTAAGATCAGCTTTTGGCAATGAAGATGCCAATCGACCCGAACAGCAAAACCTGGGACATGTCTGAGGAAAGAAATGACAAGGGTTTTACGACCTGTCAATCACTAACTGCCCGTGTACCGGAGGAGGCGTGTTCTTGAGGAACCTCGCGAAGCAGGTCTGGACAAAACATCTGGTGGTGTAAACGCTGTGCGCGCTCTATCGGCAGAAGGAAGGCGAATTCGCAAAAGGCCTTTCCATGATATACAGTCTTAATCACAATTTCAAAACTTTCAGAAAGACAAATATGCCTGTTATCAAGATGTTTTACTGCTTTTGTAATACATAATGTTGAATGTAACTAAAGTAATTCCTCACACTTGTGTCACTGACAACTGCTTTTGCAGATTCAATTGTGGCTGCATCATCAGAGTCTAGGCACTTAAAAACATTCTGAATAGAGTCTATATTTTCAACATAATACTCCACCGCTCCCAGTCATATGCCCCGTCAAATTAGTGTATGGGATATACGTCGTGAAACGTTTGAAAATGTAGAAGTTAGATGTAAAAATAACTACAATATATGCTCAAAGCTAATATGTGCAAAAATATGGAAAATAAAAATTGCATGTTTCGAGCTTACGGCGATTCACAAAGATATGTAATTCATTTTAGCATCATATGAAGATATGTATTGAGATATAATTTCGTTCCCTGGCAATCGACCGGCAAAAGAAGAGCCAGCCCCCCTGGCGGAGTGGTTAGCACAGCGCGCTATGACCAACCAGAAGTCCCGGGTTCGAATACCGAACTGGGCATGGGTGTTCGTGAGTGTCCCTTCATCAATATCATATCATCACTCATCCTCATCTTCGCAATTAACCAAATGTGGTAGAAATAAAATAAACAAATCAATCAATCAAATGTTCCCTGGTCATTACAAACACACAAGAAAGCGAGCGATAATAAATAAAATAACCGAACGTATACAAACAAAATACTGCTCTGAAACATACAGAGTTGTTTCGTGCACATTTATACCTATCTCCCCTTTCGCGTGTCGACTTTTCTTCTGGAACTAGTCTCACGTTTCACGTACGGACAGTATATTTGAAAATTGTAAGTTCATTACTATGTTTTATTTAGTTATCAAATTTATACATATTTATGGTTATTGTTAACTCAGAAGCAACAAAGTGTTCTAAAAAGGGGGGATACCACTCTAGTATATTCTTTTCTTTTGGGGGGGATAAAGTACTGAAGCGTCACACCATCTGACCCTTGTCCTACATAGAGAACGGTTCCGTATTCACCCTTGCATTGAGAGCTCGATTCTCGCAAGTATAAAGGAGGCTCGTTTTGTGCACTTATTTGTCCTTCGAAACTGTTTTCAGCGGCGACGACTAAACTTTGCGGTTTTATGTAACAAGAGTTGATTAGTTGAGAGTGCTTGCCGTGGAATGGGAATTGCATTATGACCTTCCTTCCTCCCTCATCTCCCAAGCCATGGGAAGAGAGTGCACTCAGTGCCATCTAGCGTGCACTCAATGAAGTTATACCGTGACGTCATCCACGAGTAAGAGAGACCAACTGAAAAGCTACGTTGCGCGTTATGCACACGACAACCTGATGCTCAAAACTCATTTTTTAAACATCCAGTGCTCTCTTGTGGCTATCGCAGTGGAAACTCATTTTCTCATGACATTATACGATGGGATTTTATTTCATTTTCGGAAACAGCGTTCAAAGTTCTGAGCAACAAGTTAACGATACCTCACGAAAGTAATCTTGAATAATAAGATTTATCAAGTTGACGGACGACAAATCATAAGGTGTCGTAAATAAATAAGCCCCGCGACAGGTTAAGTTTGCAGCAGGTTTTATGTATCAATCCACTCTAGAGCGGCACTCAGCATCCCCGTGCCAATCTTACCTTAACCGCTGAGCTGTTCATATCACAGACAGTGAGAAAATTCGCAGTATTGCAGCGGAACTATTTTCTCCGCGCACATTTGGGTCTATATATGCGAAAAGTTGCTGCAAGGTTAACCTGTCGCGGGGCTTAGTTGTTAAGTATGTGTGCGAAAGCGCATCAAACTAATGTTACAGCACATGGCGTTGCCATTTGACTACATGACATTTACTGCATCGTAATTATGTCAACTAATCGCCAGATGGCAGTTCTATGGCTTCATTTTATTCTCTGAAATATGAGTTTGCCACTTGTAGCATTAGATGTCATTAATTGAACTTAAAGGCTCATTAATGTTAAATAATATACTATGACCGCGTTAGTCAAGGTCGTGGTCATTTTACGTATTTAGTAATTTTTATGTACAATAAAATGACTTTTTTTCTGTTTCGCAAAAAATACACAAAATAATTTGAAGGCTTCAAGTTGACTTTATGTGACTGGATATGTAGCAACAATTCATTTGGTTGCTATTGTTACCAAAAAACTTTGTTTCCAAATGGCAACATTATGCAGTCAGGGCCTCTTACAGTTCCAATATACTTGTTTCCAATTGGCAACATGATGCAAGAAGCAACAAGGAACAGCTGTAGCCACAATAAATTAAGCATTGTAGCACATTTGTACTGCTTCCTGAGAGCATCGAATGTGGTGTCGTCGCGTGGTTTGTAGCTGTGGGAGTTTGTTGAACATTGCAGTTTTATCTAGCTATGTTCCAGGACAATAGAGCAAAGTGTTGACAATACGAGGGGAGGCCGATAAGTATTAGCCTTACCCAGAAAAAACTGAGCTAGAAGGCTGAAATTTTCAGGGTGTACTGGTCAATTCTTCTATATGTAATGGTGCAAAAATCGACTTTCTAGATTTTAACTTCCCTTTGTTTTTCAGGTCCAAAGTGAAAATGGCAGCACCTCCAGAAAAGCTCTCCAAGGGCGTCATCATGTTGTAAATCGTTGTCCCTTTAGGTGTTTTTTTTCAGATGGGGGAACAGATAATAGTTAGATGGAGCCAGGTCAGCGAATAGGGTGGATGGGGGTACACTTGAAAGCCTAAGGAGGTCTGTGTCGCCATTGTTTCACCTGCAGTGTGTGGCGAGGCATTGCCATGCAACAGGATGACGTCTTTGGAGAGCTATTCTGGAGGTGCTGCCATTTTCACATTGGACATGAAAAACAAAGGTAAGTTAAAATAATAGAAAGTCGATTTTTGCAGCATTACATATAGAAGAATTGACGAGTACACCCTGCAAATTTCAGCCTCCTAGCTCAATTTATTTCTGGGTAAAGATTAATATTTCTCAGCAGCCCCTCGTATACGCTTTGTGGATGACGGCGGGAGTGTGAGGCCATTGACACAAAGCATTATATAGGGTGGGCCATATTGATGGGACACATTTCAAATGCATATGTGGAGCATGTAGGAAGCAACATTTATTACCAAATATATGGAAAACAGTGCCAAAGGACGGGAGTTTTGCACTGTGTTCAGTGTTTGAAGATTACATCCCTGAGATGGACACCACCTTGACGAGAACATTCTTTGGCTCTAACAGTCATGTTCAGCATAGTTTTGCGCAGGGTTTCGGCTGGGATGGCCGCTATCTCCCTTCGGATGTTGTCCTTCAGTTCATTGATGGTAGTGGGCCTTGTGGTGTACACCTTGTCCTTTAAGGGGGGTGGGCACTTGCCCTCCCTGCGATTTCTGGAAAGGCTTCGCATAATTCAAATTTTCAAATTGTAGCGTGAAAACATGGATCAGAAGTGCCGTGAAAGACAGCAGATTAAGTGCCTAAGAAAACATTCTTCATACCCGAAATGAGACGGCTTGGCCTAAGGGACATGTGGCTGCAGCAGGATGGTGCCACTAGTCATACAGCAGTAGTGTCAATGACAACCCTTCGACGACACTTCCCGGGACGGCTCATCTCGAGATTCGGTGATGTCCATTGGCCATCCAGATCCCCGGATCTAACTTCACCGGACTACTTCCTGTGGGGTTACCTAAAGGACAAGGTGTACACCACATGGCCCACTACCATCAATGAACTGAAGGACAACATCCGAAGGGAGATAGCGGCCATCCCAGCCGAAACCCTGCGCAAAACTATGCTGAACATGACTGTTAGAGCCAAAGAATGTTCTCGTCAAGGTGGTGTCCATCTCAGGGATGTAATCTTCAAACACTGAACACAGTGCAAAACTCCCGTCCTTTGGCACTGTTTTCCATATATTTGGTAATAAATGTTGCTTCCTACATGCTCCACATATGCATTTGAAATGTGTCCCATCAATATGGCCCACCCTGTACTATAAATTCCCAGTGTTAGCGAATTGGATCTTGATTTCGACGACAGTGACGTGGACACAACCTTTAATTCGAAATGTATAGGGTTGGGCACAAAAAAACCTGAACCGTCTCATCTTGTCAAACATTCACAAACTATTACTTCATCTGCCGGCCCCCGTGCCGGAGTGGTTAGTACATCTCGCTACGACGCTAGGGGTCCCGGGTTCGAATCATGACCTGGGCATGGATGTTTGTGAATGTCCATTTATCAATTCCATCACATCATCACTCATCCCCATCTTCGCAAATTAGCCAAAAGTGGCACAAGAATCGAAGTAAAATAAAGCAAATCAATCAATCATTTCATCTACATTCGCCCATTCCACTACTTTCCCCATCTGGTCGTCACCCCTCCCCCGTATCTGCTCATGTTCTTGTTTCTAGAGCACATTAACTTAGCGTTTAGGAGAAAGTTTTGTTTCAGACCAAGTGATATGAGGCGAGCCAGTTTTTCGTGGACAACCATCATGTGAACCATGTATAATGTTGCAATTTGTATCTTATAATAATTACAAAGTAACTCAATGCATGATGTTGCCATTTGTCACGTGAAAATTGTGGATAAAAATAATATTTTTCGCTTTTTGGAATAAAACTTCATTTGTATATGTTTTATGTTAAAATTTGTATATTCTAAGAATAAAAAAAATAATCACAACTCAATGCATGGTGTTGCCATGGATGTTAAGAAAATTGTTCATAAAATTAATATTTTTCACTTTTTATTTTTTAAACATTTTTTCATGTGTATATATTGTCTAGAGAACAGAATATTTTTTCATTTCATTAAAAAAAACAGGAATTTTAGGGTTAAAATATTATGTGAGGGGGGGGGGTATTGACTGCACCAGGCGCGTATATTCTATGCTAGATACGTTATCTAGCCCAGACTAGAAACAGGAAATATCATCGACTAGCAAATGTGACTGATGTTTCACTGACTTGGTTGAGATGGCAAGTGGACAGCTGAAAAACATACACAAGATCAACAAGGGCTACAAGTATCTACTTACTGTCATAGATATATTTTCGAAATATGCCTGGGCTGTGCCGCTCATATCCAAGACTGGAGCATGTGTTACAGAAGCTTTTAGGACAATCATCACTCAGAGTGGCAGATTACCACGCTATCTACAAACAGATAACGGTAAAGAATTCTATAATTTGGTATTTCAACAATTTGTTAAGAGCCAGTCAATACGACATTACTCAAGTTACAGCGATCTCAAAGCCTCTATTGTAGAAAGATTCAACAGGACCCTAAAAAGTCATATGTATAAGCAATTTACGCTTCAAGGTAATTATAAATGGGTTGCTATGATACCAGAACTTCTAGATCAGTATAACAACTCGGTCCACACCACAATTAATAAGAAGCCATCTGACGTAACCAAATCTGACGAGCAGCCTTGATCAACACTGTTTACTATCCGAGATATCAGCCAACAACCAGAAGACCTAAATACAAGGTAGGTGATCAAGAAAGGATTAGTAAATATAAACACATATTCGAAAGAGGCTTTACTTGAAACTGGAGCACTGAATTATTTACAGTGGTTCAAGTTATACCTGGGACCCGTAACACATATATAATAAAATACCATCACAACGAAATCCTCAAGAGCCGATTCTATGAAGAAGAACTTAGCAAAACTAAACAGCCTGACACATATCTCATAGAAAAAGTCATCCGCAAAAAAGGCAACAAGCTACTGGTCCAATGGCTAGGTCATCAGGAAAACAGCTGGATCAAAGCAGACAAAGTGATACTATGAACACCTGGGATGTTATAAAGCTACTACCAGAGCCCGAACAGCAGACTAAAAAAAATGGCAATCTGCTACCTGATAATATTCGTTGTCTTATTGTTGGGCCATCGGGTTGTGGTAAGACTACGCTACTGGTTGATAATTGTTTACTGGCACCTAACTGGTTAGACTGGAAAAACAGGCACTTGTACGTCTTTTCTAAGAGCTTAGAACATTTAAAATATCAGCAGCTGATGAAGCTATACGATGGACTGAATATAGGTACTTTTGAATCAGATGTTAAGCCACTCGATGACTGTCTCGATAACTCTGTTGTTGTGTTTGATGACATTATACTGGATAATCAAAACGAGGTTCGAAATTTCTTTACACAGGGGCGGCACAAAGAGATAGATTGCTTCTACCTGGCGCAGACTTTTCTAAAATACCGAAATAGCTGCTACGAGACAACAGCAATTCCATATGTGCCTTTCGTCAAGATCATACTAACCTCAAACACATACATGACGAGTATGTAGGTGCAGACTTAAGCTACAACGATTTTTCTAAGTTTTGTGGTAGGTGCTGGAACCAGGACAGCTATGGGGTTGTCACAATTGATATGACAAGAAAGCCCAATAGTGGTAAATATAGAAGTAAAATCAACGATTTTCTAGACGTAGAGACGTATATAAACAACCATGAAACGACCAATCATTGACGATCTTAAATTAAGAGACTATCTTGTAAAACGATTCAAAATATGGAAATCAGAGAACCGAGGTTTTTATGAACAACACAAGCGCACAGAACAGCCTATTATTGATGCTATTAGTGAACTGGGTAAACATATCAAAACTGTTATAGAGCAGAACCAAAATTTGATCACAGAGCTTGTGCCGGTAGCTGCTCGGAACATATTAGATTATCCAATCACCCTTCTTTCTAGTATTCATACACCTAGTCCTGTTCGTCCTCAAAGAATCGAAGCTAGTCAGGATCCAATTGAATTGGGGCTTCTTGCTCAAAAATATTTAAGCACACCTAAAGACATCAAAGACGGTTATATTCTGACAAGGGCGTGACGGTAGCATCATACATAAAATTGGCAATTTTAGAGTTACGTTTATGGGCGATGATCTGATTGTATATTCAGAATCTCATCTTGTAGAAAGAGGCGGTTTCGCTAAGTATCCTCGAACACCTGGATTGTGGGAACTGATGACTCGTAAACGGCCTGACGACTATACAGATCAAGACTATGAGCACTACAAAGAAATACTAATAAAATCGGATGCCCTGTACCAAAACAACGACCCTACACAAAAAAAGAGTCAAGTCTAGCAGTGGAGCAAAATACAACAACTTAATCAAGCCCATATGGACACAGATCAAGACAGGTAGCGTGATCAAACATTACAACACCCTGCCTAAAGAATTAGTCTGGGTTGACGATGTAAGAAAACTAATAGATAGGCTGCTCGTCATAGCTGGCCAAGAAAATGCCGGTAACCACAACTTTTACAACGGAAAAGTCGGAATTATGGATATGATAGCCACCAAATTGTCCAATTTCATAGTGAACGACACTAAAGGGATTGGATATCTTATAAAAATTATTAATACTATACCACCTAAATTTTGGAATATCTCTGAGGGTCGGGGGCTGGTTAATGACATCATAAACAAGCTGCCATTTGAGCTACACATACCAGGCTATCATTATTGTGGTCCTGGTACCAAACTAGACCATAGACTAAACAGAGGGGACCCTGGTGTTAATCCCCTAGACGCTGCTTGTAGAGACCATGACATAGCATACAACACACATACCAACCTTGACAAGCGACATGTGGCACACAAAAAATTAGATGATGCTGCATTCGGTAGATTAGTAAGCAGAGATGCTTCTTTGGGTGAAAAAATAGCAGTATTAGGGACCACCATAGCTATGAACACCAAACAAAAACTAGGGTGGGGGTTGTAACAGACTAAATAAACTGGCCCAGCAATAAGTGTTACGACTTAAATTTAAACCACTTAATTAAGCTATGTAATCCCAGAATATGTATATAATAAACCTACGATGAAGGCCAAGGGTGTTATGTATCCGGTACCTTATGCAGGTCTTAAATCTCTTGGTACTATCGATAGTTTTTAACCAAAAAACAGCGCAAAAAGAAAAGCTCTTGTCTTGCCAAAGGCCATGGTATGAAGTTGTTACTTAGTACCCCCAATTAAAAAAATTACAGCAATCCAGAAAAAATCACATGTAGTGGCTTTATATTTAGTATCCCGGCTATCTTAGCAGCACTCGGTGCAGTTGGTAGCTTAGCAGGGGGATCGGCTGCCATAGCAAAAACAGTAATAGATGCCAAGAAGAATAAGGCCGAATTAGCGAACAAAGGTGCCATATTCTGGCCATAGAAAAAACAAGGCAAAGGTCTTAAAAGAGTCATAAATAAGTTTAAGAAAACAAGCGCCGCTTACCAACCAAGATATTGAAGCTTTAAACGAACCACTGGGCATCAAAAATTTTAGAGGTGTGTACATGTCTGATTCTTTACCAAAACAACCGCCCAAAAAGAGTGTGGCATAGTAAATTTGGATAGCTACAAAAATCAGGGCACACACTGGATCTGCTATCTTAAATATTCAAACAAGGAGGTATTTTTGTTCGATTCGTTTGGGGGGATTCCACCTAGTAAAATATCTAAAATCTCATAATCTGTATTACGATATTAATTGTGGACATCTGTGTTTATCTGTTCTTAGATATCTGTCCCAAATAAAGAAACCATCAATTGAAGATTTTCAAAAGGCCCTGTTATAACCAACCAAAGGTTGGCTATACATCCCAATACATACAAGCACCACTCCACTCCAACAAAAGTACAAGGCTATTTCACTCCATGTAAAATTAACAGGAGTAGACATTCCCAGATATACTAAAAGTAGCAGGAATTAAGCCTAAGTAGTAAAAGCATGCTGAAACACCCCAAAATATTATGTAAATAATAAGTCCCTGACCAAAATTCATTGGTTATCAAAATGACAAAAATTTGTGTGTAGGCATAATCCAATGAGCACATGTTGCATTTCAAGCAACTTTTTTATTAGTAATATATTTTCGGACAACATTTGTACAAGCACAAATTAACTTGCCTTCCCTGCAAATAACCCCAATTCACAATTATTAGCACAAATAAACCTCAAAAACATCAAAAAATCGATGTTTTTGACAAAAATCAATCGGTCTCACAGCACCAGTGTCATCTGTTGAGAGCCAGTGGAACTAGCCCCGACTAGACTGCCATCTAGCGGATTTCTTAAGGTACTTGGTGAAAGCAAGCAGCCCATGGTGCTGTGGACCAATCAGATGGCCTCCTGGGTGTGGCTTCCAGACAATAGGACTGGGATAGTATATATCATTAGAGGACGCCATCTTGAACTCACTTGTTGTTTGGTTTTGAAGAAGTACACATCGATCCAGCACTTTGGGCCAGAGTAGGCCATTGGAGAGGGGAACAATGGTGCGGCCATTGTTTCCAAAGTGTGGAAATCCCAATAAGTGCATAGAACTAGTCCAATAGTGGATAAAACGGGACAAATTGCAGGGTTTAAAGTGTCCTAGAGTGCATGGAACCTTAAACCATGAAAAAACGGAACAATTCCAAACCACATGGTATGGACAAAGGGCCTTCAGAAAACCAAGGTGGTTTGTATCCAAAGGCATCCAAGTTTATTCAGCACATCCTTTGTTAGATATCTCCCCGGAACAGTGCATTTGTATTTAAAGATCCATCTGCCTTATGACCCAGTCATATTTCTAGTGTAAATTCTCAGAAATATCCCCCCATTCAAAGTGGAGTGGTAAGTGAAATTTCCAAAGGCCCATGTGTGATGAAGTGGAAGCAGACTACGTAAGTACCATGCTCTTGTTACCTATTTGTTGGTTATCTATGTAAAAACACACCTATAAGTTTGTTCAGTGCTTGTGTATATTTAAATGTGAGAAACCCAAGAAGATTAAATGTGTCATTCCAACGTCTTGTTTTTTTAATTCATATTTGGGTGGATAAGTCCGGGAAGCACGCCGCTCGCTCCGGATTAAATAGGCTGAAAGTCCCTATAATAAACCAGCAATCATTCCTCGGAATGGATGCTGGTCAGCTGGGGACATCCTCCATGTATATGGTCAAAGGAGGACAGCGTAGAGCTGCACGGGGATAAGTACGTTCAGGTTACATAGCCAGGTAGACTTGTAAAATTCAATCAAGCCCAAAGTTGGTGAGTAGGTTAGGTTCACCTATCCTATTACCGCCACGTAACCTGGAGGCACGAATCCTCGGACCATTCGTGTCTCGCGAATCGCACTGTGGTATCTAAAACATCATGGGCATATTCCATCTGACCAGCCAGAATTCAATCTTAAAACTCAAACTACATGATGATATTATGTATCCCAAATCAATAGCTCTTAGAGCATTCTACGGCATGTACATTTATCCCTAATATTACACACCATAACAACACAATCACAGTTGGGGATCAAAAAATTGTCATCACTCCAGGGCAGTATAATATATCTACTTTAAATGCTCAGTTACCTAGTGGTGTTGTCTTAACTCAAAATTCTGTCACTCACAGAGTAGAGATTGTATCTGCTACAGAGACAGTGGATCTGGGTACTATAGGAGAGCTATTAGGCTTCCAGAACAACACAAAACTTGAACCAGCCATCAAACACACTGCTGTTAATATACCTAAATTCTTGGCCATAGAGACTCTGAATATTCATTGTAATGTGGCCGAGGGTATGATCACCAAATCAGATAGCATAGCCACTCACAAACAAACTGGCATCATCGCAACATTCAAACCTAACTCTGAATTTATGGAGCCAATCATCTACACTCCATCACCAACATTATATTTTCCAGTGTGCCATAATTGAATCGACTACATTGAGTTGGTGGTCAGTAACGAAAAAGAAGAATTAGTTGATTTTGCCGGAGCCACAACAACCGCCATCATAGAGATTAATATATAAATAAAATACATACTAAAAAAGGGAGCATATCGAAAGCTACGAGCTACAGTCGTTCCCTCCGAACCGTAGGACCTTTGCCAATTTGAATCAGTCCAACACAGAGATTGAGGTTGACCTTGACGTAGGGGATGGCTTTATACACCCCCACAGAGCAGACCTATATATCAAGTTTGATGTTGTCAAGCTCGATGGCACAGATTATTCTGTTAACTCAAATATAAGACTAGTAGACAATTTTGTACCGCATCGGTTTTCTCAAATCGAGATCCGAAAGCATGGTGTTGTCATAAACAGAGTAGACTATCCTGGTGTTACATCTACATCTTTGGCCACACTGAATTTATCCAAGACCGAGGCCTCGTACTACAAAATCGGTGGATTTGAGGCTGGCGATAAAATAATAACCAAGAGCCACACTGTACTGTTTCCGATGCGCCTGTTACCTGGATTCTTCTCAGATTACAAAGACATTATGTGGAAGAGTGGTTTCGAAGAGCAGCCAATGATAATAATGCTTTGATGCTCTACTGGTTCAGCTCTGCCTAATAACCTACCTGACGCAGGCAAATGTCTTATTCAGCCTATGGAGCTAAGAATCCCGGTTGTTGAATACGAAGCCAGTTATGCTCTTAAATACAAAGCAGATATACTAAAAAATCCACAGGTGACTTTACAATTGTATACATATCAATGTGTCCAGAAGCCTGCCACTGGTATCTATTACGGATTCGATGCTACGAATTCATTTTCTAGTATTCAATATGACATGCAAGATTTTGTGGTGGTGCTGTTTCAGACTGGTCAAGACAACAACCAGCAACAAAATTCAAGTAAGTTCGATAACTGCAATATCAAAAACATATATCTTAAAAACGGCAGAAACGAGGTGTTTCCTAGAGAAAATTATAATTTATACATGTCCAAGGATGATTTTCTTAAATTATACGAGGCCTACACAACATACAAAAGAGTCACTACTGGCAATACCGACATGTATTACTCACCCGATGAATTCAAAGCACTGAGACCGATGTTTGTAATCAACACCTCAAAACGCAAGCAGGTTGTAGGTAATGACAGGACAAACATTAAAATAATCTGTGAATTCCATGATACACCACCTGCCGACACCATATGCAGTGTTATTCTTATAGGTCAGAAATCATATGTTTATGATATAAGAAACGAAAGAGTTACAGAGCAATTCTAGAAAACCTATGCATCATGCATTGTCTTAGTACTAGATACACGAGTTGAGCCTGGTGCCCAATTAAAATATTCGGGTTAACATATTAATACTCTGAACTGACTGTCAAGTATTTAAGCACACTTGACAGAGTATTACACTAAAGGCAATAAGATCATATGAGCATCTTGGCTTAGTTTTAAGTGTAGCCAAAACAATGCCAAGAGGGGCATATTTTTTACGATCCTATAGACAACAATCTGACAGATGCAGCTTTTGTACGTGTAGCCAAATCAATCTGAGGGGTCATACTTTTCACGGGAAATCCCCGAGGGCTTTTTTACTAAATTCTTGGATTCAACGGAGTAGCACACTGTAGGCAATAAGCTTATATAAGCATCTTGACATAGTTTTAAGTGTAGCCAAAACCAGTCTGAGGGGGGTCATACTTTTGTGTTCCAGTAATATCGTATTTTATACTACTCTGGACATCGGGTGTTCCTTGTGAGTGTCCATTCACCAATTTGATAATAATCGATCATCTTCATCATGTGTCAGAAAAGCGATGCTAAATAATGAAAATACAAATTCAAATAACAGGGGCTTCAACGCATCCTTTTTGAGGTGTGATTACTTCCCGGTACGAAAGCAAGGGTTAGAAGCCACATCATAATGTACGAGGGTCACTATTTATATTTTGATCCTAACAATGAAAAAACAGGAATTTGGCATTGAAAACGGCTTTATTGTTTTTCGAAGTATTCTCCTTTATGGTCAATACACTTTTGCATTCGTTCGAACCATTTGTCATTCATGTCGCTATTTTTGCTTGCTGTACTTTCTCAAGGGATATGCATTCAGACTCGGACAGTTTCTTGGAAGTGACCTTCGCTATGTATCGTGGTTGGTGAAAGAAAGACATCGCAATATTTAAAACGCAAAGCTCTCATTTCTGGCCTTCGGATTGTGTAGAGATTATATGTTAAAGGCATTGTACTGTAATCAAAAGTATTCTTAAACTTAAAAATAAACGGTCAAATATAAGAACATAGTACCGGTATAAAATCCATTAAATAAAAATAAACAACTATTTATGTTAGTGGGATTAAATACTAAAATCTACGCTGTGCAGTACGATCTCACACTTGCTCAGTCGCTATATTACGTTGATTTTCACTATCTTTTTCTATGAGGTAGAAATTTGCTAGCAAACTTCGGTGGCTGAGTCTACTCACATTGTCGCCACTGACGGCTCCGGTTCGAATCCTGGCGTGCACGTGGGTGTCCCTTTGTAAGTTTCCAATCCTCAATTTTCTCTAATCTCCATTCTTTCTCATCGCCCCGGTTAGTCTAATGACGCAGGAAAGAGACGTAAAATGAGAAAAATAATAACGAAAGATAGAGGATTTGTCACTGCAGAAACTTATGTCAAATAATTCTTAGGTATGTATTTACCACTGTGTACTAAGAGCCCAATCGAGATGTGTATTGGTCTTTCAAATTGTTCCCTTATTGACGTTTCTCTCCACAAAATAAGCCCATATACTAGGGCCACTCTTTACATTTTGAGCCTCGGCAACACTAATTGAAGTTAGGCGCGATTTGACGTTTGCACGGAATCGTCTGGCATTATTGACCAAAACGTACTTCAAATGTTTTGTCAATAGCTTGATTTGTGTTGTTTATGTTGCCTTGGAGATTACGTGACAACAATAAAATGGAATTAACTCGTGAACATTTTCGTGTGATGCTTTTTTACGATTTTCGACGTGGATTATCAAGACAAGAGTGCATCGATCAACTTACTTCCACATTTGGCGATGAAGCCCCATCCTTTGCCACTGTGAAACGCTGGTATAACGAATTTAATTGTGGCCGCCATTCGCTCACCGACGAGATTCGCGAAGGTCGTCCAAAATCAGTTGTTGTTCAAGAAAACATTGATGCTGTGCAAAACCTAATACTGCAAGATCGTCATGTGACATACTGTGAGATTGAGGCAACCATAGGCATTACACCAGCATATATAAAATATTACATGATCATTTAGCTGTGAGAAAGGTATGTTCTCGTTGGATCCCACACAATTTGACAAAAACTCAAAGAGACGCTCGCGTCAATTTGTGCAAACAAATGCTCAATAAATACAATCGTGGTGCTTCAAAAGACGTATATAAGATTGTAAGAGGTGACGAATCATGGATATATGCATATGAGCCGGAACGTAAACAGCAGTTGACTGTATGGGTGTTTCAAGATGAACCCAATCCAACAAAAGTTGTTCGCGCTCGAAGCACATCAAAACAAATGGTCGCCTGTTTTTTCGGGAAAACTGGTCATGTAGCAACTGTGCCTTTAGAGGAACGTAGAACGGTCAACTCTGAATGGTACACAACAATTTGTTTGCCAGAGGTCTTCGGTCAAATACGGAAAACAAACAAACGCCGTCCGATCATTCTTCATCAAGACAATGCCAGCTGTCACACATCTCGTCTAACAACCGACTTTATGAACAGTCAAAAAATCGAATTGATGGGTCATCCGCCGTACAGTACAGTCCTGATTTGGCACCCAATGACTTCTTCTTGTTCCCGAATGTCAAGAATAAATTGCGTGGACAACGATTTTCGTCGGCGGAAGACGCCGTTGATGCGTTCAAAAACCATATTATGGAGGTGTCTCAAGAAGATTGGAAAAACTGCTTTGACAAATGGTTCGAACGAATGCAAAAGTGTATTGACCATAAAGGAGAATACTTCGAAAAACAATAAAGCAGTTCTCAATGCCAAATTCCTGTTTTTTCATTGTTAGGATCAAAATATAAATAGTGACCCTCGTACATTATGATGTGGCTTCTAACCCTTGCTTTCGTACCGGGAAGTAATCACACCTCAAAAAGGATGCGTTGAAGCCCCTGTTATTTGAATTTGTATTTTCATTATTTAGCATCGCTTTTCTGACACATGATGAGGATGATCGATGATTATCAAATTGGTGAATGGACACTCACAAGGAACACCCGATGTCCAGAGTAGTATAAAATACGATATTACTGGAACACAAAAGTATGACCCCCCTCAGACTGGTTTTGGCTACACTTAAAACTATGTCAAGATGCTTATATAAGCTTATTGCCTACAGTGTGCTACTCCGTTGAATCCAAGAATTTAGTAAAAAAGCCCTCGGGGATTTCCCGTGAAAAGTATGACCCCTCAGATTGATTTGGCTACACGTACAAAAGCTGCATCTGTCAGATTATTGTCCATAGGATCGTAAAAAATATGCCCCTCTTGGCATTGTTTTGGCTACACTTAAAACTAAGCCAAGATGCTCATATGAGCTTATTGCCTTTAGTGTAATACTCTGTCAAGTGTGCTTAAATACTTGACAGTCAGTTCAGAGTATTAATATGTTAACCCGAATATTTTAATTGGGCACCAGGCTCAACTTGTATATCTTATCTAGTACTAAGACAATGCATGTGTTACACCATCACCTTCTGGAGATAGGGAGATACGTATGTCACAGTAGGGGCACCTTCCTGTTCTGTGGCGCGGTACCGTGTGATGGAATTTTCCAGTCACCGACCTTTCCAAGAAATACCCTCCTGCGCCCTCTGGTCTTACTTAGTAGTCGATGGTTGTTCGTTTGGAATCTGAATTAAGCCCCTATCACACGGAACTGGATTTCTAGTAGGAATGCCCTAGTTGGCGCTGAACTAACTTTCTAGGTAGCAATCATGGCTGCCTGGCTGACTGCTTGACTGGTTTGGAGGAATAGGATATGTTCCAATTTGCTACTTGCTTTCCTCGACTGGATTCTGTGGAACAGCCAATCAGAACAATGTTTCGCCATGTGAGGATAATCTGTGAATGTGCAAAGGAACGTTTTTGTCTGTGCTTTCCGAGTGTTACTCCAGCAATGTATAACGTATACAGCATGAAAGGCGCGTTGTGTTACACCATCTATGCTGAGTGCACGGTGTTTACATTTGAAACAACTAAAATATTCTTCCATACGTGTACAGTAAACGTTGTAAAGTATGTATTTAAGCAGCGCCATTGTGTTGTACTTAATAACGTTTTATACGACATGTTATTCCTCTCGGTTGTGAAGTGATACATTGTTGGCCGAGTCTGCTGCCACGCACGTGTCAGCAGTAAGAATAACCGTCAAATTTGCTGCTGCCACGTAATTTGTCTGCTAAGATGATGTTACAGATCTTAAGAACAGATTAAGACGAGAGAAATGCAAGTTTATGATTAGTGGGAATGAATGTACAGGTAATTTAGAACCTTTGCCTTTAGAAAGCATTTAGAGATATTATTTTAATGCTAACAGAACTTAACCTAACTACGAGAGCATTTAGGTTTATTATTAGAAGAATGCTGAGGGACCTAATCTTAAAACATTTTTGTGAAAGTAATCGCTACAACTTCATAGTATGTGTTACAGACGTAATTGCATACATAGCATTATGAAATCACGATAAAAAAAAGACCGAGTCTACTGCCACGCGCATCTTTTTTGAGGTTCCAGCAGAAAAAGAACGTGGCAGCAGACACTACCTACATTGTTTACATCTCACGCGCCGCCATTACAACTTCTTTAGTATGGGAACAAAAGTCTATCGACAAGTACGCTGATAAGTATCGTGTGGTATACTGGATATCTAGTTCCGTGTGATGCGGGCTTTAGTAGTGTTCGGATTCGACTGAATCAGTCGGAAATGTAGTCAACGGATGGTTCGACTGAAATTAGTCAAACGACTAATTCGACTAATATTAGTCGTTCGACTAATTCGACTAATGTTTTTAGTCGACTAATTAAATTAGTCGATGTTTTTCCGATGGTTTTTAATAATCGACTAATATTAGTCGACTAATGCTCATCACTAGTTCAAAGCTTTGCTTTCAGGTCCACCAGTCCATATCCTATAGGACAGATAGGGGATTGGTTTCCCTTCGATTCCTTTGTAAATCCTCTAAATAACTCAGGGGAAAATTTTCTGCAGTACTTATGTTCTCTACATTTACATCACAACTTTTTACACGTTGTACGTACAATATGTATGTATAATATGGGATGTAGTTTTATTATTTATGAAATGGGAACGTGTTATGTGCAGACAATATTGTTATGCTTTCTTTCTTTTTTTCAAATATGGAATATATATATAATGATTAAATTACAAATATGTGCTCAGGCTCTCTCTCACGCTCGTTTTAGTAGTGTTTTATTTAAATATACTAATCTCTTGGCCTCTAACAGTCATAAATACAGATGTATGAACGCGTGTTCATATTGTTGTTGGTTTGGTTTATTTTACTTCGCTTTTCTGCCACATTTGGTTATCGCGAAAATGAGGATGAGTGATGATATTGATGATGAAATTGAAGAAGGGACCTCATATGAATAATCCAGGCCAGGATTCGAAACCGTGATGAGCGCGCATTCTTGTTCCTATGTCTTGTACTCTGAAGCGAATAATGAAGTAATTTGGAATGAAAATGTATCTCAGAACTCAAAAAACCAAATGAATTTTATTGAAGAAACTACAAAAAGTGTGTTTTGTTACCTGTTTAGTTTCTGTGCATAAAGTGGACTTAAAAACCCCAAATCAACCAACCGTGGGCAAGTAGTTATCACAGCGCGCTACGACCAGTGATGTGCGTCTACGCGTAAACAACGATTGTCTACATTCTACGTGTAGACGATGTAGACTATGTAAACAATGGGTGCGTTCCGAAAGTCATAACGAAACGAACGACTCGAACGAAAGTAACTGGGCTCGTGAACCTGGTGAAACCAGTTATTTTACCGACTTATGGGACGCTTAGACGAAAGCGCAGGCGCAGCGTTTTGTTTATTAAACTTTTCCACATGGCGTCCAGCGGGTGCCCACACTACTTTCATCTCCTTCCCCCTCAACTATGTGGATTCTCTATGGTTTTGCCCGACAGTGCGAACTTCGCTTTTGATTCCCGCCCTCATCATTACTGTACTATAGTGACTGTGAAGTGAAGTGAAGTGTCAAATAATATAGTGATGTACATCTTCGTGCGCGAACTCCTAACCCTCAATGTTCTCAGACCGTTGCCCAAGACTGCTATCATCTAAGCGGTGCGGGGCATGAAGAAGAAGAAGAAGAAGAAGCGTCCAGCGGAAGGCATATCCTTCTGACAGAAATAAACTCTACTACGGATACTGTTACTCATTTTAATCACATTGTAAGAACAGTTGAGGCACACTCATCTTGTGCATGTTGCTTCATATCGCTCTCTGTTAAAATTACCATACAATTCCCGAACTAGTGCAGTTTGAAGTCATATGCACCCACGGTGTCTGCAGGCAGCAGACAATTCTCACGGAACAAACCAGCCTCCTGGCCCGTGCGTTTGGTGAATCTCGTTCTTGCACGAGACGCACGGAATGCGACTTTTGGGACAGCATAATGAACCTTACGAAACGCACGGAAGTAGTGTAATTGGACCTACAACCAGCACCACTTACAAGTGTACAAATGATGAGCTCATATAATTAAACAGCCCGATTTGCCCACACTTAAAATTATGCCAAGATGCCCTTATTCCCCAATTCTTCAAGTGTAATATGCTCTTAATTCTAAGAATTTTGAATCCTAGTGTACAAATGATGAGCCCCCTCAGATTGATTTGCCCACACTTAAAATTATGTCAAGTACCCATATGATTTTATTGTTTATAGTGTGTTATTCTGTCAAAATCCCAAGAATCTTGAATTCTAGTGTACAAATGATGAGCCCCCTCAGATTGATTTGCCTACACTTACAAAAGTTGCATCAGCCAGATTTTTGTCCATAAGCTTGTTAAAAATATGCACCTTCTTGATATTGTTTTGGCTACACTTAAAAACTAAGGCAAAATGCCACTCTCACCCACCCACACACACACACATATTTACTTCTGGTCCGGTAATATGCAAAAATCTTCTAGAATTGTTCTGTGACTCTCTCATTTCTTACATCATAAACATATGATTTTTCACCTATGAGAATAACACTACATATAGTGTCATCAGGGAGTGTATTGTGGAATTCACAGATAATTTTAATGTTTGTCCTGTCATTAACCACAACTTGTTTCCTTTTTGAAGTGTTGATGACAAACATGGGTCTCTGTGCTTTGAATTCATCTGGTGTGTAATACATGTCAGTATTGCCAGTAGTGACCCTTTTGTATGCTGTAAATGCTTCATATAATTTAAGAAAATCATCCTTGGACATGTCTAAATTATAATTTTCTCTAGGGAATACCTCATTTCTGCCATTTTTAAGATATATGTTCTTGATGTTGCAGTTATCAAATCTACTTGAATTCTTTTTCCTGATTATTGTGTCTTCCAGTCTGAAACAGTACCACCACAAAATCCGGCATGTCATATTGTATACTGGAGAATGAATTTGTAGCATCAAACTCATAATAAGTACCAGCGGCAGGCTTCTGTACACATTGATATGTATAAAATTGTAAAGGTACTTGTGGATTTTTTAGGATATCTGCTTTGTATTTAAGAGCATAACTGGCTTCATATTCAACAACTGGGATTCTTAGCTCCATAGTCTGAATAATGCATTTGCCTTCATCAGGTAGGGTATTAGGCAGAGCTTCCCCTGTAGAGTTTAATGTGCTGTACCTCATCAAAGCATTATTATCATTGGCAGCTCTTCTAAATGTGATTCTTAAACCACCCTTCCACATAATATCTTTGTAATCTGAGAAGAATCCTGGCAACAGGCGCATTGGAAACAGCACTGTGTGGCTCTTAGATATAATTTAATCACCAGCCTCAAATCCACCTATTTTGTAGTAAGAAGCCTCGGTTTTGGATAATTTTAGTGTGGCCAAAGCTGTGGAGGTAATGCCGGGATAATCCACTCTGTTTATAACAACACCATGCTTTCTGATCTCAATTTCAGAGAACAGATGCGGCACAAAATTGTCCACCAATCTTATATTTGAATTTGCCGGATAATCTGTTCCATCGAGCTTTACAACATCAAATTTGATGTATAGATCTGCTCTGTGGGGGTGTATAAAGCCATCCCCTACATCAAGATCAACCTCAATCTCTGTGTTGGGTTGATTTAAATTTGCAAATGTCCTCCTGTTTGGGGGGAATGATTGTAGCTCATAACTCTCAATATTTTCCATTTTTTTTGTATGTATTTTCATTTAAATATTAATCTCTATGATTGCAGTTGTTGTGGCTCCAGCAAAATCAACTAATTCTTCTTTTTCATTAGTGACCATCAATTCAATGTTATCTATTCTATTATGGCACACTGGAAAATATAATGTTGGTGATGGAGTGTAGATGTTTTAAATACCACAAGGCTTTTTGAAAATCTTCAATTGATGGTTTATTTATTTCAGACATATATCTAAGAACAGATAAACACAAATGTCCACAATTAACATCTTTGAAATTTTGAACACGGGCATTATTGTAATAAAGATTAGTTGATTTTAGATATTTTACTAAATTTTCAGGTGGAACACCTTCAAATGAATCAAATACAAATGCCTCATTGTTTAAATATTTAAGATAACAGATCCAGTGAGTGCCCTGATTTTTGTACTTATCCAAATTAACAATGCCACACTCTTTGTTGAGTGGTTGTTCTGGTAAAGAATCAGACATGTACACACCTCTAAAATTTTTGATGCCCAGTGGCTTGATTAAAGCTTCAATATCTTGGTTTGTAAGCGGCTCTTGTTTTTTTTTAAACTTATTCATGGCTCCCTTAACACCTTTGCCTTGTTTCTCCATGGCCAGGTTATGGCGCCTCTGCTCATCTAATTCTGCCCTATTCTTCTTGGCATCTATTACTGTTTTTGCTATGGCAGCTGATCCCCCAGCCAAGCTCCCAACAGCCCCAAGTGCTGCTAAGATGGCCGGGATAGTAAATATGAAACCCCCCACATGTGATTTTTTCCTGGATTGTTGTAATTTTTTTAATTGGGGGGTACTAAGCAACAATTTCATACCATGGCCCTTTGCAAGACAAGAATTTTTTTTCTTGCGCTGCTTTTTGGTTAAAAGACTATCAATAGTTTTAAGAGATTTAAGACCTGCATAAGGTATTTGATACATAACACCCTTGGCCTTCATTCTAGGTTTATTATATACATATTCACAGCCCCCACCCCAGTTTTTGTTTGGTGTTCATAGCTATGGTGGTTCCCAATGCTGCTATTCTTTCACTTAAAGAAGCATCTTTGCTTACAAATCTACCAAATGCAGCCTCTTCTAATTTCTTGTCTGCAACATGTCTCTTGTCAAGATCAGAATGTGTGTTGTATGCTATGTCATGGCCTCTACAAGCAGCATCTAGGGGATTAACACCAGGATCACCTCTGTTTAATCTATGGTCCAATTTTGTACCGGGACCACAATACTGATAGCCTGGAATGTGTAGTTCAAATGGCAGCTTGTTTATAATGTCATTAACCAGCCCCCAACCCTCAGAGACATTCCAAAATTTAGGTGGTAGAGTATTAATAATTTTATAAGATATCCAATCCCTTTAGTGTCATTCACTATAAAATTAGACAATTTTGTGCTTATCATGTCCATAATTCCAACCTTTTCATTGTAAAAATTGTGGTTGCCAGCATTTTCCTCCCCAGCTATCACCAGCAACCTATCTACAAGTTTCCTGACATCATCAACCCACACAAATTCTTTAGGCAGGGTGTTGTATTGTTTGATTCCACTGCCAGTCTTGATCTGTGACCATATGGGCTTGATTAAATTGTTGTATTTTGCTCCACTGCTAGACTTGACTCTTTTTTGTGTGGGATCATTGTTCTGGTATAGAGCATCTGATTTTATTAATATTTCTTTGTAAT
This sequence comes from Lepisma saccharinum, assembly GCF_977018435.1. NCBI lineage: Eukaryota > Metazoa > Arthropoda > Insecta > Zygentoma > Lepismatidae > Lepisma > Lepisma saccharinum. The sequence continues at coordinate 56,464,367 of NC_139236.1, read as the reverse complement.
AATCATAATCTTGATCTGTATAGCTGCCAGGTCTCTTCCTAGTCATCAGTTCTTACAATCCAGGTGTGCCGGGATATTTAACAAAACCACCTTTTTCTCCAAGATGAGATTCTGAATATACAATTATATCATCTCCCATAAATGTTACTCTGAAATTGTCAATTCTATGTATGATGCTACCATCACGCTCTGTGTCAGCATATAAGCCAAAGACCTCATCCTTGTTGTCTTTAGGTGTGCTTAAATATTTTTGAGCAAGAAGACACAATTCAATAGGATCCTGAGTAGCTTCAATTCTTCGAGGAGCAACAGGACTAGGTGTATGAATACTAGAAAGTGGGGTGATTGGATAATCTAATATGTTCCTAGCAGCTACAGGTACAAGCTCTGTGATCAAATTTTGATTTTGCTCTGTAACAGTTTTGATATTTTTACCTAATTCACTAATAGCATCAATCATAGGCTGTTCTGTTTGTTTGTGTTGTTCATAAATTCCTCGGTTCTCTGATTTCCATCCCTTACATCTTTTTACAAGATAATCTCTTAATTTAAGATCATCAATAATTGGCCTTTTCATGGTTATTTATATATGTTTCAATGTCTAGAAAATTGTTAATTTTATTTCTGTATTTGCCACTATTGGGTTTTCTTGTCATATCAATTGTGACAAACCCATAACTGTCCTGGTTCCAGCACCTACTGCAAAACTTGGAAAAATCATTGTAGCTCAAGTCCCCACCTACATATTCATCATGTATGTGTTTGAGGTTGGTATGATCTTGATGAAACACACATATAAAATTGCTGTTGTCTCGGATCAGCTGCTTCGGTATTTTTGAAAAAGTCTGTGCAAGGTAGAAGCAATCAATGTTTTTGTGTCGGCCCTGTGTAAAGAAATTTCTAACCTTCTTTTGATTATCCAGTATAATGTCATCAAACACAACAACAGAATTATCGAGACAGTCATGGAGTGGCTTAACATCTGGTTCAAAAGTGGCTATATCCAGTCCATCATATAGCTTCATCAGCTGCTGATATTTTAATTGTTCCAAGCTCTTAGAGAAGACATACAAGTGCCTGTTTTTCCAGTCTAACCAGTTAGGTGCCAATAAAAAATTATCAATCATTAGTGTAGTTTTATCACAAGCCGATGGCCCAACAATAAGACATCTAATATTATCAGGCAGCAACTTGCCATTTCTCTTATTCTGCTGTTCAGGTTCTGGCAGCCTCTTTATAACATCCCAGGTGTTCATATTATCACTTTGTCTGCATCGATCCAGCTGTGTTCTGGAAGTCCTAGCCATTTGACAAATAACTTGTTGCCTTTTCTGCGGATGATTTTTTCTATGAGATATGTGTCGGCTGTTTAGTTTTGTTGAGTTCTTCTTCATAGAACCGGCCTTTGAGAATTTCTCCTCGGTGGTCTTTTATTATATATGTGTTAAGGGTCCCAGGTTTAATTTGAACCACTGTAAATAATTCAGTGCTCCAGTTTCTTGTAAAGCCTCTTTTGAATAAGTGCTTATATTTGCTGATTCTTACTTGATCACCCACCTTGTATTTGGCCTTTCTTGTTGTTGGCTGGTATCTAGGATAATAAACAGTCCTGATCAATTTTTGCTCATCAGATGAAGTTACTTCAGAGGGTTTCATGTTGATTGTGGAATGGACCGAGTTGTTATATTTATGTAGAAGTTCTGGAAGAATATTAAGCCATTTATAACATTTATAATTACCTTGAAGTGTAAATTGCTTATACATAAGATTTTTTAGAGTTTTGTTGAATCTCTCTACAATTGAGGCCTTGAGATCACTGTAACTCGAATAATGTTGTATTGACTGGCTTTTAATAAATTGTTGGAACACAGAATTATAAAATTCTTTGCCATTATCTGTTTGCAAATAGCGCGGTGATCTTCCACTCTGATTGATGATTGTCCTGAAGGCTTCTGTAACACATTTTCCAGTCTTGGATTTGAGTGGCACAGCCCAGGCAAATTTTGAAAATGTATCTATGACAGTGAGTAGATACTTGCAGCCCTTATTGAATTGGTCTAAGTTTTTCAGCTGTCCACTTGCCATCTCAATCAAGTCGCTCTGCCATAAATCATCTATGCCTTGTGTGACTACTGGCAGTCTCTTATAATTATGTCTGGCTTGTCTGTGTAATTCATCAACAATAATTTGTCTAGACATAATATGAAAACAAGAATATTGCAACTATAGGGTGTTCAGCAGCGGATACTACAGGATTTTCTAAATATAATTTGTCCCCTATTTGTATTTTAAATTCCAGAAAGCCATCATCTTCAGCATAGGCTGTTTCTAATGTATTGGGATCTGTAAAATCCTCTAACTCTACACTGGTGATTTTTGCTTTGTTGTCAGCATTTGTTATTGATAAGGTGGAGTAGTGGTGTGCCTGTGGTTGAAGCCAATATTTGATCTTGATTGGTCTCAGTGTGCCCCCAACAAAAAACTGGTAATAAAATTGTGCAGGGGACAGCATATATATTTTGCCACCTGGTGTAAATGGTGAATCATATTCTTTGTTGGGGATGCTGTACAATTCAAGAATTACTCTATGTTTTGGATTCTCGATTATGCCTCTTATTTCTTTTTCTGCTGTAAGCAATCTGCTTGTTACAGATTCAAGGTGCTCATTGATGGTCCTAACAACATCATCATGGCCTGGCTTGATTTTTATGTCCACAACAAGTTTCTTGTATTGTTGCACAATCTCTTGAAGCTGGGTGGCAAAAACAGACAGGGCATTTGCTTGATTGGATTCCATGGTCCCTAGCTGTTGCTTGATATTAGCTACAATTTGTTGCAAATTTTCAATAACTGCCAATTTTGAATTTTGAGCAGTAAGATCATGGACCTGTCTTCTGATATCCTCAAACAGGGCATGCAGTTCATTAATATGTTGATTAGTTGGTAGAGTGGCCACTGTTTGAGTGAGTTGTTTGATCTCTGTCTGGATATTCTTGATATCTTCTGATTTCAATATGCGATTCACTGCTCTCTTAATATTTTTAATTTCCTGTGATGTAGGCAGATTTGATACAGTATTTTTCAAAGATTCAAGTGCCAATTTCACATTGTTTAATTCAGAAGCATCAGCCACATTTTGCATAGCATTTTGGAGCAGGGCTATATCTGCCTGAGTAGGTGTTGATTGTTGTAAAATTTCAAGCTTTGTTTGGATATCATCGATCAAGTGATGAAAATGAGATAGCTCAGATTAAGTGTTGAGGTTTTCAAGCTTTGTGATCTGTTGCTGGACACTGAAAAGTGTGTCTACAATACCGGGCAGGTGGGATTCTTGTACATTTGTCAAATCACTTTGCACTGCTGCTATTGTACCCTCAAGATGGGTTATGGTACTTTGAATTTTTCCAAAATCTTCATATGTTTCAAGTTGCAGCTTAATATTTGCAACACTCCGAGTTATTGCACTCAAAGCATCAGAAGATGGCAAGTTGTTCATAAAATTTTCAAGTGTCTCAATTTTTTCTTTAACCTCGGCTATGGCATTGTTCAAGGGGTCTAGATTAGGTATTTGGAGTGATTGAATCTGTTCTTTTAGAGTGGAAATCACTAGATCAAAATCTTCTTGTGATTTTATGCTTTTGACAATTGTTTGGAGCTGTGCCTGGACATTATTTATCTGCTCTTCCAATTGCTGTTTCAATTGCTCAGAGTTGGTGGCCTGGGTCTTAAATTTGGCTTGAAGAGCTGCTACAGCTTCTTCTAAACTTTGAAAATTATCCAATGTTGCCAGATCAGTATATTTCTGAAGCAATAATTTGAGTTCAGAATCAATTTTAAGAAGAGGGTCCAAGCATTGTGATTGTAAATTTGTAATTTCTAGTTGAAGACTGGCATTGAGTGTGGTTTGTAAAGCTTGTAAATCACTTCTTAATTTCTTGACTCTGACATCAAGCATTAGAATCTCATCACTGTGATCTTCATGTCTTGTATGGCCAAATATATCATTAGGCATTTTTGTTTTAGTGGTTATTTATTATTGAATATCTGATTCTTAATTCTATATAAAAAGGTATAAGCTTGTCATATGACCCCGGGACCTCAATATATAAGCAGTCACCAGCAGAAACAGTATATACAGTGCCAGAAATCATGTTTGAGTGCTTAATTCTATAAATATTTCTCCCCACTGAAATTTTGACATCACCCTCAGGGGTTGTAATAAATTGTAATTGACCACCTACAGGTAATTGGTAATGATTTAAATTATTGTTAAATATGTACAATGTTTTACCTGTTTCATCATCAACATCTGTAAGTATGCTGTTCAGATGAATAATTAACAAAGCACTCAGTTTAGATATTATATCAGAAGAGGGTTGTGGTGTTGGCAGGTCCATAATAGCCTGTTTTTTGAACCCAAATAAGTTCATAGGCATGTTTATTTATTTCAAATCATGCTCTGTAATTGGGCATTGATTGCCACTTTTCAAATCACAATGCCCCCATGGTAGAGTATGTATGCCACATGACAAAATGCATCTCTTATCATCATGTGGGTCCAGAGCCACTTTTCTTACAATATTGCTAGTCAATAAGTGATCCACACTCTGAATTTTATTTTCTGATGTTCTGATTGTGCTACATGATTTGAGACAATTTTTGTAATCCTCAAATTCAAGCTCTTTGTCCACAGTCACTCTGCCAATGCCCTTGGCCTTTTTGGCAACAACACCACTACATGTTTCAAAACTGTACATCTTGGCCCTTAACCCAGCAAATGCCACAATAACATCACCAAGTGTCTCATCTTTTAACTTGCCAGGCACCTTTTTGTTGTGGTGTTGAATCTCTGTATGTTCACTGGTATCAAAATATTTAAACAATTCAGGCTGTGCTATATCTTTATAAACATCTTCTGTTTGAATATCAAGAACAAAACTATCTGTGTCCATGTACATCAGTTTTACACGATCCTTATAAAAATGCTTCAACACATCATAATACAATTTTAACATGTGTAATTTGGCCAATTCCAATATCACAGCCCCTACATAAATAGGCTTATCAAACTTGATCTTTGTTTTTTCATGTTGAAAAGTGCCATATTTTCATCATAAATTCTTCTGTAATTGAAGTTGGGCTTTGCAATCAATTTTTTGCTCCTGCTGGGGTCAGTAATTATTTTAACATCAATATGTTTTCTGATATTTTCAATTGTTTTGCCATACACTGAATTGACCATCAATTTAAACAAGGTCTTATCAAATTGGCTCATTGCAGATGTTCGAAGCTCTGTGTTTGTATCAATATATGGCTTCAACCATCTTGAGTGCCTGAACCTCAAAACTTTGCCAATTTTGGTCACTTCAACACCATGTTTCATCAGGAACTGGAGGTTTTTGTAATATATGACATAATCCTGTTTCGGCTCCAGAGTCATCATCAATTTCTTCTGTTTAGAGCCAGGTGAACACTTAACCTCAGGAATTGGGGGCAGATCAGAAAATGTGTTGTGTAAATTATCTGGAATTGTCAGATCAACCTCTAAGAATAGGCCATAGTGACTGTCATCAAAGTCCTGAAGATCATCAATGTTGAAATCTTCAACCCACTCAAGCCCTGCATATGGCAGTTTTTTCATCATAGCATAACCATAGAGGCTATTGGCATTTACATACAGTATATAGTTTGATGGCAGTGCTGGATCATAATCAGGAATATATTTGTTATTTGCTCTGGCATATCTCTGAGAACATTGCACCATGCCTCCTCTTATACATTGTTCCATAAACAGATACATATCTTGATCCTGGATCAGATCCAATTGCATTTTAGTGTTCAAAAACATTGAAGACCATGCTAGGCCCGGAGCACTGTAAAAATACATTGGATCCAGCTTATAATTTTGCATGCATTTTCTGAATGCCTGCAGTATATCAGCTAAGAGGGTCACATCAAGTTTTAAATAAGCCTTGTGATAATCACCAAATGTCTGGCATTTTAAATTGTTCCACATCAATTGGGCATGGTGATAATCTTCATCAGTGATTCCAGATCCTCTGATTTTGCTGTAAAACTCTTGTTGTGGTGGCAGAGAACACTCATCAAATTTAGAAAAATCTGTAACATAATCATATGGATATACACCCTTTCGAATAGTTAATTTCAGGTCCTCATTTGGAAACAAAGCACATGTAATTTTGAATTGATCATCAGATAATTGAGTGGCCAGTGTAGCCAGGCTAGCCGATAAAATTCTGTATGAATCAAGAAATCTTAAGTGAATAGGAACACTATTAACTTTAATTATTTTGCTAATGGCAATATATTTCTCATCATTTTCAGCTAAAATATTTAAATTCTGCTTGTCAAACCCCTCGTACCTGATCAGATGATGAAAATCATAATTGGATGCACCATGGCAAAATATAGGGATAAATTTTGGTCTCTGGATCTTAATATTACAGCTATTACACAGGGCCATTAAGAATTTACCATCTGTATGGGAATGGTGATGTACCTTGATATTTGCATCTGAAAATTCAGAATCACATACCCGCCATTTTTCTGCATTGTTGAAATCTTCAATCTGATCCTCTGTTAAAGGCAACATAGGTTTTGATTTTAATAAGATATTAGATGCTATGTTATGGCACTCATTTTCTATTCTATGTGCAAATTCTTTGATGGCATCTGCTCCCATGTATAAATATTCTTTACTAACAACACCATCCTGTACAACCACATAATAAAAGCTGGAAGGTTCATGTAGCTGATATGGTGTAATTGAAGATTCCTCAGGGTCTGGGCTGCAGAATGGAAGGGGTTTGAGGTTTGATTCAAAATCACAGACTATATATGCTGGGTGTTCCAACAAGGCTTCAAACTTTTTGAATTTTGCATTTTCACTTGGCATTGGCAACACCATATGAACAGGTTTATGGTTGCCACAGTATTTCAGATGCTCAATTAACTTGTTTTTAGCAATTTCTGCATTCTTTTCACAAACACCATTCACCATTTTTCTACCATCAAATACAGACAAACATCTTCTGCACAACTTGAATATTCTATTGGATTTGTCTAGTTGTGTTCTGACTAAAGCTTCAAGATTATGTATCAGAGTGTAATGATATGTGCCATCTCCTTCAATTAAGAGCAGATCAATCGGAATAGCAGATTCATCATCAAGTGTACTGATTCTGAGAGGATCTATCAAGCAATTGCCACGGCCAGTAGAACAAGTAAATACATTAATAAATAATTGTTTGCCATTGATGTGCCTGGCCTTTTTTTTCAAATTTATCAATATTCTGAACAAGCATTGGATATTCTAAACCCTCCATTGCCTCATCAAAATCATTTTCATGTTGTTTATAATAAGTTATTCTCTCACGATGCCTTGAAACTGGATACAAAGCAGCTAAAATACACCACAAAAAGCATTTCTGGTCATTATTTTTTATATTAACCACGGCTGTTTTGTTTTTGATATTGGCAGGTAATGGCACATAAGTGGAACCTTGTAATGGGTTGAATTCAGAAATATTAACATATAACTTGTGTGAAGATCCGCATAGGCTCCATCCAGACTCTTTTGCTGCAAATTCAGAGTGTTTAATATTCAATTGATCTATCAAACTGCTTATTATTTTGTCTGAATTTGCTTTTGAATATACCGGTACAGTTTCTGTTATGTGGGGCTGTGTAAATTTTGTGCCATTTGGCTTCTTATATTGTGTAAACAATTTGAGAGACAGCTTATAAGAGCCATTTTGTGCATTTAGAATTGCCTGCACATCTGGATTTATACTCTTCAAAAAATTCTTAATGTCACATCTTGGCTCTGATACAAACCGGTGATCCCTTAATTGGCCGTTAAAACTGCTATGGATGGGTTCATAGCGTGGCTGCTTTGCCGGTCCAGCATTAACAGGTGTTTCATGCTTTCTTTTCAGACCAGATGTAGATGGTTGTGGGGGCAATGTTGATGACTGTACAGAACAAGAACCCACATGTCTATTGAAATATGCCTTGCTAAATATTTTATTGCATTTAGGACATATTTTAGTGGGAGTTCTGAATTTGCCTGGGTTACAATTCTTTTGGTGTCTGGCCCAATTGGGGCTGGATATATTCTTATTACACTGATTGCAATATTTTTGATTTGGCATTTTTGTTGTTGGTTTATTATATAAGATTTCCTGGGGTTCAATTCAAAATTTTGTACTTAATATATATATATATATATATATTTTGTTCAGCTGTGTGCTTTGTTTATTTCTTGTGTATATTTAATATGTTAATATTATTAATTTTTATTCTCAGTTTATTATATAAATTTTTTTGGGTTTTAAATCAAAACTCTATGCTTATTATGACAGGTTGTAAAGCTAATAGCCTACAAGTGGAAAAAGAGAATAAATATTGATCTACACTGACCTTCCGCAAATGCCTGCACAGACATGCATGTCCTAGAATGGCAATGACCTAGCGCTGAGTGTTATGTATTGATTTTTGTATAACAGGCTGGGACAGATATAAGCCTGACTCTAAATATGAGTGGATTACAACAAACAAGCTGGATGCAACAAATATCAGATTTTTTATACAAAATATAAGCCCTTTTTGTTCAATATAGCAGAAATATATTTAATATGAATTATATATTAAACCAAACAGGCCTGTAGTATGAAAAGCACTGTAACAACACATCTGTACTCCTCAGCCACTCTCACAATACTGGCTGATATGCAATGCAAAATCTCTTTATATAGCCTAAGCACGGACCGCATTGAAAACATCTGAAACAATAAGCCAATCAGAATATAACACATCAACACATTATGTCATAACCAACCAATCAGAAAACAACACATGTCTAATAATTTGTTGCTTAATATTGGGTAATAATTTGTTGCAAAACATGATGCAATATAAATAAACCAGAAATAGGCCACAAGTGGGCCGGAAGTAGACCGGAAGTAGGCAAACCGGAAGTGGACCGGAAGTGGACCGGAAGTGGACCGGAAGTGGACCGGAAGTGGACCGGAAGTGGACCGGAAATGGACCGGAAGTGGACCGGAAGTGGACCGGAAGTAAATATGTGTGGGTGTGGGTGGGTGTGGGTGTATGTGAGTGGGTGTGGGTGTGTGTGGGTGTGGGTGGGTGTGGGTTTGATGAGCATCTTGACTTAGTTTTAAGTTTATCCAAAAAAAATAACAAGAGGGGCATATTTTTGACAAGCTTATGGACAAAAATTTGGCAGATGCAACTTTTGTAAGTGTAGGCAAATCAATCTGAGGGGGCTCATCATTTGTACACTAGAATTCAAGATTCTTGGGATTTTGACAGAATAACACACTATAAACAATAAAATCATATGGGTACTTGACATAATTTTAAGTTTAGGCAAATCAATCTGAGGGGGCTCATCATTTGTACACTAGGATTCAAAATTCTTGGAATTAAGAGCATATCACACTTGAAGAAATGGGGAATAAGAGGATCTTGGCATAATTTTAAGTGTGGGCAAATCGGGCTGTTTAATCAAATGAGCTCATCATTTGTACACTTGTAAGTGGTGCTGGTTGTAGGTTCAATTACACTACTCACGGATGCACTTATGGACCGGCCAGTTCCCATAACTCGTTTAACGCGTTAAACTCGTGCGACTTTCGGAACGGGCCCTATGTAATCTACGTAGACAACATGGCGCTCGGCGTTCTCCGTGCAAGGCACGTGCATCAGCAGGTGGACATGGAGAGTGTGTCCAGAAATAAGTGTTTTAAGTATTTATTTACGTTCAACCAATTCACTACGTATTAATTGAACTGCAAAATAAACTTGTCTCGACATACTCAAAATAATGCGATGTCCGTAGAATGACAAGATTTATTCTAAGTAATATAAAATATACAATTACTGGGACACAAAAGTATGACCCCCTCAGACTGGTTTTGGCTACACTTAAAACTATGTCAAGATGCTTATATAAGGTTATTGCCTACAGTGTGCTACTCCGTTGAATCCAAGAATTTAGTAAAAAAGCCCTCGGGGATTTCCCGTGAAAAATATGACCCCCCTCAGATTGATTTGGCTACACGTACAAAAGCTGCATCTGTCAGATTGTTGTCTATAGGATCGTAAAAAATATGGCCCTCTTGGCATTGTTTTGGCTACACTTAAAACTAGGCCAAGATGCTCATATAAGCTTATTGCCTTTAGTGTAATACTCTGTAAAGTGTAATCTTATTAGCTACATATACATACACACACACACACACACACACAAGTTTACTTCTGGTCTACTTCTATTATTAGGCAATATTATGATGACCTACATCTAATGCGCTGTCTTCTGATTGGTTGCTGATGACCTACATCTAATGCTCTGTCTTCTAATTAGTTGCTAATGACCTACATCTAATGCGCTGTCTTCTGATTGGTTGCTTATGACGTAATGCTATGATGAGGTGTCTTCTGATTGGTTGGTTATGACGTAATGCGATGATGTGGTGTCTTCTGATTGGCTCACTGTTTCAGATGTTTTCAGCGCAGTCCGCGCTTAGGCTATTTAAAGAGTTTTTGCATTACAGATCAGTTAGTATTGTGAGAGTGGTTGAAGAGTATGGACGTGTTGTTGCAGTGCTCCTCATATTTTTTTGTTAAAAATTAAGTATTAGTAATATGGAATATCCTATAACTAGAACACAAAAATATAACAGACTCGTATAGACTGGACTACAGGTCTGTTTCTTATTATTCATATTATTCATATTATTCATATTAAATGTATTTCTGGTATACTGTACGAAAGTCTTATATTTTGTATAAAATAGTCCGATATTTGATACATCCAGCTTGTTTGTTATAATCCACTCATATTTAGAGTCAGGCAGATACACTAATTTATATCTGTCCCAGTTTGTTATACAAGATCAATACGGCTCCTACTACATAACACGCATTTGCGATCATTGCCCCCCTTCTTATGTACACGACAAGCCTGTGCAGACACGCATTTGCGGTATGTCGTTGCTTCTGTAGACCAACGTAGTAGGTCATTAGCTTTACGACCTGTCTTAGTTTGTCAGACACCTACGGTTTTTTTTTTAAAAGTGTTTGGTTTATTAAGTATATAGTTTTTGATTTGAGCCCCAAGAAATTATATATCAATACCAAAAACCAAAAATAGTAACACACTAAGTATACAAAGTACACTGCAGAACCCAACTGATATTTTTTATTAAGCAAATAGTTTTGATTTGAACCCCAAGAAATTATATATAAATACCAAAACCAAAAATGCCAAATCAAAAATATTGTAATCAATGCGATAAGAATATATCTAGCCCTAATTGGGCTAAGCACCAACGTAATTGTGATCCTGAGAAACGCAAAATGCCCACTAAAATATGCCCAAAATGCCATAGAAAATTTAGCATGGCTTACTTCAATAAGCATATAGACGCTTGTTTCGCACAACTATCTACATTGTCCGTACAGCCATCTACATCTTCTTCTGGTCTAAAAAGAAATCTTGTTACATTCGATAATACTAGACCGGCAAAGCGACCATGCAATGCACCTATTCATAGTAGTTTTGACGGTCATCTAAGGGATTAGTTTTTCGTATCAGAGCCAAGATGTGATATTAAGAATTTTTTAAACAGTAAAAATCCTGATATGCTAGCTAATCTAAATGCACAAAATGGCTCTTATAAGCTATCTCTTAAATTGTATACTGAATATAAGAAACCAAACGACACAAAATTTACACACCCCCACATAACAGAAAATATAGCCGTATACTCAAATACAAACTTAGACGAAATACTAAGCAGGTTTATAGACCAATTGCTTATCAAGCATTCTGAGTGTGCTGCTAAAGAATCAGGATGGAGTCTTTGTGGATCTCCACACAGGCTTTATGTTAATATTTTTGAATTCAGACCTCTACAAGGTTCTACATATCTGCCTTTACCTGACAATATCAAAAACAAAAAAGCCGTGGTTAACGTAGAAAATCCCGACCAGAAATGCTTTCTTTGGTGTATTTTGGCTGCTTTGTTTCCAGTTTCAAATCATCCAGAGCGAATAAGTTATTATAAACAGCACGAACATGATTTTGATGATGCTATGGATGGCTTAGAATATCCAATGCTTGTCCAGAATATCGATAAATTTGAAAAACAGGCCAGAGATAGCAATGGCCGACCATTATCTATTAATGTGTTTTCTGCTGCTCGTGGCGATTGCTTGATAGAACCTCTTAGAATCAGCAACCTTGATGATGACTCTGCTGTCCCGATCGATCTGCTCTTAATTGATAGAGACGGTACATACCATTACACTCTGATACGCAATCTTCAGGCTTTAGTCAGAAAACAACTAGGCAAATCCAATACAATATACAAGGTGTGTCGAAGATGTTTGACTGTATTTGATGGTCAAAAAATAGTAAATGGTGTTTATGAAGAGAATATCAAAATTGCTAAAAACAAGTTGGCTGAACATTTAAAATACTGTGGCAACCATAAACCTGTTCATATGGCTATGCCTAAACCAAACGAAAATGCCAAATTTAAAAAATTCGAAGCCTTGTTGCGGCACCCTGCATATATAGTCTGTGATTTTTAATCAAATCTCAAACCGCTTGCATTCTGCAGCCCAGATCCCGAAGAGTCTTCAAGTACAGCGTATCAGCTACACGAACCTTCTAGTTTTTGTTATGTTGTTGTACAGGATGGTGTTGTTAGTAAATCATACTTATACAGGGGACCAGATGCTCTTAAAAATTTGTGCATAAAATAGAAAATGTGTGCCGTAGCATAGCCCTCAATGTTTTGTTAAAATCAGAACCTATGCTACTTTTAACAGAGGATCAAATCGAAGATTTCAACAGTACAGAAAAATGCCCGGTATGCAATTCTGAATTTTCTGATACAAATATCAAGGTGCATCATCATTGCCATACAGACGGTCGATATAAACAGGCTTTGTGTAGTAGCTGTAATATTAAGATCCATAGGAAAAAATTTGTCCCGATATTTTGCCACGGTGCATCTAATTATGATCTGATCAGATACGAAGGGTTTGACAAGCAGGATTTAAATATTTTAGCAGAAAATGACGAAAAATATATAGCTATTAGCAAAATAATCAGTGTTAATGGCAGGCCCATATACCTAAGATTCATATAGATTTCTGTCGGCCTGCCTTGCCACTCTGGCCAGTCAATTATCTGATGCCCAATCAAAATTACGTCTGATACGTTTCCAAATTTGGACCTGAAATTGATTAGGCGTAAGGGCGTATATCCATACGACTATGTTACCGATTTTTCCAAATTTGACGAGCGTGCTCTGCCACCGCAACAAGAGTTCTACAGCAAGCTCAGAGCATCAGGAATTAGTGATGATGATTATCGCCATGCCCAGTTGATGTGGACCAACTTAAATTGCCAGAATCTTGGTGATTAACGTAAATACTATTTGGCACTCGATGTAATGCTCTTAGCCGATGTTATTGAGGCATTTAGAGCATCCTCAATACAAAATTATTACCTTGACCCGGTCTATTTTTACAGTGCTCCAGGCCTAGCATGGTCTGCGATGTTTCTGAATACTAAAATAAAGGATCTGATCCGGGACCAGGACATGTATCTGTTTATCGAACAATGTATACGAGGGGGCATAGTACGTACAATGTTCTTAAAGATATACCAAAGCCAACAACAAGTGTGTTTCCGATTATGATTCTGTGCGACCATCAAACTATATATTTTATGTGGATGCCAACAGCCTATATGGTTATGCCATGATGAAAATGTGATGCACGGCTGCAGCTGTAGCTCGGTAGATGCGCCGGTAGAGCATGGATTCTAAGCGAAAAGTCGCCGGAGTCGAAATAAATTTTTGATATGCTCGTCTACCTCACCAAGTCGCCAGCCAATGCCCACAAGCTCTGCATTTGAAGAGGATGATGCATTGGAGAAAAGCAAATCGTCGACTTTATACATATATTATATACACACACGAAAATGCTGTACAGACTATTACACAAGATAAACATAAACATATAAGGCAACCATCTACGTTAGCCAACGTACCCCAACACATTCCCCCCTGGGCCCAAAATAGTGTTGCGCGCTATCACTCACGAAATCACTGTTGTGGTGGTGGTGGCCACAATCCTACCTTGGTCCGGCCGATGTATGTACGTCGTCCTCCGTCCAGCGCTGGTCCGTGTGCAGGGTCACAGGGTCACGGTGAGGTCCTCGGGTCGAGTCCCGACAGCATGGGAAAGGAAGCTCGGGCAACGACTCTACGACTGCGGTCAGTGCGCGAGGTTACACTTCCGTACGGTGTCACAGCCCACGGGCACTCGAACACATACGTAACCGACAGTTCCTAGTCAACTCGGAAACGTACTTCTTTATATCACCCAAGTGATATCACCCGGAACTACTTGAGTACAACTTCGCGGTAGTACATTAAGTGTCCAGAAACTCCCTTCTCTATCTCACCGCAGTTCTAAGTCAGTCAACTGTCTCCTCACTCTCAAAAATTGTCCTCCTCCGGTCCCCTTCGATTCCAGGGTTGCCACATATTTTGGCGTCATCCCCTCCTTTGGAATGACCACCGAATCGAAATGGGGACCAATAGACACACTTGGACCCGTGGTACTGCCGAAGGCGACCCTGGGGCTGTTGCTCGTCGTGGCCCCAAAGATGTCCTTACCGTCCGGTGCTGCCGTCTAGGGACTCCTCCACGCAAACACGCACACAGGGATGAACAAAATCTTCATCCCCACTATTTCATCTCCATGTTTTGTCCAGTTATATTAATTAAATATCACTCCCAAATGCACTGTTTCATTGAACATAAATGTTCCCCCCCTTTATCAATAAAATAATACACACATCTTCCATACAATATCAATGTCCCCCCTTTAATAACAAATACATGGTTCTCATTAACAAGCTGAACTACTCTTAAACACAATATTAATACTCTTATACACTGAAATATTCCGGAGGTAAAATAGTCCCCCGTTCGGATCTCCGGGTGGGGACTACTTTGGGAGGTCCCTGGACTAAGGATAAGATCTACATTAGGAATAAGGATATTAAATTAGGCACCTGGAATGTTCTGAGCCTTTACCGGCCTGGGGCATTTCAGTGTACAGTTAATGAGATAGTGAAGTATAAATTAGATGTAGTAGCTGTCCAGGAAGTTAGGTGGCCAGGAGAAGGGAATTGTAAAACTAAAAATTATACTTTTTTCTATGGTGGTACTGAAAATCATAATTGTGGAACAGGCTTTTTCATAAATAATAGAATTATCTCGGCTCTTAAAACAGTAGAATTTATTAATGATAGGATATCATATGCAGTTTTACAGGGTAGGTGGTGTAAAATTATTTTAATAAACATACATGCACCAACGGAAGATAAAGATGATAATACTAAAGATGATTTTTATACAGAGTTAGAACAGGTCTTTGATAAATTTTCTCAGTATGATATGAAAATTCTGTTAGGTGACTGTAATGCACAGATTGGCAAAGAAGATACATTTAAACCCACGATTGGTAAAGAAAGTCTTCATTTGAGTTGGTGTTTTAAGTCCACTTTATGCACAGTAAGGCTAATCGGGACTGGACCTACAGTTTAAAGTGGGATCCGAACCACTTGTGCCTCCACCGGGTATCGAACCCGGGACCCCTTGATTACAAGGTAATGACGCTACCACTGCGCCATGGGGGAGGTCAGAAAGTCTTCATGAATTAAGTAATGATAATGGTATAAGATTGATTACTTTTGCAACCTCAAAGAATTTAATTGTGAAAAGTACCACTTTTAAACATAAAGATATCCATAAATATACCTGGTCTTCTCCAGATGGTAAAACTCATTATCAGATAGATCATATTCTCATTGATAAGAGAAGGCATACTAGTATAATTGACGTTCGTACACATAGAGGTGCTGACTGTGCCAGTGACCATTATTTAGTAATTGCTAAATTAAGAGAGAGACTCTCAGTGATAAATCATAAGCAACAAAATCTAAAAGTTCTAAAATTTGATACAGGAAAGTTTGCTGATGAAAGAATTAAGAAAGATTACCAAATTAAACTGTCAAATAGATTTGAGGTTTTGCAGGATTTAAATGATGATGAAAATATAAATGAAACAGACGTAAATAAGAATTGGGAGCACATACGTAATGCAATAGAATCAGCAGCTAAAGAAAGTATAGGATACCATAAACCAAGAAAAAGTAAGCCATGGTTTGATAATGAATGTCATAATCTAATAGAAATAAAAAATCAGGCTAGACTTAGGTGGTTAAATAACTCGGATGATACAAATCTAAGCAATTATAATAGAATAAAGCGAGAAGTTAACCGCACGTTTAGAAGTAAAAAAAGAGATTACTTGAAAAGCAAAATTAACGAAATTGAAACGAACAGCAAAAATAAAAATATCAGAGATTTATATAAAGGTGTAAATGAATTTAGAAAGGGGTGGCAACCTAAAGTAAACTTGATAAAAGATAAAGACGGTGATTTTCTAGCTGACCCAAGCGATATTCTAAATAGATGGAAGAACTACTTTAATGACCTTTTAAATGTCCATGTAGGAGATAAATCAGAAGTAAATGAAGTACACACAGCAGAACCTTTAGTTCCAGAACCTAACTTGACTGAAGTTAAACATGCTATTAAAAGGCTAAAGAATAACAAAGCACCTGGCATTGATTTAATACCAGCTGAGTTAATTGAATATGGTGGAAATTCATTAATATGTCACATTCATAAATTAATTTGTTTAATATGGAATAAAGAAGAAATCCCTCAACAATGGAAAGAATCCATAATTGTTCCTGTGTTTAAAAAAGGTGATAAAATGAACTGCAATAATTACCGTGGAATTTCTCTACTCTCAACAACATACAAAATATTGTCTAACATTCTTTTAGCAAGACTAACCCCATATGCTAATGAAATTATAGGTGATTATCAATGTGGATTTAAACGTAACAGATCGACTACAGATCAAATTTTTCACATCAGACAGACACTTGAGAAAAAGTGGGAATATAATCAAAATGTCCATCAGCTATTCATTGATTTCAAAAAAGCATATGATTCGGTCAAAAGAGATAAATTATATAATATATTAGTAGATTTTGGAATACCTAAGAAGCTTGATAGTATGATAAAAATATGCACCAGGGAAACAGAAAGTAAAATTCGTGTGGGTAATAATATGTCTGACAAATATATATATAATTGATGGGTTAAAACAAGGAGATGCATTATCTCCATTGCTCTTTAATTTTGCCTTAGAATATGCTGTAAGGAAGGTAAAAGAAACTAAAGAAGGACTAAAATTAAATGGTGTGACTCAGTTGTTAGCATATGCAGATGATGTAGACTTACTGGGGGATGATGTGAATACAATTAAGAATAATGCTAAAATATTTTTCAAAACTGCTAAAGAGATAGGTTTGGAAGTTAACAAAGAGAAAACTAAATATATGCTTACAGGCCGAAACCAAGTGTTAGGTAATAATCAAAATCTAATTATTGATAACAACTCGTTTGAACCAGTTTCCAAATTCAAATACTTAGGAGTAATATTAACAAATGAAAATTATATTAAAGAGGAAATAAAAAGTAGGCTTAATTCAGGAAATGCATGTTATTTCTCTCTTCATAAACTTTTGTCTTCTCGTTTAATATCTAAGAAACTAAAAGTTAAAATATACAAAACAGTAATTTTGCCTGTAGTATTATATGGGTGTGAAACTTGGTCCCTTACATTGAAAGAGGAACATAAATTGAGAGTATTTGAAAATAAGATCCTTAGGAAAATATTTGGACCTAAAAGGGATGAGGAGACAGGTGAGTGGAGAAGGTTACATAATTTAGAACTACATAATTTGTACTCATGTCCAGATATTATTAGAATAATTAAATCAAGAAGACTTAGGTGGGCAGGTCATGTGGAACGAATGGGAGAGGAAAGAGGAGTTTACAGGATTCTTGTTGGGAAACCAGATGGTAAGAGACCTGTAGGAAGGCCAAGACGAAGATGGAGGGACAACGTTCAGATGGACCTAAAGGAAATCGGTAGGGATGGAAAAGAGTATATAGATCTTGCTCAAGATAGGGACAGATGGAAGGCCTGTGTTGCTGCAGCCATGAACCTTCGGGTTTAAGAAGGCTAGAGAGTTAGTTAGTTAGTTAGTCTTATACACTGAACTTATGCCGATTGTGATTGAAGAAACGTTTTCAATACGGAATGTGAAGTATAATTGAGATATGTAGATGGTGAATTTCTAAGGGCGATTGCAATCGCTGCTGTGGGCAAGCGAAACGTGGTTGGCAACACTGGCATGGCACCTTTCGGCAAAAAAACAGACCCCTCCTTGGACGCAAGTGCGGAAAGCAATGAATCAAGGCTTCCCTATACATTTCTGGACAGGAGAAGCGGCAAAACGATGCCCACCGGCGCTTAGGTTCGAGGAGAGATCAGGCGTCGGTCCTACGTTGCGACATGTCGTCAGTAACGAAGGACTTAGCCTCCCTTTTAATACAAAAAACAGAATTTGGTTGAAGACCGGGAGAGGCTAGCGCATGATTGGGGTGGAATAACGGTGCATGCCGATATTTAGGAAGAATTACCCCCGTACCCGTGAAATTGGGACAAGTGGATTTCGCAATAAAAGCATTCCTGTAGCCGAATGAGGGTGCCGAGGAACGCGTTCCTCAACCGGCAGAGGGAGCGAGCAACGAGGCAGGCCAATGTAAAACATATCTATACACACACACGTAAAATTTATATTTATATATAGCAGAAAAAAGCTGTACATTACAGTATCTGTTCATCAAACAATGTATACGAAGGGGCATAGTACAGTGGGATCCATGAGTATTACCGAGCAAATTGTCCATCACCATGTTCGTGTACTTTATTTGACCCAATAGGAGCTTCAAGAATTAAAAGAAAACTCAAAACAAGCTGTTGACAACTTCTGCACCATCATACATAAAAATCCATCGCTTAAAAACACATCGGATGTAAGATAAAAATTAATGAAAATAGTCATGGACAATTTGCACGGTAATACTCAAGGATCCCACTGTACGTACAGTGGGATCCATGAGTATTTCCGTGCAAATTGTCCATGACTCTTTTCATTAATTTTTCTTTTACATCCTACGTGATTTTAAGCGATGGATTTTTATGTATGCTGGTACAGAAGTTGACAACAGCTTGATTTGAATTTTCTTTTAATTCTTGAAGCTTTTGTTGGGTCAAATAAAGTTCACGAACATGGTGATGGACAATTTGCACGGTAATACTCATGGATCCCACTGTACAATGTTCTCAAAGATATACCAAAGCCAACAACAAGTGTGTTTCCGATTATGATTCTGTGTGACCATCAAACTATATATTTTATGTGGATGCCAACAGCCTATATGGTTATGACATGATGAAAAAACTGTCATATGCAGGGCTTGAGTGGGTCGAAGATTTTAATATTGAGGATCTTCAAGACTTTGATGACAGTGACTATGGCCTGTTCTTAAGAGGTCGATCTGGCAATTCCTGATAATTTGCACAGCCAGTTTTCTGATCTGCCGCCAATTGCTGAGTTCCAGTGTCCGCATGGCTCTAAACAGAAGAAACTGATGATGACTCTAGAGCCAAAACAGGGTTATGGCATATACTACAAGAACCTCCAGTTCCTGATGCGTCATGGTGTTTGCAACGATACTTCACACTGAATATATATTGTACGCGAAGGATGAGCAGACCAACACATTTTTTTAAATTAAATTGCAAGTCCTCAGCGCTCAACTGGTTTTCATAATGTTATTATACTTACATTGCAAGAATTAAACAACACAACTCAACTTCAAAAATATTATTTCACTTTATAACATTTGATATAAACTCATTTTTAATTTCTGACACAAGACATTTTTAAGTCAATCTTCTTACATATAACAAAAACGAATCGAAATCAACAACTTAAAACAAATATCGACATTGATACAGCGTTCTTAATCTCAATAGTTCCCTGTTAATTTTATAAACTTGTATGCAATATAAATCAAGTAAATATTAGTTATTTCTGAATGTAGAAGACAGTCACATAGTCCCCCCACTCTCTATAGAAAACTACTCGAGGGATCAAACATTTTATGATCACCCTGTATGTTATCTAAAATGTGCAGATCACAAGGAGTTTTCTCAAGACATAAAAATTATGGGTCAAATTATGAGACATATATAATTCACACATACGTGAAACAATACTTAGTAGTAGCCTTGCGGAACCCAATCTTCTTGTTGGCTAAACTACTTAATATAAACAATATACAAAATGCTGAGTCATTACAAAACTCTTCAGTACATTCATTATTGATACATTACACATTCAATAAACAACTTGCCTCAAATTGTCATTATTTGATCCCTATATATATTTTCATTAACCTTGATTTGGTTAAACCATGCCTGATTCCTGCATAATATTTAGACATACAACAATATGCGACAAGTTTACTAGTAAACATTCTTCTCAAAGTAGCACATTTCACAACCATAGTGACTGACTTCCACATATCATTCTACAATCACAATGAGATACATTTATGCTTAAATAGAACAATGTAATTATTAAATTCAATTAACATCAATTAACTTCGTCACAATTGCTTCTCAATAACTGATTTTTCTTCTTCTCGGAACAGTTGAACATTTTTAAATTAGAGAAATTTACCTTTCCATAATTTTCACCATGTAAAGTGCACAAAGATGTGAAATTTCCTTTGACTTCTTTTACCATAAATGGTCCAATATATAATTGAAATAACTTATGAATTTGTTTATCCAGTTTAGAACTCATTTGTCGATTTCTTGCCAACACTAATTGTCCTGGTTTCTGTTTAACTGCATTGGGAGTATTCCTTATTTTTTATTTATTCTTCTTCCTCTTTGAATTTATCTCTGCCAAATATATTTTTTCCTTCCATGGCAACTTCCGCATTTCCTCAGGCGAATTGAGTACAGATGTTATGGAGTCTCGGATTTCTTCGTGCAAAAATAATTCATTAGGTGTAAAACCGGTTATGCTCGAACAGGAGTTATTTACTAATTTTATAACCTCTCTATGGGATTAGCTTTGGGATTGTAAGACGTTGTTGTTAAATGAATTATTCCTTTTGATATCAGATACAACTTCCATTCTTTGGAAGTAAACTGGCTACCACAATCGGACAGAAGGATTTTGCACACAGGATAATGCTTGAAATAACCATCCTCAAACCGATTAACAATCTCTCTGGTAGTGGCCTTTCTCAGAGGATAAATCATAATGTATTTTGACATAATATCCACAATAGTCAACAAATATTCCTAACATTTAGATTTGGGAAGTTTTCCAATAAGATCTACTGATAGAAATTTGTGAGGCTGAGTAGATAATATATGATATTCGTCCCGAAATATTGGCTGGCTTATTGATTTAGATTTTGCACATTCCAAGCAATCTCTTAGATAATGTCGAATACTCCTTCTCATGCGTGGCCAATAGTAAACTTTCTGACACTGTGCTAAAACTTTATCATTACCAAAGTGATCTTTTAAATCATGGACTTTATGCAGCACTAAGGGAATAAGTTCCTCAGGAACAAAAATTTTACATCTTTCCTCAGGCTTTTCTTTATAGAACAGAATATTTTCATGTAGAAAATATTTACTTGAAATTCTATGCAAGGAGTCATCCTTAAGTGAATTTATAATACGATTACAGGTCTCATCTGACCTTTGTGCAGAGCACCACATATTTGAGACTTCCTCCTGTTTAAAATCTAGTATCACTTGATTTATATACAAATATTCCCCAGATATTTTATTATATTCACTCACTGGGAACCTGCTCAAAGTGTCAGTGTAACCAAATCCCCTTACTGGCCACCAATTTCTTGTAACGATACTTCACACTGAATATATATTGTACGCGAAGGATGAGCAGACTAACACAATTTTTTTAATTAAATTGCAAGTCCTCAGCGCTCAACTGGTTTTCATAATGTTATTATACTTACATTGCAAGAATTAAACAACACAACTCAACTTCCAAAATATTATTTCACTTCATAATATTTGATATAAACTCATTTTTAATTTCTGACACAAGACATTTTGGTAACAGTTTCATGCATCGGAGACACATTTCTTCAATTTTGCACAAGAAACTACTTACGGAAATGAGTTTCTCCAAGGTTTACAACCTTCGTCGATATATATTCTTACTGAAACTTCATCCTACAATGCGGCAGAACAATAAATAATCACTTTTCATGTAATAATATTGCGCATTTTGTGAAAATCGACAACATCATGCCGTTGTTTCCAAGATGTACCTGCAGATGGCTCTAGCGTCGGAAGTCACGCCATCTCGCTAGTGGAATCAGGGTTTCCAAACGCGCGATTTTTTTCGAGAAACGCGCGTTTTTTTTTCTTCGAGAAACGCGCGGTTTTTTGTCGAGAAAGGAAAATGGTTTCTCGATGAATTTAGGGGTGAAATGGGTGCTAATGGAACCTAACCTAACAGGCCTAACCTAACCTCGTGTGAATGGTTCGTGGGGCTACCCGTGGATGGTTTTTGGGGCTAACGTCAATGGTTTGTGGGGCTACCCGTGGATGGTTTTTGGGGCTAACGTCAATGGTTTTTGGGGCTAACGTCAATGGTTTGTGGGGCTACCCGTGGATGGTTTTTGGGCCTAACGAACAATGTTTCATCGAAATGTACAATTTCCAGACGTGATCCCCGGTTTTTTACAACTTTCATGCACAATATAGTTGGAAACATTGATATTCGAAAACAAAAGAAGCGTTACAATTCGCAAAGCAAGCGATATCGCACCGTGACGTGCTTTCCGTAGCATTAAGGAAAATGGTTTATTTTAGCAGAAAAAGTGTTTGTTTTCGTGCAAAAAGCATATTGGCACCTTCCACTTTGTTCCGCAATACATAATTGGTAAGTACAAACCACGAGAAAGACAAAATATCCGATTTAAATGAGTCTCCGATGCATGAAACTGTTAATGCCATTTTTAAGTCAATCTTCTTACATATAACAAAAACAACTTAAAACAAATATCGACATTGATACAACGTTCTTAATCTCAATAGTTCCCTGTTAATTTTATAAACTTGTATGCAATATAAATCAAGTAAATATTAGTTATTTGTGAATGTAGAAGACAGTCACATGTTAAAGTAACCAAGGTTGGCAAAGTCTTAAGGTTCAGGCACTCAAGATGGTTGAAGCCATATATTGATACAAATACCAAGCTTCGAACACGTGCGATAACACAATTTGATAAGACCTTGTTCAAATTGATGGTCAATTCGGTGTATGGTAAGACCATAGAAAATGTCAGAAAACTTACTGATGTCAAATTGGTTACTGGCCCCAGCCAGAGCAAAAAATTGGTAGCAAAGCCCAACTTCAATTACAGAAGAATTTATGACGATAATCTGACGCTTTTTAACATGAATAAAACAAAGATCAAGTTTGATAAGCCTATTTATGTAGGGGCTGTAATATTAGAATTGGCCAAATTACACATGCTGGAGCTATATTACGATGTGCTGAAGCCTTTTTATGGTGATCGTATAAGACTGATATATATGGACACGGATAGCTTTATCCTTGATATTCAGACAGAAGATGTGTATCAAGATATAGCACAGCCTGCATTGCTTGAATATTTCAATACTAGCGAATTGCCTGGCCATCTGAATATTCAACAACACAACAAAAAGGTGCCTGGCAAGTTAAAAGACCAGACACTTGGCGATGTTATTGTAGCATTTTCCGGGTTAAGGGCCAAGATGTACAGCTTTGAAACATCCAGTGGTGCTGTTACTAAAAAAGCCAAGGGCGTTGGTAGAGTAACTGCAGACAAAGAGCTCAGATTTGAAGATTACGAAGATTGTCTCAAATCATGTAGCACAATCAGAACATCAGAATGCAGAATCCAGAGTGTGGATCACTTGTTGACTACAAATATTGTAAGAAAAGTGGCTCTGGACCCACATGATGATAAGAGATGCATTTTGTCATGTGGCATACATACTCTACCATGGGGTCATTGTGATTTGAAAAATGGCAAACAATGCCCAATTACAAAGCATGATTTGAAATAAATAAACATGCCTATGAACTTATTTGGGTTCAAAAAACAGGCTATTATGGACCTGCCAACACCATCACCCTCTTCTGATATACAATCTGTAATATCTAAACTAAGTGGCTTGTTAATTATTCATCTGAACAGCATACTTACAGATATTGATGATGAAACGGGTAAAACATTGTACATATTTAACAATAATTTAAATCACTACCAGTTACCTGTAGGTGGTCAATTACAATTTATTACAACCCCCGAGGGTGATGTCAAGGTTTCAATAGGGAGAAATATTTATAGAATTAAGTACTCAAACATGATTTCTGGCACTGTATATAATGTTTCTGCTGGTGACTGCTTATATATTGAGGTCCCGGGATCCTATGACAAGCTTAGACCTTTTTTTATAGAATTAAGAATTAGATATTCAATAATAAATAACCACTAAATCAAAATGCCTAATGATATATTTGGCCATACAAGGCATGAAGATCACAGTGATGAGATTCTGATGCTTGATGTCAGAGTCAAGAAATTAAGAAGTGATTTACAAACTTTACAAACCACACTCAATGCCAGTCTTCAACTAGAAATTACAAATTTACAATCACAATGCATGGACCCTCTTCTTAAAATTGACTCAGAACTCAAATTATTGCTTCAGAAATATACTGATTTGGCCACATTGGATAATTTTCAAAGTTTAGAAGAAGCTGTAGCAGCTCTTCAAGCCAAATTTAAGATCCAGGCCACCATATGTATAGTCCATTATCATATAATGCACATTCAGTATGAGCCCACATATCACACATTTCGCACTTAACCCATTCTTCTTCACGCTTATCATCAGAAAATTGTCCAGAACAGAAGAGACATTCAGCATCATCATTACTTGGTGTTCTGGCATCTAACATACTGAGATCAGAAGAGTCATATCGCATACTGAATATGCCGTCGCTGTCCGAGTCTAATGATTCGCAGTCTTTTGGTAATGGCGATTTCCCTTCTTTCCAATTGTTTTTAACAGGCTGTTTCTTAACAGCAGTGGACATTTCAATGGAAGTCTTATATGGTGATGAAGTCAGGATATGAGAGGTCCCAAAATACCAGAACAAAGCCTGATTGATATGCTACAAAACTGTACACCATGTATTTTCATTCTGTGTACTAATAAGAAGCACAAGGCAAAAAGGTACTTACCTCCAAACTTTTCACTTTGGGCGGGAACCACAACAATCTTTCTAACGTGCCCTGTTTAACCTCGAGATGCAAACTAACTGCTTCCTCTGGTGGTGAGGGACACTGCCCAGCTTTTCATGCAGTTCTTGCTAAGCACTTACCAGGCGAGATATAATGGTATTCCATATTTGTACCCCTATTTCATATTTGTCCTTCTTCCCCTATATATACATACATACATACATACATAAATAAATACATAATCAATTCATCCGTCCCATAATAAACCAACAGCAAAAATCATATAAATAGTCTCAAATGTGCGCGCTCCTTTTCCTCCAAACAATTGTTCATGTATTTAAGAGAAATCCATTCAGCAGCAGTACTTCTCTCCCTGGTAATTTGCAATGCGTTTCGGAAAACAAAACGCGAGCGAAGCAATCAAGAAAATTTTCAGATCCAAATTTTTACAAAATGAAAACAATATTGATTTAATATGGCGCAAGAAAATTCATGGAGCGTCATGGCATTCATTTTCTTTTACAATTTTTTTTATTTAGGTCGTTAGGCATCCAGGCCCGACTCCCGTCGCACCCTAGCTACGACTCTGAACTTGACAAGACTGCAAGAAAGGCATATATTGCGAGCGAAGTGAACAAGAAATTTTTACGAAACGTATTTTTATTTGTATGAAATTTGAAATCGAGAGGGTAATTGCAGCTCTGTGCCCCCCTGCAGATGCTCTTGGCGTCTGGAAGAAATAATGCAAAATAGACGGGAAAACGAATTCCATCTTGAGTATCCTTTTGTCCTGCTACTCTTAGATTCTGCTAGTTTTGCTTTCCTTTACTTCCATGTTTGCCCCCGTAAAATTGATTTCCGTCTAAGGATGGGGGCCAATGTCCCCTGCCCCATGTGGTTGCGCCACTGCACCCCCTTCCCTCGTAGTTGCCTCGTAGTTTCATTGGCTTGAAAATACTTCATTTTCTTTAAGAGTATAATATCGTTTAATAACGACGATAAGATTCCTCTATCCTTAATTCCTAGGTGAATATCTATAATAATGAAAGGGGGGGCAAGGATGGCCACATCTGACGTTAGAAATCGATTGTCAATCTAAAAGTACATTTTCACACACATAATTTGATTTCAGTCATAATAATTTACATTATTCACTATAATGGGGATGCAGGAATGGGATAATTTCAAATTCAAGAGGTGTTTCTTGAGGGGGCAACACTATTATCGGGGTAATATGTCCCATGGAAAAATACGTTGCGAAATCTACGGGCGTCCATGATTAGGAGGGCATTTGCCCCCCCCTCGCCCGTGCGCACGCCTAAACTCCAATGATACAATTGATACAATCCACAAGGACATGGTGCCCAGCCAATCGGCTTTCTCTACAGCTTCGCTGCAAACAGGGTTACAGATAGCTCACTTCGAAAAGTGGGAGTGAGCCGCCTCAGTCATTAAAAGAGACTTAGTGCATGTAGAAACTCTGGTGAATTGATTGATTGTTTGATTGATTTGCTTTATTTTACTTCGCTTTTTGTGCCACTTTTGGCTAATTTGCGAAGATGGGGATGAGTTATGAAATTGATGAATGGACACTCACAAACATCCATGCCTAGGCCAGGATTCGAACCCGGGACCCCTGGCGTCATACCACGATGTGGTAACCACTCTGCGACGGGGCCGGCGAAAAAATGAAGCATGGAAGCAAATGATAGGTGAAGTGATGAGGCAACATTTGATATTTTGAAGGAGATGATGTTCAGTGAATAAATATAATAAAAATTAATTGCATTGCAGATTTATTTGAATATGCACATGCGAAATATACGAATAGGCAGAAGGCAACATCTCTCCCTAACCTAAACATTTCCATTTCAAGGGATGAATATATAGCTTATTTAGGTGCTAAAACACTATGCATTCGCTCTATATATCTTACGAGGGTCACTATTTATATTTTGAGCCTAACAATGAAAAAACAGGAATTTGGCATTGAAAACTGCTTTATTGTTTTTCGAAGTATTCTCCTTTATGGTCAATACACTTTTGCATTCGTTCGAACCATTTGTCAAAGCAGTTTTTCCAATCTTCTTGAGACACCTTCATAATATGGTTTTTGAACGCATCAACGGCGTCTTCCGCCGACGAAAATCGTTGTCCACGCAATTTATTCTTGACATTCGGGAACAAGAAGAAGTCATTGGGTGCCAAATCAGGACTGTACTGTACGGCGGATGACCCATCAATTCGATTTTTTGACTGTTCATGAAGTCGGTTGTTAGACGAGATGTGTGACAGCTGGCATTGTCTTGATGAAGAATGATCCGACGGCGTTTGTTTGTTTTCCGTATTTGACCGAAGACCTCTAGCAAACAAATTGTTGTGTACCATTCAGAGTTGACCGTTCTACGTTCCTCTAAAGGCACAGTTGCCACATGACCAGTTTTCCCGAAAAAAAAACAGACGACCATTTGTTTCGATGTGCTTCGAGCGCGAACAACTTTTGTTGGAATGGGTTCATCTTGAAACACCCATACAGTCAACTGCTGTTTACGTTCCGGCTCATATGCATATATCCATGATTACAATCTTATATATGCCTTTTGAAGCACCACGATTGTATTTATTGAGCATTTGTTTGCACCAATTCACGCGAGCGTCTTTTTGAGTTTTTGTCAAATTGTGTGGGATCCAATGAGAACATACCTTTCTCACAGCTAAATGATCATGTAATATTTTATATATGCTGGTGGAACTAATGCCTATGGTTGCCTCAATCTCACAGTATGTCAGATGACGATCTTGCAGTATTAGGTTTTGCACAGCATCAATGTTTTCTTGAACAACAACTGATTTTGGACGACCTTCGCGAATCTCGTCGGTGACCGAATGGCGGCCACGATTAAATTCGTTATACCAGCGTTTCACAGTGGCAAAGGATGGGCTTCATCGCCAAATGTGGAAGTAAGTTGATCGATGCACTCTTGTCTTGATAATCCACGTCGAAAATCGTAAAAAATCATCACACGAAAATGTTCACGAGTTAATTCCATTTTATTGTTGTCGCACAATCTCCAAGGCAACATAAACAACACAAATGAAGCTATTGACAAACATTTGAAGTACGTTATGGTCAATAATGCCAGACGATTCCGTGCAAATTTGAGCCTTCCCCATGGCGCAGTGGTAGCGTGATTGCCTTGTAATCAAGGGGTCCCGGGTTCGATACCCGGTGGAGGCACAAGTGGTTCGGATCCCACTTTAAACTGTAGGTCCAGTCTCGATAAGCGTTACTGTGCATAAAGTGGACTTAAAACAGTAACTCAAACGATTCCGTGCAAACGTCAAATCGCGCCTAACTTCAATCAGTGTTGCCAAGGCTCAAAATATAAATAGTGGCCCTCGTATACATGCAGACGTTTCTCATGTAAGCATAATTTTCTCGTCAACAAATGCACTTTCATCACCAGATTGTTAGGGTGGCAAAATTGAAAGTGGAGGGCAAGTAACTGATCCCCCACCCCTCGTCCTCCCTAATCGGCGCCATTGCCAGATTCCATTGAGACTTATTGAATGTGCAAGTGCGAAATGTAGGAATAAGACGCCATTGCCACTAATTACCCTCAAGGTTGGAGCGAACCCTCCCCCCTAACAATTTTCATTTCAAAGACCTGAATATATTGCTTACTTAGGTGCTAAAAACTAGGTGTGTGCGGGATCCCGAAAAGTCGGAACCGGCATCGGGCAAAAAAAATTCCCGTCCCGATCCCGACTTCGGGAAATGAATTCCCGACTTTTCGGGATCCCGGGCAGTCGGGAAATACCGAATGGTCATTGTAAAAAGTCGTTAATTCTCGTCGTCTTCTGCATTGTAAATGACTGGAATTTATCGAAAATTGTTACTTTTTTGTACCAGAAATGCAAAAACTATCACTTAAAGTGAAAATCCCGTGTAGAATTCGAGATTTCCAGAGCTTCGGGAAATTTTGAACATTTCCCGTCCCGAAATTTTCCCGACTTTGTCGGGAAGTTGCGAATTTTTCCCGTGCCGAAGGTCGGGATTTAAAAAAATTCCCGACCCAAAAAATTCTGTCCCGCACACCCCTACTAAAAACTATGCATTCACTCTGTATATCTCATATATACATAAATCTCTGATGTAAGAGTCATTTTGTCGTCAACAAATGCCCTTTCATCACCTGTAATCGACCCCATCTGTATGTATAGACCATGTCGTCTTGCAAGTTGAGACATGTCCCGCGCGAGGGAGTGGAGAGGTGGAAGTAGCTTATTGATTGTGGTGTGATATCTCGTATGTTTGCTTGAGTGTTTTTCATCAGGATAAGGTATGGTTTACTGCTCTTGACTTTGATTTACATTTTGGTTTATATGTCAAAAATCAGGAGAAAATGTCACGAGAATCTCTGAAAGCTAATCAAAGCAAAACTATACATTAAACTGTGACGTGAGAGCAGGGGCGCCGACTTGTCAAAATTATTGGGGGGGGGGGGCTCGGATCACTGATATAAATTAATGAATGATTCACTCTTTCCCTCTCCCTTTTTTAAGTTTTGGCCTCAGTGTTCGGAATCTCATAAAAGCACATGAATTCCTCAAAATATCTAAATTTTTATTCACAGTTCGAATGCAGAATATTAATTGTCCACGTATGGATATGTCACAAGTATCGTCAACCATAATAGGAAAATATTCCCGACTTTTAATATCTGCTACCACGGAGCGCAAAACAGAGGTTTGCATTCTTCACGATTTGAAGCGTATCCTCATACAAAAGCAGAGTAAAGTGTTTCGTCAATAGTTCGTCAATTATGTGACTCATGTTCATTCACTACACGACGGAGCACAGA
Organism: Lepisma saccharinum; assembly: GCF_977018435.1. NCBI lineage: Eukaryota > Metazoa > Arthropoda > Insecta > Zygentoma > Lepismatidae > Lepisma > Lepisma saccharinum. The sequence continues at coordinate 56,434,069 of NC_139236.1, read as the reverse complement.
TCATTCAAAACGTATCTCAGTCATTCAATACACTTAATAATATCTGCGCAGTAAGGTAGCTAATTTTCTTTCAGCCACTCTCTCCCAGTCATAAATAAAGCAGCCGAGGGGTTCAAAACTTTGTCACACAGTGACGTGCGGTGACGTCGACACTTGGGGTAGCAATCAGTTGGGTGCTTAAACGGGGGGGGAGTCATTCCCCTCCGCCATTAAGGCCCAGTATTCCAAAAAAAAGAACGCCAAAGTCAGGACAAGATTGCAAAATGATGAATGAGTACTAAAAAAGTACACTTAACCCCAACCCCTATTCGAAAAAAGAAACATTTGATTTGAATACTAAGCCAGAGATCCTGGGTTCGAATCTCGGCTTGACCATGGGTATTCTTTGTGTGTGTCCCTTCATCAATTTTATCGTAGGCTATCATATTCGCGATTAGCCAATAATGACGGAAAAGCGAAGTAAAATAAACCAAATCAAGCAATCACTCAATGATTTGATTTCATTTTTGTTACTTAGCGTCGTTTTTTTGTCACATTTGGTTAATTGCGAAGATGATACGATAAAAGTAATGAAGGGACAAACACAAGAACACCCTTGCCCAGGTTGGTTTTCGAACCCGGAACTCCTGGTGTCGTAGCTAGTGATGTGCCGTAGACTATAAATTTACGTATACATGCGTTATCTACGCGTAATCTACACGAAGATTACATTGGCTTATAGTTTACATAGTCTACTGTAGACAATGCAAACAACCAGTGGCGAAGCTCCTATGAGGCTTTTGAGGCTTAGCCTACCCACAAAATTTTGAAATTAAAATTTCTTGTACCCTGTAACAATCAAAGTTAATTAAAATGAATTAAACTATGTAATCCGAACGTTTGGTTCCGCCGCTCCTTCCAGACATCACGTCAGTCAGTCCAGTAACAGGAGAGCGCGTTCGGTCCGAGCGTGAGCTCTGCGTAGGTGGAAGGGGAGTGAAAGGGGAGGGGACTGCCGATTCGCTGGGTGAAAGCTGCTAGCCTCAGAACCAACCTGTTGTGCTTCTAGTCGTTTTGTGCAAAGTGCGTCGTTTACGCGCTGCATTGTTGAATGTTAATTTACTTCAAGTGCATGCGCGCGTGTGTTTGTGTGTGTGTGTCACATAGTGCATTTATGTTATAAAAATACGATACTGTGAAATTATGTGTTGAAAACTCTAAGAGGATTTGCAGTGAAACAAATGTAAGTGAACAAGACTTCGTGGCTCTCAGATGCTTAACCTACGAAATCTTGGACACACTGACTGGACAAATAGAAATACGTTTTGGAGATCTTGAAAAGATAAAATTTGTTGAATTGGTAGACCAAAATAGCTTTGGGGGATATAAACTACATTTTCCCGTGATGAAATTAAATAACCTTCTGTCCACATATCCATTTTTCAGCAAAGAACGATTAGAAAATGATTTAAAGAATATCTATGCTGATGAAGAAAAGCATTTACCTCCTGCAGACCTTCTAAAATTCAAAGTTAGCAATGATCTTCAAACAATCTACAAAGAAGTAACACAACTTATCAAGTTGATCTTGACATTTCCTGTTACAACAGCTTCCTCCGAAAGAAGTATGAGCACCCTCAAGAGAGTAAAAAATTATCTCCGTAATTCAATGAAAAATGAAAGATTAAGTTCTCTCAGTACAATAGCCATTGAAAAAAAATAACTGGTTAAAGAACTTTCTATTGATCAAGGCTTCAAGGAGAAAGTAATTGATACTTTTGCGACCAACAAAAATCGACGCATGGACCTGCTGTATAAAAAAATATAAGCAGATTTTTCAGCCTAACCAATATTTAATAGTTTTTTTTAGGTTCTATAAAACTTCACCAGTTGTTGCGTTTTGTAACGAAATGCTGACATAACTTATTATTTCTTACATACCTGTAAAGGAAACAAAAAATTAGGTTAAAAACCTAAAATCCGAGATCTACTGTATTCATCAGACAGTTTTCGGTTGCGCCTTTAGAAGTTGTGAGTAATCAATATAGTCTGAATCGATCAGTTCGAGTCTTCGAGTACTTTCTTAACGATTGACGATGGGAATTAATTCTGATTGTTGTCTACAAAAAAAATTGACAGGAGAAGGGAAAATATGTATATCAAAGAATTTGATAATACAGAGTTCTTTCAATTCAAGAAATTTTATATTTACTAAAAAATTCACCTATTAATAAGTTTTCGTTATATATCACCATTTACGAGTAGAAAAACGTAGACTAAAAATTACCTCATTAAACTGGAAACTACCAGACTTACAACTTGAGCTTACTTCAAATCTTGAAATTTATAAGTTTGTGGAATTTACATGTGTGGTGTTTTCCGGTCTGGCTTCTTTGAAAACACCGTCGTAGACAAACCGATATCAACGTTACTCTATTGTCGCAAGTGTTCGAGGAATAAAGCTTGAAGGGTTTTTACTGTTTTGTACATTAAGAGTAGGATACAGTAACAAGATAGAAGCTGCCACCAGACCTAACGTCAATATAGTAATGAAATACTACATAAAAACTTCTGAGAGGAATTTTGCGTCTGTTTGTGCGGAATTATGTGAGGAACGAGGTTTTACCCAGGGGAGTTCCAGGCGGAACAAAATGATGTTAAAAGGAGGTGTTTATTTACTGACAGTGTTCCTTCGACTACAGTACACTGTCTTGTACTGTCTCTTTCTGACGAGACTATTCGTGGAGTGAATGGTTTCTGATAATTAACTGTCTATCACTAAGGACGAGAGGGCCTCCCGGATGGCGCAGTGGTACCGTCGTCGCCTTGTAACTTCCCTCGCAACATCCTTTGTAGGTAAAAATAAAATTGAACAAAACCATATGGACTGAAATTATATTCAGTCTGGTTTTTGCTTTCATCCGACCGTTCATTATGCGTGGTACGGCCGTTGGGTGACATACTTCTTGAATCAACATGGATGGGTGGTCCACAGACCTTGGAATACTAGGCTCGTTGGGAATACTCTTCTGGTAACCTTGAGCGCAATTGTTGTGCGGAGCCCCATCGTAAAGCCAGGCCAATGTCTGTTGCTCTTTGGATTTCACCCTTGTCGAGGGTAACACATTGTTTGCTTCGACAGGGATGGCGAGGGTGAGGCCAGAGGCGAATCCACGAACAAAAGAGGAAAGAAACTTTCACTTACATCAACCATGTCAAATTCAGATTGTAAGTAGGGCCGCATATCTTGAAGGCCCAGACGGGAAGATTCTAGTGATTACTGTTCCAGCATCGGTAATTCGGTATATTATATAAACTATATAGAGAGTGTCCCCCCACCCAGGTGTCAAAAATTAGCAATCAGAAGGAAAAATTCCCCCTCATCCTCCTTCATAAATAACCCTGATTAGAACTGAATGACTCCATAATTACGCGCGTATGTAATTGTAATGAAAAATAGTTTTTAGTTCTGATATATTTTATTGAAATAAAATCAAACTGAAGTATATTTTGGTGGTTAGTGAAAGTATTTTACATGTTTGTTTCAAACGTACATCGGTTACAATTGTCAAAACATAAAAAAATGGGGGGCAATTCTAGTTTCATGTACCACAGATTTGACATTTTGTTTTTCGAAACCAGCCAGCTTCTCAATGTCCCAGTGTTCGCACTAATTTCTTTGTGAGTAGAAAACTCTTAATGCAGAAATGTTTATCAGTCATTCTTGATCGTTGGGGTCTTTCATTTAATTTCATAATGGAGTAAAGTGCTTCCAACATCCCTAAAATTCCAGCATCAAAATGACTAATTCGAGGACGCTGCTCTGGGAGACATAGGAAAAAGCTAGAAACACTAACCTTTGATGATATTTCTCTCTCAATGCTGAGTTGCTTTGTATTTCAAAATGTTCGATTTCAACCTCGGAACTTTCACACGCACCATCAAAGGATAAGAAAATTCCCCTCAGAAGCCTTGAAACCTATTTTCGAATTCATCAATGCCTATCTCGGTGACAGAATGCTACGACGCTGGAGTCCTGTGTTCGAATCTCAGCATGGGCATCAATGTTTTAGTGAGCGTCCCTTTCATCATATCATCGCTCATCCCCATCTTCCTATTTAACCAAAAGCAAAAAGCGAAGTAAAATGAAGCAAATCAATAAACAATCAAATTAATCAAGTGGAAAGTTACTTTGGACCAGTATTGACTTAAATTAGGATCACATACTGACAGTTCGTTTTCCTTACAAGTTGGGAAATGACTGAAATTATAACTTGTACGTGTAAATTGTAAAATATATATGTTACTAACTTAGATACATGAATACTATATCTTTGCTAAATGACCTCTACGTCATTGAAAATATTTTTCTTGTCACGGAGGGAAATCATGACAAGCAGTTATTCTGTCACACTGAGATGAGACTAGAATCCACGAGTAAATACAGCTGAGCAACCCCGCAGACGCCCATACTTTCATGTATTTGAAGCGAAAATGCAACAAAACCATTAAATTATGATTTCAATTGTTCGTTTTGACATAGCTTGTTAAGTGATCGATCAATCCTCTCGTCATCTGTAATTCTGGTATTTTAACCTTTGATTTTGTTTCGATTTTTTTTATCTAGCATCGCTTTTTTGTCACTTTTGGCTAATGGCGACGGCGATGATGAGTGACAATATGATGATATGGAAGAAAGGACACTCACAAAGAACACATGTCCAGGCCGGGATTCGAACTTGGGAACCCTCGAGTCGCACCGCCGCACTGTGATGAGATAACCACTCCACCAAGGCGGTCGACAACTTTATTTCGTAACAAAGAAATATCTTTGAGTGAATACACGTTATCAGGACACAAAATATCAACACTTTTCACAACAAAAATACGCAATCTCCTATTTCGTTTGAGAAAATCTACCAGAGGCGAAGATATAGTACAAGCAATGCAAGCACTGCTTGCATAATTCGAATATTATTTAATGTACTTAATGTTCTAACCGTATTTAGTTTCCATCGCACTCGATTTCGCGAAAAAATGCGGCCGCAAACTCCCCCAGCAGCTCTGTAGCAAGCACCAGCCTCAATGCTTGCAGCCGTTCTGCGGGAAAATAAGGCCTCCGAAGGAGTCACATGGGGAAGCGTGAAATTCTGGTGGAACCCGTCCACAAAGCTTCTACAAAAAGCTGTGCTTTCCGAGCTTGCGTGATTCCCGAAAATAGCCGAGTTCAACCGAAAGCAGAAGGATTCATCTATGGGTACGTTGCCAGCAAAAACTAGTAACGAATATTTGTCTTCATGAACACGTAAACAAGATCGCAAATATAATAATAATTGTTAGTCATAAAATAACTAAAAGAAGTTATTATCACTGTTCTAAATTCCATATATATCATATTATATTACAAATTATTTTAGATTTCGCGAAATATAAAACGCGTAAAAAAAAGTTGACATTGGGAGTTGGGGCAGTGGAATTTCTGAATTTTCTCAGGGAGGGAGGGAAGATTGGACGGACCTTGGTCCTGCAAGATCCGTGAAGACAGCCCCACCCATAACGGCACAAATTATAAGACATATCCTAAAAAATAGTGCCGAATTAGTGCTACCAAAGTATGCAATCCAAAAAATTAGTGCTACTTTAATATACCAGAAAAATGAAAATAATTCTGGGTGAGGCTAACTTCACGGTGGCCCCACCCACAACAGCACAAATTACGAAACATGTGCTAAGATTTAGTGCTAAATTAGTGCTGATCATCCCGCATGAAAGAAAAATTAGTGCTATTAATACAAGCAAGTTATCAGAGATTAATTGATTCCTTTGATCTCTGCCGCCTGTGAAGCTAGCCCCACCCACAACACCCAAAATGTTTAAATCCCACGCCAAAATTTAGTGCTAAATTAGTGCTGATCATCCCGCATGAAAGTAAAATTAGTGCTATTAATACAAGCAAGTTATTAGAGATTAATTGATTTCTTTCATCTCTGCCGCCTGTGAAGCTAGCCCCACCCACAACACCCAAAATGTTTAAATCCCATACCAAGATTTAGTGCTAAATTAGTGCTGATCAACGCGCATGAAAGTAAAATTAGTGCTATTAATACAAGCAAGTTATTAGAGATTTATTGATTCCTTTGATCTCTGCCGCCTGTGGAGCAGGCCCCACCCACAACACCCAAAATTTTTAAATCCCACGCCAAGATTTAGTGCTCAATTAGTGCTGATCATCCCGCATGAAAGTAAAATTAGTGCTATTAATACAAGCAAGTTATTAGAGATTTATAGATTCCTTTGATCTCTGCCGCCTGTGAAGCTAGCCCCACCCACAACACCCAAGACGTTTAAATCCCACGCCAAGATTTAGTGCTCAATTAGTGCTGATCATCCCGCATGAAAGAAAAATTACTGCTATTAATACAAGCAAGTTATTAGAGATTAATTGATTCCTTTGATCTCTGCCGCCTGTGAAGCTAGCCCCACCCACAACACCCAAAATGTTTAAATCCCATGCCAAGATTTAGTGCTAAATTAGTGCTGATCAACGCGCATGAAAGTAAAATTAGTGCTATTAATACAAGCAAGTTATTAGAGATTTATTGATTCCTTTGATCTCTGCCGCCTGTGAAGCTAGCCCCACCCACAACACCCAAAATGTTTAAATCCCACGCCAAGATTTAGTGCTCAATTAGTGCTGATCATCCCGCATGAAAGTAAAATTAGTGCTATTAATACGGTGGAAGCGGCCCCGGCGCCTACCCAGCGTCGAATAACATGGGTACCTGGGGGAAACCCTGGGGGGTAAAGGCGGTCAGGGGCGTGATGCTGATCACATCACCCCCACTCACGACCGGATCAAGAAAGTGTGGGGCGTTACCCCCACACCCCCTATACGCCTTTATGGCGTGGTGCTATGCACAGGGGAACACTTTACCTTTAATACAAGGAAGTTATTAGAGATTTATAGATTCCTTTGATCTCTGCCGCCTGTGAAGCTAGCCCCACACACAACACCCAAGACGTTTAATTCCCAAGCCAAGATTTAGTGCTCAATTAGTGCTGATCATCCCGCATGAAAGTAAAATTAGTGCTATTAATACTAGCAAGTTATTAGAGATTTATAGATTCCTTTGATCTCTGCCGCCTGTGAAGCTAGCCCCACGCACAACACCCAAAATGTATAAATCGTACGCCAAAAGTTAGTGCTCAATTAGTGCTGATAAACCACCATGAAAGAAAAATTAGTGCTATTAATACAAGCAAGTTATTAGAGATTTATAGATTCCTTTGATCTCTGCTGCCTGTGAAGCTAGCCCCACCCACAACACCCAAGACGTTTAAATCCCACGGCAAGATTTAGTGCTCAATTAGTGCTGATCATCCCGCATGAAAGTAAAATTAGTGCTATTAATACAAGCAAGTTATTAGAGATTTATAGATTCCTTTGATCTCTGCCGCCTGTGAAGCTAGCACCACCCACAACACCCAAAATGTTTAAATCGTACGCCAAAATTTAGTGCTCAATTAGTGCTGATCATCCCGCATGAAAGTAAAATTAGTGCTATTAATACAAGCAAGTTATTAGAGATTTATAGATTCCTTTGATCTCTGCCGCCTGTGAAGCTAGCATCACGCACAACACCCAAAATGTATAAATCGTACGCCAAAAGTTAGTGTTCAATTAGTGCTGATAAACCCCCATGAAGAAAAAATTATTGCTATTAATACAAGCAAGTTATTAGAGATTTATAGATTCCTTTGATCTCTGCTGCCTGTGAAGCTAGCCCCACCCACAACACCCAAGACGTTTAAATCCCACGCCCAGATTTAGTGCTCAATTAGTGCTGATCATCCCGCATGAAAGTAAAATTAGTGCTATTAATACAAGCAAGTTATTAGAGATTTATAGATTCCTTTGATCTCTGCCGCCTGTGAAGCTAGCCCCACCCACAACACCCAAAATGTTTAAATCGTACGCCAAAATTTAGTGCTCAATTAGTGCTGATCATCCCGCATGAAAGTAAAATTAGTGCTATTAATACAAGCAAGTTATTAGAGATTTATAGATTCCTTTGATCTCTGCCGCCTGTGAAGCTAGCATCGCGCACAACACCCAAAATGTATAAATCGTACGCCAAAAGTTAGTGTTCAATTAGTGCTGATAAACCCCCATGAAGAAAAAATTATTGCTATTAATACAAGCAAGTTATTAGAGATTTATAGATTCCTTTGATCTCTGCTGCTTGTGAAGCTAGCCCCACCCACAACACCCAAGACGTTTAAATCCCAGGCCCAGATTTAGTGCTCAATTAGTGCTGATCATCCCGCATGAAAGTAAAATTAGTGCTATTAATACAAGCAAGTTATTAGAGATTTATAGATTCCTTTGATCTCTGCCGCCTGTGAAGCTAGCCCCACCCACAACACCCAAAATGTTTAAATCGTACGCCAAAATTTAGTGCTCAATTAGTGCTGATCATCCCGCATGAAAGTAAAATTAGTGCTATTAATACAAGCAAGTTATTAGAGATGTATTGATTTCTTTCATCTCTGCCGCCTGTGAAGCCAGCCCCACGCACAACACCCAAAACGTTTAAATCCCACGCCAAAATTTAGTGCTCAATTAGTGCTGATCATCCCGCATGAAAGTAAAATTAGTGCTATTAATACAAGCAAGTTATTAGAGATTAATTGATTTCTTTCATCTCTGCCGCCTGTGAAGCTAGCCCCACCCACAACACCCAAAATGTTTAAATCCCATACCAAGATTTAGTGCTAAATTAGTGCTGATCAACGCGCATGAAAGTAAAATTAGTGCTATTAATACAAGCAAGTTATTAGAGATTTATTGATTCCTTTGATCTCTGCCGCCTGTGGAGCAGGCCCCACCCACAACACCCAAAATTTTTAAATCCCACGCCAAGATTTAGTGCTCAATTAGTGCTGATCATCCCGCATGAAAGTAAAATTAGTGCTATTAATACAAGCAAGTTATTAGAGATTTATAGATTCCTTTGATCTCTGCCGCCTGTGAAGCTAGCCCCACCCACAACACCCAAGACGTTTAAATCCCACGCCAAGATTTAGTGCTCAATTAGTGCTGATCATCCCGCATGAAAGAAAAATTACTGCTATTAATACAAGCAAGTTATTAGAGATTAATTGATTTCTTTCATCTCTGCCGCCTGTGAAGCTAGCCCCACCCACAACACCCAAAATGTTTAAATCCCATGCCAAGATTTAGTGCTAAATTAGTGCTGATCAACGCGCATGAAAGTAAAATTAGTGCTATTAATACAAGCAAGTTATTAGAGATTTATTGATTCCTTTGATCTCTGCCGCCTGTGAAGCTAGCCCCACCCACAACACCCAAAATGTTTAAATCCCACGCCAAGATTTAGTGCTCAATTAGTGCTGATCATCCCGCATGAAAGTAAAATTAGTGCTATTAATACGGTGGAAGCGGCCCCGGCGCCTACCCAGCGTCGAATAACATGGGTACCTGGGGGAAACCCTGGGGGGTAAAGGCGGTCAGGGGCGTGATGCTGATCACATCACCCCCACTCACGACCGGATCAAGAAAGTGTGGGGCGTTACCCCCACACCCCCTATACGCCTTTATGGCGTGGTGCTATGCACAGGGGAACACTTTACCTTTAATACAAGGAAGTTATTAGAGATTTATAGATTCCTTTGATCTCTGCCGCCTGTGAAGCTAGCCCCACACACAACACCCAAGACGTTTAATTCCCAAGCCAAGATTTAGTGCTCAATTAGTGCTGATCATCCCGCATGAAAGTAAAATTAGTGCTATTAATACTAGCAAGTTATTAGAGATTTATAGATTCCTTTGATCTCTGCCGCCTGTGAAGCTAGCCCCACGCACAACACCCAAAATGTATAAATCGTACGCCAAAAGTTAGTGCTCAATTAGTGCTGATAAACCACCATGAAAGAAAAATTAGTGCTATTAATACAAGCAAGTTATTAGAGATTTATAGATTCCTTTGATCTCTGCTGCCTGTGAAGCTAGCCCCACCCACAACACCCAAGACGTTTAAATCCCACGGCAAGATTTAGTGCTCAATTAGTGCTGATCATCCCGCATGAAAGTAAAATTAGTGCTATTAATACAAGCAAGTTATTAGAGATTTATAGATTCCTTTGATCTCTGCCGCCTGTGAAGCTAGCACCACCCACAACACCCAAAATGTTTAAATCGTACGCCAAAATTTAGTGCTCAATTAGTGCTGATCATCCCGCATGAAAGTAAAATTAGTGCTATTAATACAAGCAAGTTATTAGAGATTTATAGATTCCTTTGATCTCTGCCGCCTGTGAAGCTAGCATCACGCACAACACCCAAAATGTATAAATCGTACGCCAAAAGTTAGTGTTCAATTAGTGCTGATAAACCCCCATGAAGAAAAAATTATTGCTATTAATACAAGCAAGTTATTAGAGATTTATAGATTCCTTTGATCTCTGCTGCCTGTGAAGCTAGCCCCACCCACAACACCCAAGACGTTTAAATCCCACGCCCAGATTTAGTGCTCAATTAGTGCTGATCATCCCGCATGAAAGTAAAATTAGTGCTATTAATACAAGCAAGTTATTAGAGATTTATAGATTCCTTTGATCTCTGCCGCCTGTGAAGCTAGCACCACCCACAACACCCAAAATGTTTAAATCGTACGCCAAAATTTAGTGCTCAATTAGTGCTGATCATCCCGCATGAAAGTAAAATTAGTGCTATTAATACAAGCAAGTTATTAGAGATTTATAGATTCCTTTGATCTCTGCCGCCTGTGAAGCTAGCATCGCGCACAACACCCAAAATGTATAAATCGTACGCCAAAAGTTAGTGTTCAATTAGTGCTGATAAACCCCCATGAAGAAAAAATTATTGCTATTAATACAAGCAAGTTATTAGAGATTTATAGATTCCTTTGATCTCTGCTGCCTGTGAAGCTAGCTTCACCCACAACACCCAAGACGTTTAAATCCCAGGCCCAGATTTAGTGCTCAATTAGTGCTGATCATCCCGCATGAAAGTAAAATTAGTGCTATTAATACAAGCAAGTTATTAGAGATTTATAGATTCCTTTGATCTCTGCCGCCTGTGAAGCTAGCCCCACCCACAACACCCAAAATGTTTAAATCGTACGCCAAAATTTAGTGCTCAATTAGTGCTGATCATCCCGCATGAAAGTAAAATTAGTGCTATTAATACAAGCAAGTTATTAGAGATGTATTGATTTCTTTCATCTCTGCCGCCTGTGAAGCCAGCCCCACGCACAACACCCAAAACGTTTAAATCCCACGCCAAAATTTAGTGCTCAATTAGTGCTGATCATCCCGCATGAAAGAAAAATTAGTGCTATTAATACAAGCAAGTTATTAGTGATTAATTGATTTCTTTCATCTCTGCCGCCTGTGAAGCTAGCCCCACCCACAACACTCAAAATGTTTAACTCTTACGCCAAGATTTAGTGCTAAATTATTGCTGATCAACCCACATGAAAGAAAAATTAGTGCTATTAATACAAGCAAGTTATTATATATTTATTGATTCCTTCGATCTCTGCCGCCTGTGAAGCTAGCCTCACCCAGAACATCCAAAATGTTTAAATCTCACGTCAAGATTTAATGCTAGATTATCGCTGATTAACCCCTCTGAATAAAAAATTTGTGCTATCAATACAAGCAAGTTATTATTGATTAATTTATTTCTTTGATCTATACCGCCTGTGAAGCTAGCCCCACCCACAACACCCAAAATGTTTAAATCTTACGCCAAGGTTTAGTGCTCAATTAGTGCTAATCAAACTGCATGAAAGAAAAATTAGTGCTATTAATAAAATAAAGTTATTAGTGATTAATTGATTCATTTTATCTATGCCGCCTGTGAAGTTAGCCTTACCCATAACATCCAAATGGTTAAACTCCCAGTTCAATATTTAGTGCTCAATTAGTGCTGATCTACCTGCATGAGGGTGAAATTGGTTCTCTTATTACGAGTAAGTTTTTAGAGAAAAGTTGATTATTTTTGTGTTGTCTGACTCTTTGCTCTTATATTTGAGCACACCCCGCCTCTACCAAACATATTTTCAAGGTTGTTGTAATTAATGTTATATCAAGTGATTTCTTCTGTTATGTTTGGTGCATTGGAGAATTAAACTTGTGACACCGTCTTCTATAAATAACGATTAATTTTACTTGTGTCTAATTGATTGAGTTGTTATTTCAAGTCCAATTTATGCACAACAGGAGTAGTCGGGAGGGACTGCACCTACAGTTTGAAGTTGGTTCCGAACCATAATGTGCCTCCACCTTCCATCGAACTCGGGCCCCTTGATTACAAGGCGACTAGGCTACCAGTTTGCCACGATGGAGGCATTTTCTCGTGTGTAAAACTATAAAAATACTATAAGGTATTTAGGCTGAGTTTAAAATTCGGGTCCAAGTAATAAAAATTTCGAATTGATCACAGACACCATTTTCGGACTGGTCACATACGCTCCACATTCACTACATATTATAATACATTTAAAGTTTTATTTAGTTTTGGGCTTACGCGATAGCGTAATGGTAAGGTTGAAATCGAAACTGGTTCCGGATTCGATACCCGGATGTGGTATGTATATGAATGAAGTGTGTGCACATAAAGTGAACTTAAAACAAAAACTCAATGTGTTTTTTTTTTTTTAATTTGTGAATTATGAGGTAACATTAATTAGTCTAGGTATACTTGCTTTGGACCTCGAAAATGTATTCCAGACATAATTTTGAAATATATCCTCTTAATTGCTGTGTAAAATAATTTTCTTGTACATCATTTTGAAAAGCATCTTCCATTTTTGCTCGATCATAATACCTTCTAGGAGTTTGCAATATCTAGTTGCTGCAGAAATTTCAGTTAATTAATCTAATATTGTGGTTCTTCGCGTCTTATCGTCTCAAATGTACCATTCTTAAAACATTTTATATTCAAATTTGAGAGAAAATAAAGCTGTAACAATCCTACCATCCTCGCTCTGTACATTCGAAAAATGTAGACAGTTCTGAATTGTGAAAATCTTACCACTGACGAAATTTTAGAACACCATGTGTAGTAGCATTACGCTTTCTGAAACATCTGAAAATAAGCGAACTACAATGCCAATGCCAATGCTTTATTGGCAGGTACTCTTTTGTAGTATCGGGACCATTGGGCCCTTGATTTACTTTCATGTTCCTTCAAAGTAATGTATGTACAACATTGCTCTTGCTATAACTCGGGTCGATGGCGGCCGGGATTTTGCATTGACAGAGGCGGAAAATAATCACTATTATTTTTCAAAGCATACAATAGTTCGGTGCACTGATGAAAAGTTCTAATCACAAACTACATTTTTTCACATCACTTTAAAAACAAATTATTAACAAATTCTGAAGAAATAATGAAAAGATGTAAAAACTATTTCCAAAAATTATTAAGTGAAAACGAAAGAAACATACCAAATGAAGAGGAGGAGGAGGAGAGAAGGCCTGAAGAATCAGATATGCTAGATGTAGAACAAGAAGTAATTACATGGGAAAAGTTAATGAAAGCTATTAGTAGAATGAAACTAGGAAAGGCAGCTGGTCATGATGGCATTGCACCAGAAATGATCAAGTATATGGGAAAGGAAGGAGAAGATCTGTTGCTCAGAATAATAAATGTGGCATGGAAGGAAAAGAAGATAGTGAAGGATTGGGAAATATCAATACTAATACCAATATATAAGAAAGGAGATAACAAGGAATGCGGAAATCACAGAGGTATTTCACTACTCAGTGTGCCTGGCAAAGTCTATTCAAGAATTTTGGAAAACTAGGCTAAGACAAGAAATCGAGGATAAATTAGGGGAGACACAAAGTGGATTCAAACCAGGTAGAGGTGTCCAAGATCACATATTTACAATAAGGCAAATAATAGAGAAAGTTATAGAATACAATAGAGAATTTTACCTATGCTTTATAGATTTGGCAAAGGCTTTCGATAGGGTGCCATGGCAAGAGCTATGGAAAACCCTAAAGAAAAACAATGTAAACAAACAATTAGTAGAAGCAATACAAAGTTTCTACAGAACAAATAGATGATATGTCAGAACTGGCAATAACAGATGAGAGGAATTCAAAACATCAACAGGAGTAAGACAAGGTGATATTTTATCCCCATACTTGTTTATCATTCTAATGGATGATGTTCTGAAAGAAATAAAACCAAAGATGAGAAAATTCAAAGTAGGAAATTGGAAACTGAAAACTGTAACTGTATCTGAACTTTTATATGCAGATGATATTGTATTGTTTGCAAATTCACAAGCAAACCTACAAAGAAATTTAGAAATAATAAATGGTAATATTTCAAAGAAATATATGAAAATAAACAAAGATAAAACAACTGTGTTAAGGATAGGGAGAATAGAAAAACCCTGCATAATAAGCCTTGAAGATTCCGAGCTAAAACAAGTACAAAGTTTTAAGTATCTAGGTGTTCCAATCAATAGTAATGAAAAAATAGATGAAGAATTAAACACTCGAATAAAGAATACAAACAGATTATATTATGCCATAAACAATGGATTTTTAGGGAAAAAGGAAATAAGCCAAAAAACAAAAATGATTGTGTACAAATCAACTTATGTACCAACATTGATATATGGAAGTGAATCCTGGATAATTAATGAAAAACAAAAACAAAACTTACAAACAGTAGAAATGAAATATTTGAGGAAAACAGTGGGAAAGACCAGAAGGTATAAAATCAGAAATCAAACAATCAGAATAACATTAAACACATAACCAATATATCAGGATGTGGAGCAACCACAACTCAGATGGTTTGGACACCTCAGCAGAATGCCTGAACATCGAATACCTAAACAGGTATGGGAAGCAAGAATGGGAGGATTGGGTGTAAAGAGACCGAAAGGAAGACCACGTAGGACATGGAATGAGGGAATGAAGGATATCCTGAGCAGGAGGAACATCTCGTGGAGTGAAGAAAGGAAGTTGGCAGAATATCGTGACAGATGGCGAGCTCTCTACAAAACCTCGACACCAATTGGTAGAAGAGGATCGGAATAAGTAAGTAAGTAAGTTTGAAGACACATTAAACATAAAGTAACCACATAGAATAATAATAATGATGACAATATATAAAGTAACAACAAAATCACAATCTGTGCTTTTATAGCTGCACTATCAAGGAACACTTATCTGCCCCATTCAAAACAGTACTTTGGAAGTACCCATGAACGGTAGCATATGTCACACAACATAATAATACAATAACATTTTTTAATTTATATGAGTTTAAAATTTCTGGGAATGGAGTGGGACATCCGGACCTGTGGTCAAATTGCAATGCCCTGAACTGCTGGATTTGGATGATGTTGTATCTGTACCCAGAAGTTGTAACACATGGCATATATAGCAGATTGAACCAAATCCAGTTCAAGGTCCTCATGGATTTGTGTGATACGAGTATCTCGGCCATGTCCAGTAATAAGTCGAGTGACATTATTCTGTGTAATCTGCAATTTACGTATGACCGAAGGTCGGAGATGACCCCAACCTGGTGCCGCATACAAGAGTGTGGGACGTACCTTCATGTTATACACATGCAAGCGAGTCTTTAGTCCCAAGGTAGGATTTCGGAAAACTGGGTACAAATGTCCAACCCGAGTTTGTGCTTTTGCTGTGATTCCTCACACGAAAACAAGCAAAAAGTGTGAGTTCAATTTTTACGACTGAGGCTTCCTTTCCGAGATAGGAGCCTCGCAAAAGGTGACAAAGTGAACGTCACACCTAACTGGGACGAATACTATCACAGATAGAGAGGCGGTTCCAAGGGAATCATCAAGGAATCGTATGTGCTCAGTCCGGACGTCACTATGAAAAGTTCACTGTACGCATGCGCAATGGAGTCCTCAAAGGAATTGGAGATTTCCAGCAAGAACAATGCATGGGAAGGGTATGTAACGCAGCAAGAAGGACCGTGACAATGAGAAATGCGTTTTAAAGACAACACATCCCGATCTCAAACATCAAAACATGAGCACGGAACACAAAATCCGAAAAGTTGAGCACGGCTGCATACCCCAGTTACACGCGAGGAATGAACGAATCATGTCATGTGACATACGAGAGACACATTACTCCACCAGGAGGAGGGAAAGAAAAACACAATATCAGATGATTGCGACAACGTGTATTTTTACACGCGACAACTACGTAATATCCCCTCCCCCCCACACACACAACAAACAACAAATGCTACAATATCTTACGCACAGACAGTCCGTGTCACTGTACACCAACTGAAGATGTCACTTTCACCACACAAAGGGGGTGGGGAGCAATAAAAAAAGTGTTCTCACTGGTATTTGCCGAGGGCAATAATCACAGACGGTTTTCAAAATGTCTGCCGTTTACTTCTACGCAGAGATGACAGCGACGAATCAAGGATTGTCGAGTACGAGCAAACAAGCCAGGTGTATCTGCTACCGTCGCGGCGGCGACGTTGATGCGAGCAACGAGGTCCTCAGCTGATGTGACAGGTGTGTCGTATACGAGGGTTTTCATTTCTCCCCAGAAGAAAAAATCGAGAGGGTTGAGATCTGGCGACCTCGGTGGCCAAGGCACAGGCTCATCCCTACCAATGGACCTATTGCGAAACAAGTCATGCAGGAAATGTCGTACATTACGATCGAAATGAGCTGGTGCCCCATCGTGTTGGTACATTTCTTGCCGCAGTTCTAAAGGTACGGACGGTCTCCGACAGTTCAGGCAGAACCTCACCAAGAAATGCATGATACGTGCGACCATTCAGGCGAACAGGGAGAATGTATGGTCCAATTAAATGATCATGTACAGTCACGTACAGTTCTGGGTTGTAACGACCCTATTGAAGAAGCACTGAAGCAAGTCATCCATGACTGACCACCAAGCGCCTTGTGACTAGACAACCCAACCAACAGTGCAATTCTGCGGCTTGTATACCAGTCACGAGTATACATCTCTGTAGTAGTGATGCCAAAGACAAATACGAGATGAAAATTGTCGATCGTAATGTCTCGTGTTCTCGACATGGAATAATAGTCGGTCCACGTTACGTTCTATTATTTAATGTTGTTTGGGAACGAACCTGACGGACGGGGTTTATATTTTCACTCCTTGCATTACAGGAAATTCCATATTTTAAAATTATATTAATGCTTTGAACGAAAATAATACCCAGAAAAACATCGAACACAGGTGCACACCACTCTTCTCACACATACGCACGTGAAAACAAACACACAAAGCTAAGTTTTAACTTCCAAGTGAATGTCCAAATAACAGTAAATGGAGAAGCACGATGTGCGAAACATGGGACTTTTCACAGAAAGAATGGATCTATTTTTGGCATACGTGGTTTCTATTAATAGGCAATGAAACAATTATTTATTGAGATAAATTAAGATGCATTTTCGTCTTCAGGTGTTGAGGAACGAAACAGACTGACTGGAAAAAATAGTGGTGTTATTGATAGTGTGTTGGTTAGCGTACGGAACTTTCATCAGTGATATTTAATATTGTTTTCTAGGCATTTTGACGAAAGGATACACATCAAATTTGTTCGTTTAATCTGTATTTTCATTCTTCTAATAGGTTCTCTATCAAAAGGGGATATAAAGATTCTCTATCTAGGCGATGGATATATTTTCAATGGTTCCGTAGCTACGATTCTCCAGTCCCTTCCACTCACTTGTCTTATTTATTTACTTTATTCATATCAACTCACGAAATACCATGAATCTAACGAAAACGCACAGATATAGTTAGAACAAGAAACACACCTCGCGTCGAAGGAATGACAGCCACGTGATCATTGACGTATGTCATTTGCTGGGGAAACATTTTTGGTATTACTTTAGATTCGAACATGCAAACGCAAGTATCAAAGTATTGCTTTAGACAGCACTCATGATTTTTAAACGTGGAAAGGTAATCATTTTACGGGGAACGTGAAAGTTGGTGTGTGTTAGACTGTAGCTACTGCCATATCAGCACTGACAACTAGGAAGCGTTCTCAATGATCACGTGGCTGCATGCTTTTCACTAATTAATAACTGCGTTTTCTCAACACATACACAAATACATCGTCGCTTCGGAACATCAAATTTTCATCTTTGCTGCTTTCAGATTACCAACATACGAAGTGGCATGCAATTCAAAAGGTTTTGCAGAAACCTCCGTATTATAAATAAGATTGGAAGAAATTCGACAAAAAAAAAAAAGAATTTCTCTTCTGCTGGGCTCGAACTCGGGTTGCGTGCATGTTAGTCCGACACGATAACCAACACTCCAAACGAGACAACACGAAACTCTTTCGCAAGTAGCCGACTGAAACTCAAGTTAATTTTCAGATTGCTAATTCCCAAGGTATAACATGCCTAGGCAGATGGGTCTTGCATTTTCTGTACTTTTGTTATTTCAGTCTCTTTGGTCTCTCCCTAGGTTAATCACGGCAATAATGAGGAATATTTTTTAGACAAAGATGATAAACACACACACAGGAATAATCAACCTCGCAAAAAAGCCAGAACTCGAGTCTGGAACCTTCGACGCGAGGTGTGTTTCTTGTTCTAACTATATCTGTGCGTTTTCGTTAGATTCATGGTATTTCGTGAGTTGATATGAATAAAGTAAATAAATAAGACAAGTGAGTGGAAGGGACTGGAGAATCGTAGCTACGGAACCATTGAAAAGATATCCATCGCCTAGATAGAGAATCTCTATATCCCCTTGTGATAGAGAACCTATTAGAAGAATGAAAATACAGATTAAACGAACAAATTTGATGTGTATCCTTTCGTCAAAATGCCTAGAAAACAATATTAAATATCACTGATGAAAGTTCCGTACGCTAACCAACACACTATCAATAACACCACTATTTTTTTCCAGTCAGTCTGTTTCGTTCCTCAACACCTGAAGACGAAAATGCATCTTAATTTCTCTCAATAAATAATTGTTTCATTGCCTATTAATAGAAACCACGTATGCCAAAAATAGATCCATTCTTTCTGTGAAAAGTCCCATGTTTCGCACATCGTGCTTCTCCATTTACTGTTATTTGGACATTCACTTGGAAGTTAAAACTTAGCTTTGTGTGTTTGTTTTCACGTGCGTATGTGTGAGAAGAGTGGTGTGCACCTGTGTTCGATGTTTTTCTGGGTATTATTTTCGTTCAAAGCATTAATATAATTTTAAAATATGGAATTTCCTGTAATGCAAGGAGTGAAAATATAAACCCCGTCCGTCAGGTTCGTTCCCAAACAACATTAAATAATGGAACGTAACGTGGACCGACTATTATTCCATGTCGAGAACACGAGACATTACGATCGACAATTTTCATCTCGTATTTGTCTTTGGCATCACTACTACAGAGATGTATACCCGTGACTGGTATACAAGCCGCAGAATTGCACTGTTGGTTGGGTTGTCTAGTCACAAGGCGCTTGGTGGTCACACATGGATGACTTGCTTCAGTGCTTCTTCAATAGGGTCGTTACAACCCAGAACTGTCCGTGACTGTACTATCCCGCATCCACACTTTCACTGAAAACCTGTGCTGGTGATGGGCCACAAAAAGTGCATGTGGGTTGTCAAAGTCCCAGACATGACTGTTTCAACTATTGAAGACATCCATCCTGGTGAAAATGGCTTCATTTGTCCACAATACCTTTGCCCCGAAGTGAGGGTTTGTGTCCAGCTGATACAACAACCATTGGCAAAACTCCATACGAGGGCGAAAGTCACGACGTAACAGTTCTTGTACTTTCTGCAGTTTAAAAGGGTGCATTCTTTCCTCTGACAACACTCGCCAAACATTCACATGAGACGTGTTTCGTGCCCGAGCAAGCACACGCGTACTGGTGCCAGGATGTTCTGCGACCGCTGTTAACAAATCTTCTGCAAACTGATGTGTGCGTACACTTCGGGGTCTCCCACCTTTTTGACGCGGTGGTAACACTGACCCTGTTTCACGCAGTCGACTGTTCACTACCTGAAAGAAAGCGTGAGACGGTAAACGTCTATGTGGAAAGCGTTCTCCATAAAGACGCCTTGCCTCACGGCTATTACCACTTGCCTTCATACATTAGATGCATGTCTGCTAGCTGCTAGGACGCATACGCACCCATCTGTGTAATAGGAAGCTGGAACTGCAAAGTATCGTTTTTGTTTAACATTGGCACACTGCACAAATTGGCCGTATCACCGTACGAACACCACAGACCAATTATTGCGATACTTGACTTGCCCACTCCAACACGTCAACTTCTTTCAATACAACATACTAGTACTCTTCAATGCGTATGACAACCTAGAACTAACTGCTGATCATATCCCAGCACCTGCAACACGACTAGGACGACTGCCGGAGAGAACCAACCCTTCGAGCTCCTCTCGCGGGTACAGCAGTCATGAAGGTCAAACGTAGACTACGAGAGCCAGACTTGCCCGCGCAGCGCTTCCAAAACTGGTCTCTTTTACGTCACAGTGATCGCGTGCGAACACTCATGGTATTGCTCCCCACCCCCTTTGTGTGGTGAAAGTGACATCTTCAGTTGGTGTACAGTGACACGCACTGTGTGTGCGTAAGACTTTGTAGCATTTGCTGTTTGTTGTGTGTGTGTGTGGGGGGGGGGGTCGGATATTACGTAGTTGTCAAGAGATTTCAAGAGCTTCGAGAAATTTCGACATTTGCCGTCCCGAAATTTTCCCTACCTTGTCGGGAAATTGAGAATTTTTCCCGCCCCGAATGTCGGGACTTAAAAATATTCCCGTCCCGACCCAAAAAATTCTGTCCCGCAACCCCTAGTATTTACAAAATAGACAATTTCAGGTGTAATTTTTAGGAATTCGATCCACCGTTAAGGTAAGTGCTGGTGTTCCCCAGGGAGCTGTTCTATCTACACTTATATTTGCTTTATATACCAGTAATATTCCTGTCACTGATAAATGCATGTTAGCTAACTATGCAGATGATGTTGCCAACATTACAAATAGCCCTTTACAAGAACTATGCTACAGCAGGATGAGACAACAACTATTAGTGTTGGAAGATTGGTCTACTCGCTGGCGCATGAAGTGTAATTCACTGAAAAGTGCGGCGGTTTAATTTACACGTCAACACAGACAACTACCAAAGATTTTAAGACTCCAGGGAGGCTTCAAAGTACTCCTTTGTAGGTATCCCCTATGTCTATGGAATTAGCCTCAGTTGTATCATATTATGGCGATTTTTTTTTGTGGATTTTATGGTGTTCGACGACGTTCCAGTATAATTTTCCCTCAACTCGGTTTTTCCACTGAATCCTTTGTAGGTATGCTACGATCTTACTTGCCTATTTACTTTTTTACGATCTTTTACGGGCTAAGTTAACCTACAAAGGCTGTTTATGTCTTATTCTGGTTATATTATTTTTTCTTTCGATCTTATGTGATGTAACTTAACCTATTCACTTTTTCTTTACGATCTTTCACGAGTTAGGTAGTTCTTTTTCACTCCAGTTGTAACCTGTCACGAGCACACATCTTTTTTGGTTTTAAGATCTTTTACGGACTAAACTAAGCTACAATGGGGACATCTCACCTATATGTATGCATGTCCAAGACAAAAACAGATTATGACCAAATGTAACAGTTTTCGAGATATATCCACTTCCGGTCGCCATTTTGAATTTCTTCCAGTCAGGGAGGACACCGAGACGATGTTAAGGCATCAAACCCGAGCTCTCTGCGACCATCTGTTCGGAAATTGCGAGCAATGGGAAAAAAATTGGCAATTGGTGTTTAGACCAAACCTCCCTTCCCCTTGAACTTAGGACAACCAAACTTGGTATAAAGTCTACAACACCAAAATCGGCAAGGGGTACCTAACGGTTATGACCTAACGGTACCCATTGGGGAGATTTTTCGATTTTTTTGGCCTATCTCTCACTGTTTTCGAGATATTCGCAATTTTATGTTTTTTATCACTGGACTTCGAAAATTTTCAGAGGGGGTTAATTTGGTTCCATGACGACGTATACCAATTTTGTTAAGGAGGACAGAGGCCATCGAGACGATGCTAACGCAAAATAATCCATGTTCCTACGATCATGCTTTCAAAAGTTATGAATTATATAATAAAAAATATTTTTGCAGTTGTCCAACCCCTTGACCTCAGGACCCCCAAATTTTGCACGCGTACTCTACATCATCAAAATCGACAACTAGATAAAAAGAGGAGATTTTCCGAGTTATTTTCGAAATATCTCTTACCGTTTTTGAGATACGGCCACTTCCGGTCGCCATTTTTTATAATTTCGGAATTTTTTTCGGTAGGGTCGCGGAATTTTGATAGGCGACGATAGAGCAAACCTCGGTTGTTGGATTTTCTTTTCAGTACGTCAACATTTTTTTTAGTATTTCTGAATTTGGCAATTTTGTGCGAATTTCTAAAATGGTGATACTTGATATTAATTTCAAAACTTCTTGACGTTAAAACAGTTCCGTGACCCTCTCATTTTTTACATCTTGGATGAATGACTTCTCTGCCATCAGGATTGCGCTGCACACCGTGTCGTCAGGGAGTGTATTGTGAAATTCACACACTATTTTGATGTTGGTGCGATCGTTGACCACCACCTGTTTTCTCTTCGACGTGTTCATTGCGAACATGGGTCTCTGAGTTTGAATTTGCTTGCAGTGTAGTACATGTCCATGTTACCCGTGGTTACCCTTTTGAACGCGGTGTACGCTTCGTAAAGCTTGAGATAATCGTTGGTGTTAATATCTAGGTTGTAATTCTCGAACGTGAAAACTTCGTTTCTTCCGTTCTTGAGGTATTCGTTCTTGATTTTACAGTTGTCGAATTTGCTGGAATCTTTTTCCTGGTTGTTATCGCGTACGGTCTGAAAAAGCACAACAACGAAATCTGGCATGTGGAGCTGTATGTTGTTGAACTGCGTCGTGGCGTCACATTCGTAATCGTTGCCCGAAGCGGGTTTCTGCACGCACTGGTAACTGTAATACTGAATGTGTACATGTGTTTTTTTTTCAAGATTTCCGCTTTGTACTTGAGGGCGTTGTTGATTTCGTATTATACCACTGGAATTCTCAACTCCATGCTCTGAATGACGCATTTGGCTGCTTCGGGTGGGGTGTTGGGTAGTGGCGTGCCGTCGGCGTTCAAGTTACTATATCGCATCAAAACATTGATGTCGTTAGACGATCTGCGAAAAGTGATTCTCAAACCTCCTTTCCACATGATCTACTTGTAGTCTGAGTAAAAACCCTGAAGTAGACGCATGGTTAACAATACGGTGCGGTTTTTTGCTAAGTTTTTCGTTCCCGCTTCGAGTTCTCTTACCTCCAACCTGGTAGTAAGCGGCATCTGTTTTCGATAGTTTCAATGTTCCTACTACTGTGAAAGTGATGCCTGGATGATCAACTCTATCGATGATCGTTCCGTGTTTTCTAACTTCAACTTGCGAGAACAGGTTAGGCACAAAGTTGTCTACGAGTTTCAAATTTGTGTTGGACGGAAATGATTCTCAGTTTTCCTTTTTTACCACGTTGAATTTAACGTAAAGGTCTGCTCTGTGAGGATGAACGAATTCGTCTCCAACGTCGATGTCCACCTCTATTTCTCGATTCGGTTCGTTGAGATTGGCGAACGTGCGACGGTTGGGAGGGAAAGATTGGAATTCGTAACTTTCGATTTGTTCTATTGTAGTTATTTATATGTTGATCTCAACTATAGACGTTGACGTGGCTCCTGCGAAAATCCACAACTTTACCTTTTTCGTTGGTCACCACCAATTCTATATGATCGATTCTGTTGCGACACACCGGAAAGTATATTGGTGACGAGGGCGTGAAGATGATCGGTTCCATGAATTCTGAATTTGGTTTGAACGTCGCGATGATTCCCGTTTGTTTGTGACTGCCTATATTGTCTGCTTTTGTGATCATGCCTTCTGCCACGTGGCAGTGTACGTTCAAAGTCTCGATGATCAGGAATTTTGGAATGTTGGCTCTGAAGTGTTTGATGCCAGGATCGAGTTTGGTGGTGTTCTCGAAACTCAAAAGCTCTCCGATCGTACCCAGGTCAACGGTTTCTGTTGCAGATACCAACTCAACTCTGTGGGTCACGAAATTTCGAGAGAGAAATACTCCTTTTGGTAATTCGGCTTGCAAGGTGGAGAAATTGTACTGTCCCAGCATGATGCTGATTTTTTCGTTTCCGATCTTGATAGTGTTCGATCATATTTCGAATCAGGAATATGCTGTAGAATGCAGGCAAGGCGATTGATTTAGGTTAGGGGATATCGTCGTGCAACGTGAGTTTCAAGACCGAAGTTTCGCTTCTGAGATGGAACACTCCCATAACGTTTCAGGTTTCACAATGCTTTCTGGAAATCTTGAATTGATGGGTTATTTATTCGAGACAGAAAGACAAGCATGGAAACGCAGAGGTGGCCGCAGTTCACGTCCTCGAAACCTTGGATTATCTCGTCGTTGTAGTAGAGATTGGAAGCTTTGAGATATTTTACTAAATTCGACGGTGAAACACCTCCGAAAGAAACAAAAGCGGTATTTGAATGTTTGAGACAATATATCCAATGCATGCCTGGATTTTCGTAATTGTCCAAGTTGACGACTCCACACTCTTTTTTCCTTATGGAGGAAGGTAAAGAATCTAACATGAAAACTCCTCTGAAGTGTTTGATTCCCAACGGTTTCAACAGAGATTCAATGTTGCGGATACTGAGTGGTTCTTCTTTTTTAAAAACTTGCTCAAAGCGTCGATTTTTTTCTCTTGAGGCCTTTACCTTTTTTTCCCATTTCCAGGTTGTGACGTTTCTGTTCTTCCAATTTCGCCTTGTTCTTTTCGCGTCGATTACGGTTTTTGCTATGGCGGCGCTACCACCCAAAGCCGCTAGAATTGCTGGAATGCTGAAACCTTCCGTGTGAGATTTTTTCCTCGAACACTGCAATCTTTTCAATTGAGTAGTGCTGGGCAACAATTTCATTCCGTGACCTTTGGACAAGCAAGTAAGATTATTTTCGCGTTGCTTTTTGGTGAGTAACCCATCGAGAGCACCCATAGTTTTAAGATTCGAGTATGGTACTTGGTACACGACACTCTCGGGCTTCATGGTGATGCTGTGTTATACAGGATTTGATTCCCGGTGGCGGTAATAAGTGAGTTGGACGTGTTGCGTTGAGATCTCTATTTTTCGCTAATTACGGTAAGAAGAATCAAGTTCTAGTGTTATCCGGATAATTTCTAACTTTTCGGAAGTTGTCAGACGCCCGATGTAAGTAACTCGGTTAGGTGGTTGTGAATAATTGTACAAAAATAGATGAAAACTGTGCTTAGGGAAGTACACAGACGGTGCTTTATTTTCATTTAAAATAATTTTTCTTTTGAATCAGTGGACTCAGATAGCAATATATACACCGTTAGCCACATTTGTGGTTCTTCAGCCTTCCATTGGTGATCGAAGTGCCTAAAACCTAACTAAAATCT
Source organism: Lepisma saccharinum (assembly GCF_977018435.1). Taxonomy (NCBI): domain Eukaryota; kingdom Metazoa; phylum Arthropoda; class Insecta; order Zygentoma; family Lepismatidae; genus Lepisma; species Lepisma saccharinum. Next base: position 56,408,487 of record NC_139236.1, on the reverse strand, counting down.
CACATCGGACTGTACTTTGTGAAAGGGAACTAGTATATTCGTGTAATTGTGTAATTCAACAAAAATCACAGGTTCGTGAGTGTGGGGAAATCGTGCCGTATAAAAGACAACGTACAACTAATTTGCTTCATTCCTTCCGGACACAATAGGAACGATACAATCATGGTGTACACTTTGACAGGCGATGTGTGCACCGATAATATGTTCGAAAACGCAATTGGGGGTTGGGGGGTTCACCAACTTAGGCGTCTTCATAATTCGCTTCCCGTTTCCTCAAGCTCCGACAATGAAAAAACAGGACTTTGAAACACCTAAATCCCCTCCACTCAGGACTACTCGATACAGATGACGTGGTTTTCAGCATTCATCATCTGATACGGATCTGACAGAACTACATGGACCACTCAAATTACAAGGATCGACTGTTTCAGACTTTCGCTCCAGAGAATCACTTCATAATTCCAAGAATTCGCTCCCGGATGCTATTACGGGCCCTAAACTACAGAAGACCGAATCTACATCTAGTGTTTCTAACAAGAGGGCCCGTAATAGTGGCCACTCATCTGGTGAGGATTCCCGAGTAGCTGCTGATGGCTTTCAGCTCACCAAGAAGACGGTAAGGAAATTACCGATATATCAGCAAATATCCGTCCCACTGAATAATCAATTTAGTGCTCTTCAGGAACATGAAACTGAGGATGCTCCTGGTGATAAAAGGGATGATACAACCACACGAAATTCTATTCAAGACACCCGTCGAATGAAACCACCACCTATATATGTGTTTAACCGTAACAATTTCTATGCCCTCTCCCAACACTTCAAAGCACTTAAAATTAATCCTACAATATACCATACTTCTATCTTGAATATGCAACCGGGACCCAAACAGGGGTTCCGGTGCTTCTAGTTGTACTGCGAGAACTTCCAAAGGATACAAATATCACGGATATCGGCAAATTTTATCAACAACTAGGTTATGATGTGTTCAAGGTATCTCAGTTGAAACAGAAGGATAAAAATACCCATAAACTCATGCCATTAGCTCTTTTTTTGATGACCATTAAAAAGACTGAATTTGCTAAAGGAATGGATAAAGAACTATATTTTGAACAACACCGTGTGGTGATAGAGGAGTAACACCCACGGCAATTTATACAGTGTTTCAAATGTCAGAGACGGGGACATGCCCAACAGAACTGCAATGCCATAGCTCGATGTATCAAATTTGCTCAATTACATGATACACGGAAATGCCCTAAGAAAGACCGTACATCACCTGCTAAATGTGTAATCTGTCAAGGTGACCATCCTGCTAACTCTCGCGGTTGTCCAATTTTCCAACGTGTATAACGAGCGCAAGAACTACCAACCACTAGGAGTTATGGTACTGCTGCAAATACAAAAACGAATACAAGAGGCCAGGAATTTAAGGACATTTGGCCTAGTATTAAATAAATATTCGATTTCAAGGGTTTTCTACAAAAAATTATATTTGGTCTACAACGAAGTAGTCATGCCAAGACAATCGTACATAAGTTCAGTGTTACCATGGATGTTTTGGAAAACCTTTTCGGAAATCGCCCAAAAAAAGGTACTCCGATAAGTAGAACATTGACGTGTGTTCAGTGGAATGCTGATGGAGTTCGTACTCAATTCCTGACCTTCAAACAATGTGTCCGTGAATGTAATGTTGATATAGCTCTGGTGAATGAAACGCACTTAAAACCCCGTAATAAGTGAAAAATTGCAAATTATACATCTATAGAAACGATCGGTTCCCGGGACGGAAAGGAGATACGGTTGTAGTTGTGAAATCTTTGCTATTTGCACGTCAACTTCGAAATCCAGCTGTAAAAGCTTTAGAAATCACAATAATTGAACTATTAACTACCACCGACCCACTAGTTTTGATAGCAGGATATAACGTTTCAGAACTGCTTATTCCTATACAAGAATTAGAGACTGTTTATCGATTGGGCCGCAAAGTGATTTTCGCTGGGGATCTAAATTGTAAAAACCCTTCATGGAATTCGCGTGAAGTGAACCGTGGAGGTGCCTCTCTTCTCCAAAGTGTCCAACAATTGAACTTACCTATTCTTGCCCCAAGAGAACCGACTCACTATCCGCGAGGACGTGAACTTCCAGATGTGTTGGATGTCTTGATATATCAAGGTGTAAATATTATGACTGGTCCCTGTATTATTCATGATCTAGACTAGGGCCATCAACAAACTCTCTTTGAAATTGTTCATCATAATTTATTGAAGCCTCCTCCTCCAAAATATCACGTTACAAAAGCCTGAGATGCTTACACTCGACAATTAGTGTCTATCATTGACTTGAATTTAGTTTAAAAACCCCAGCCGAAAATGATTCGGCTTTACAAAACCTTACAGCAGGCATACAAACTTCTTATCTTTACTCCACCATCAGAACGCTTCAGTTATACAATATCCACGGTTGTGTATCCCGTGAGGGTATGATCCTCCCGAACTGTAAAAAATATTTCCGACGGAAATTGCAACAAACTTATACCTATCGCTACAAACAGTTTTAAATCAATTTCACGATCGATTTCGCCGATATCTCATTCGACAGCAACAGGCAGATTGGGAAACCGAATTCTCCGGGATATCAATGCAGGATAGTAGATTCTGGCAATTATTAAGAAATTATCTGCGAAAGAATCCACAATCTGCTGCCTACCCCCTCCAGGGTCCAAATGGCATGGTGTACACACCAGAGGAGAAGGGTAAAGTGTTCTCCACACACCAGATCAGCCGCATAATGGCAATTATATCCAGAATATTCAACATCGACTGGAACAATTACGTCATGAACCACTCACAGCTTATCCACTTCTCACAACCCCTCAGGACTTCAAAGGTGTTATAAATCTTCTTCGACCTGGTAAGGCACCTGGCTTTGATACTATTACTACATTACAACTGAAGAACGGCCCCAGAAAATTGCTAGTTTTTCTAGCAAAATCTTCAATGCTACATTCCTTACCGGCTATTATCCATCAAGTTGGAAACTAGCAAAAATAATCCTCTTGTCAAAACCAGGACTGAGCCAGGTTAGCAAAATCTTTGAACGTATATTACTCAGACGATTACAAGCTGTGGTGGATGAAAAAGGTTTGTTACCGTATCATTAGACGTAGAAATTAAACGCCGCTCGTTACATTTAGTAACGTCAGCTGCTTTCATGCGTGTTGTGCTGTGAACAGTATGATTGTAATGGTTTACGAGTTCCGGTAGAATGTCGACCCATGTGTAATTACCCTGAAGCGTGAACCGTTTCCACATGTGCGTTTTCAAGGTTTGGTTGAAACGTTCCACTATGCTGGCTTTTATGTGACTGAAGGTGGAATAATGAAGAATATCATACTTTTGAATGAAGTGTGTAAATACGGAGTTGTAGAATTATTTTCCGTTGTCTGTTTGAAGGAATCGAGGTCGTCTGCCACATTCATGAAAAATTGTTTTGAATGCTTCCACTACACATGTTCCCGTTTTGACCTTGAGGGTTAAAGCCCATGCAAATTCTGAAAATGTATCTATGGCGGTGAGGAGGTACTTGTTGGCCTTGTTGATTTTATGCAAAGACTTCAAATTACCACTGCTCATTTCGACGAGGTCGCATTGCCACAAATGGTCTATGCATTTGTCACCACCGATAAACGTTTGTAATTGCGACGCGCAGGTTTGTGCAACTCGTTCACTATAGCCTTAATAGACATTGAGTGAGAGATTTCGTTTGAAGAAAATGACTAACGTGATTGGATGTTTCGAAGGTGGTATCTCACTGTTATTTTGAATAAAAAGTTCATCTCATCCATATGTATTTCATATACACAATGAGTTTCATCCCAGTATGCTAAAGGGATATTTCCTGTCATCTGGACTCCACGCTTACTTATTAATGTCATTGTAGGAATGGCGATCTGTTTAGCATGTGTGAAATTCGTGTATTTGTATAGTACCGTCGATTAAAAATCTGTAATACGGCTTATGGGGCTTAATGCGTAAAACTTGTCCTTAACGAACGTTGAAGTTCTTTGCTGGTTTGGTATGCTATTGATTTCGATAGCTTGCAAGGAAAACAATTTGTCAATTTTAGTATTGACAGTAACAAGATTACTGTGAACATGTCCTAGTTTATTTTCTGTGGATAACAATTGCTTACGAAATAATCCGTTATAGACGAAAATGTTGGTTTGATTTTTATTTCAATATTCAATTGTTTGTAGTTTTCGTTCAGTTCTTGTAACTTAGATCTGAAAGCGGCTAGCGTCGATTCCTGCGAAGCAGCATTGATTTCGAGAACACCAACCTGTTCTCTGACACTGACGACAATTTGCTGAAGATTTTCTAACAGATGCAATTTCGAAATTTTCACAGTAGGATCGTTTATTATGTTTCTCATCTAGGTAAACTGCGCATGGAGATCGATTACACTATGTGATGTTGGTAACGTGGACACCATGTCACGAAACGAAGAAGTTTCATCCCGAATCTGTTATGCATTTGTCACTTCTGTTTCTATCTGTTTCAGTATGCGTGCAATATTTCTTTTAACGGCGAGAAGTTCTTGCGAGGTGGGAAGACCACCTACTGTGTTTTCGAGTGCAGTCAGAGAAGTTTTGATACTTTGAACGTCACTAGATTCGGACAATGTCAACACCGCTGTTTTTAAATTCTGTAAATCTTCGTTCGATGGAACACTCATCTGCAATGTTTCGAGATTATGCTGTATGTTGTCCAAGACATGATGAAAATGATTGAGACTAGATTCAATGTTCAAATTTTCTAATTAATCAATCTTCTCCTGAACCGTAGTTAATGTGTCTTGAATACTGATCGTGTGATTTTGGAAGATCTCTATAAGAGCATGGATATTTTTAATTTCGTCAATAATAAACTCAAAAGACGCCTCGAGTGTAGCAATCGTAGTTTGAATATGTTCAAAATCTTGGTGCGCCTCTAACTGAAGCTTTATATTCGCTATGCTCTTACCTATAACTTGCACTTCGTCGGAGGAAGGTAAATTTCTAATGATGTCTTCCAAATTCTGCAATTTACTCTTAATTTCTTCGAGAGTGAAGTATGTGATGGTGCGAAGAAGAATATGTGCCTTTTTTTACGTGCATTGAGTGCAATTCGTTCCATCTTTTACACACTACAGGATGCATCTCTTATCATCACGAGCATCTAGTGCAACTGTTCTAACTTTGTTTGTGGTGAGGACGTGGTCAACGCTTTGAATCCTCTCTTCGGCCCTCAATATCGGTGATCATGTGTTAAGACACTCGATATAGCCTTGGAAGGTGAGTTTGTTCGCAACTGTGTTCCTACCGATACCCTTAGCCTTCTTGGTAATGTCATCCTCTGCTCGAATCGCATACATTTTCGAACGCAATCCAGCAAACTCGAGGATGATGTTACCATTTTTCTCATCTTTCAATTTGCCATGCATTTTTTTTGTTACGGGAAGGAATGTTGAAACTGTTCGGTTGGGAGTAGGAAGAAGTATCAAAATACTCGAACATGGATGAATTTTTTACGTCTGCATGGAGGTTAGTCGTTTGGATGTGCTAGAGGAAGCTGTCGGTGTCCATGTAGAGCAGAGAGATACAATCGTCATAGAGAGGTTTCATAGCATCATAGTGGAGCTCCAACATGTGAAGCTTCGACAAGTCGAGAACCGTATCTCCAACATAAATAGGCTTATGGAAACAATTCATTTTTTTCTCCATGTGGATCAATGCCAGTTGTTCGTGATACATTTTTCGCGACTTGAAAGTTGGATTTGCTTCAACTTCCAAAACTTCCTGGCATCGGAGACCAACCTCACTTCCACACGATTCCGCACATTTTCCATTGTCTTACCGAACACCGCATTGTTCATAAACTTGAAAAAGTCCCGGTAAAGCTCAGGAGAAGCGGCAGTACGATGTACGGTGTTGGTTTCAATATATGGTCTTAACCACTCGGAATGTTTAAACTTGAGTATTCTCCTTACATTTGCTATCTGAACTCCCTTCCCAATCAAAAACTGTCGACTTTTGTAATGAACAACATATCTCTCTTTCGCCTTCAAAGTCATCAGAAGCTTAGGTTGAAGCGATTCAGGTGGACATTTAAAGTCGGATGTTGGTGGTAAATCGCTGAACACATCGTGCAAGTGGTCGAGGAAATCAAGATCTATCTCTGCGAAGAAGCCATATTCCCTGTCATCGAAATTGACAACATTTACCGAAGTAGGATCAATCCATTCAAAACCACCGTAAGACAGTTTCTGCATCATGGATTGTCCGTATAAATTGTTGACATCGATGTAGAAGATGTAACTGGAGGGCCGATTTGGATCGTATTGATTCTCACACATATGAACTTTAGCATACCTCTGTGGACATTGAACCATTCCCCCACGTATAGCTCTAGATAAAAAGCAGCATATCCACGTCGGAAATAAGTTCCAGCTTGACGTGAGTTTGGAACAACATGGACGACCACGCCAAACCAGGAAGGCTGTAAAAATGTACAGGGTCCAACTTGTAAATATGCATGGACACTTTACGAAATGCTTGAAAAACGTCGGCGAGGATGGTTACATCTAATTTCAGATAAACATCGTGATATTCGCCAAGTGTCTTACATTCCAGTTTATCCCACATCAAATGCGCATGTTGGTAGTCCTCGGTCGTGATGTCCGCCCCTCTGAGTCGGCTGTACAACTCTTCTTCAGGAGGAAGAGACTCCTCGTCAAACTTCGAATGGTCAGTCACATACTCGTAGGGTTACACACCTTTTCGCCTAACGAGTTCTATGTTCAAATTTTGAAAACTATCGACCGTGAATGTAAATTGATCATCAGTAAGTTTGCTTGCTTGCTAGCCGAAAGAAATCTATACGAGTCGAGAAAACGCATTTCGATTGTATTTTTCGTCCCAGGAATCGACATTTGCTTGCTGAGACTGATATATCGTTCCTTATTATGGGCAAAGACACCTATAAGTTTTGTATCATAACCAAGATGCCTGACCAAGTGGTGAAAATCGTAGCCGCTGCCGTTGTGAAAAATATGGGGACAAATTTAGGTTTTTGAGTTCTTAGGTTACAAATATTGCATAATGGACAGATATAGTTTCCGGTGAAATGATCGTGGTGGAATATTTTCCAGTTTTCATCTGTGAAGTGTTGATCACACACCGGAGAGACAACGGCAGTATTGTGACTTTGCAAAACTGTGGTAGATAATGGCAACACACTGCCAATTTTCTCAACCTCCTCGACCATTTTTTCCAGGAAACATTCGGCAGCATCGGGCGCACGGTATATGTATGGTTCATCTATTCTATCCTGCCACACGACAACGTAACCAAAACTATTTGGTTCATGATGCTGATACGGCGTGGTGGAGGAAATTTCAGGATCCGGCTCGCATTGCTTCGAAATATGCAATGATTATGGCAGGGTGTTCCAACAAGGCCCTGTGCATTTTTAATTCTTCGACCTCTTTCGATTTCGGCATCAAAATGCTAACTGGTCTGTTGACTCTACAATAGATTTTATGTTCTGCAAGTTTCTCTGACGCAATTTGTCGTCCGTAGTAATTGACGAAGTTGCGTTGAACACGATCGTCGAACGTGGTTAAGCACCTTGGACAAACTTCGATGTGGTTTTTACGCTTGGTTTTTTGACTTCTAACCAATCGGGAGATTGAACGAATAAGACAGTAGTGATGAACATCCTCGTTGGAAATAAGAAGGAGATTTTTTACACAAGCATTGTCGTCATCCATATCGCTTATTCTGACGGGATGCACGACATGCTTGTCCGATGTGTAGCCATACACATTTATGGCTAAGCGTTTTCTTTCTGCATCTTGTGTACGCGACTCTAATTTTGATATATTTTTAACAGCAACTGGATACTCGATACCCGACATAGCATATTCAATCTCATCAACATATTGCGTATAATGAGAAACCTGCTCTGGATTATTTGATTGATCAGCCGGGTACAGAACCGCCAAAATGCACCAAAGAAAGCACTTGTTACCGATGTTTGGATTGTTCAGCACAGCCCTCTTATGTCGAATGTCCGGTGGAAGAGACACTTAGCTGGAAGCCGAAAGAGGTGCGAATTGGTTTACATAAACGATTAATTTGTGAGGACTCCCACATAATGACCATCCTGATCCCTTAGCCTCGAAATCATCGTGTTGCTTAACAAGTTCGTTGGAGAAATTAGAATAGAATACGTCCAGATTACCGATGTTTGCCAAGTGAAGAACCTGGTTTTTCGTTCTGTGATAATAAATATTCGTTGTGCATTCGTGTGTCTCGTATTCAGAAAATATTAGATCATCATATACTTTAATGGAATTGTTTTCCAGTTCATTTTTCAGAATATTTATTATAGATGTTTTTATTTCACTCAAGAAACTAGGAATGTCACGGCCTGGTTCCGACGAAAAAGGGACATTCTTGAGCCGGTCGTTAAATGCAGACCTCACTGGTTTATGTTCATTTGTTAACTTAATTAGTTTACAAGTAAAAGCTTCAGTTCCTGGATTATTATTTTTTTTTCAGTATACTTGTTCGGTCGATAGTTTGCAAATTTTCAGATGCCTATTTATTATGCTAAACATCTTTCCGCATTGAGGACAGGGTTTAGAAGGTAACAAACGATTTATTCTTGAACCTGTTTCGCTACATCTTGCCCTATGTACTTATAAATTGTTTCTTGAGATTAGCTTCCCACAAGTATCGCATTTGGTTTTATCATATTTATGAGTGAAACTGGTGGATGCCACTTTTTAAAAAAAACGCTTTCACACAAATCACAGAGAATAGAAAAGCCAAGTAAAAGACAATAGAATTTTTAGGTATGTTATTTATAGAGAATTTCTTGGGGACAAGTAAAATCCGATCATGTAAAAAATTCAATGTGGTCGAAATCACTAGGAAACACCTTCTAAAAAGACTCTTTAAACTTCAACTAATTTGTCGAATATAGCTTTAAATCAAGTTAAAGGACTATGGTCTCAAATACGATAGAATTTTCAGGTATGTTATATATATAGAATTTCTTGGGAACAACACGTCTCGTGGAGACAATTCAATTTCTAACATGTTTATATTTAAAAAAAAAAAAAAAAATTTCAACCAACCTATCTAACTATATAGAGGAAACCTCTAACTATTGTCATTTCCGAGCTTTTAATTGCCATCTCCATTGTTATTTTTGACCCAATTTTCAAATTGGCCATAACCAAATTTAGCACAAGGAGATGGCGGATTCTAAATGACAATAGTTAAAGACATATTTTAGTGAAATACGCCGGCATAAGCTAAGTTCGTGTTGCTAGAAGGCCTTCGTCGTTGCAAGTCACCTAACCCATTCACTAAGAAAAGAAAAAAATGCCGACGTACTGAAAAAGTTGACAGAAAATTCCAACAACCGAGAGTTTCAACGTTTTGCTTATAGATGACTCTGTCGTCGCCTATCAAAATTTCAAAATTCGAGTCTTGCTCTGTCGTCGCCTATCAAAACTCCAACATCCGAGTTTTTTCTCTGTCGTCACGTACCAAAATTCTTCTACCCTTCCGAAAAAAAATTCCGAAATTATAAAAAATGGCGACCGGAAGTAGACGTATCTCGAAAACGGTAAGAGATATCGCGAAAATAACTCGAAAAATCTCCCCCGCTGACTTCCTCGTCGATTTTGGGGATGTAGAGTACGCGTGCAAAATTTGGGTGTGAGGTCAAGGGGGAGAGTGGTTTGGTCTAAACACCAATTGCCATTTTTTTTCCATTGCTCGTAACTTCCGAACAGATGGTCGCAGAGAGCTCAGGTTCGATGCGTTAACATCGTCTCGGTGTCCTCCCTAACTGGAAGAAATTCAAAATGGCGACCGGAAGTGGATGTATCTCAAAAACTGTTACACTTTGTCATAATCTATCTTTTTCTTGGACATGCATACATATAGGTGAGATGTCCCCATTGTAGCTTAGTTTAGTCCGTAAAAGATCTTAAAACCAAAAAAGATGTGTGCTCGTGACAGGTTACAACTGGAGTGAAAAAGAACTACCTAACTCGTGAAAGATCGTAAAGAAAAAGTGAATAGGTTAAGTTATATCACATAAGATCGTAAGAAAAAAAGAATATAACCAGAATAAGACAAAAACAGCCTTTGTAGGTTCATAATATGATACAACTGAGGCTAAATCCATAGAAATAGGGGATACCTACAAAGGAGTACTTTGAAGCCTCCAATATACACTACTCGGTATAGAAGATCCCTGGAGTCTTAAAATCTTTGGTAGTTGTCTGTGTTGACGTGTAAATAAAACCGCCGCACTCTTCCGTGAATTACACTTCATGCGCCAGCGAGAAGACCAATCTTCCAACTCTAATAGTTGTTGTCTCATCCTGCTGTAGCATAGTTCTTGTAAAGGGCTATTTGTAATGTTGGCAACATCATCTGCATAGTTAGCTAACATGCATTTATCAGTGACAGGAATATTACTGGTATATAAAGCAAATATATGTGGAGATAGAACAGCTCCCTGGGGAACACCAGCACTTACCTTAACGGTGGATCGAATTCCTAAAAATTACACCTGAAATTGTCTATTTTGTAAATACTAGGGGTTGCGGGACAGAATTTTTTGGGTCGGGACGGGAATATTTTTAAGTCCCGACATTCGGGGCGGGAAAAATTCTCAATTTCCCGACAAGGTAGGGAAATTTTCGGGACGGCAAATGTCGAAATTTCTCGAAGCTCTTGAAATCTCAAATTCTACACGTCATTTTCACCTTAAGTAATTGTTTTTGCATTTCTGGTACAAATACTAATAATTTCCGGTAAGATCCAGACATTTACAATGCAAAAAACTTCGAGAATTAACGACTTTTTAAAATGACCATTCGGTATTTCCCGACTGCTCGGTATCCTGAAAAGTCGGGATCGGGACGGGAAATTCAGCTAGTTTCACAAGTCAGCTTGTCAAATTGGACGGGAGACTTTGTCGGAGTCGAGAAGTACTCCTAGAGAATGCCAACTGAGATTAAAGTGTCCTGTAACATATTCCACTACTCGGTGCAGTTGCGTAGTAGCACTGTGCTGTTTACGAAATCCGAATTGATGATACGGTAGCAAGCCTTTTTTATCCACCACAGCTTGTAATCGTCTGTGTAGTATATGTACAAAGATTTTGCTAACATGGTCCATAATTCCAGTAAGGAAAATAGCATTGGAGAAAATATATAACACCTTTTGTACTCCTAGGGGATTCTGAGAAGTGGCTAAGCTGTGAGTGGTTCATGACGTAGTTGTTCCAGTCGATGTTGAATATTCTGGATATAAGTGTCGTTATGCGGTTGATCTGGTGTGTGGAATTGGTTCTCTAAATGTGTGGAGAACACTTTAGCCTTCTCCTCTTGTGTGTAGACCATGCCATTTTGACAGTGAAGAGGGTAATCGCCAGATTGTGGATTCTTTTGTAGATAGTTTCTTAATAATTGCCAGAATCTACTATCCTGCATTGATATCACGGAGAATTCGGTTTCCCAATCTGCCTGTCGCTGTCGAATGAGATGTCGGCGAAATCGATCATGAAATTTATTATACAACTTTTTGTAGCGATAGTTATAAGTTTGTTGCCATTTCCGCGAGTAATATTTTTTACAGTTCAGAAGGATCATGCACTCAAGGAATAGACCACTGTGGTTATTGTATAACTGCGGGCTTCTGATAGTGGAGTGAAGATAAGAAGTTTGTATGCCTGCTTAATTTCGGCTGGGGTTTTTAAAGCTAAATGCAAGTCAATGATAGACACTAATTGTCGAGTGTAAGCATCCCAGTCCGTTGCAACGTGATATTTTGGAGGATTATTTGGAGTTTTCTTTGAGCTCCGTAAGTTTCCTTTCGGTAAGAAAGAGAGAGAGAGAGACAGGGAGAGAAAAAAACATGTGCTGGCAATACCTACACATCCTATTCTAAGTTATTTCAACCAGTTGTAAACTTGAAAAATGACTTTGCAATTTGGGCTGTGTTATCATGATGCCATAGAAAATTGTTGCTCCCTGACCGAACGTTAAGTTGTAGATGATACTGTCTCCACTGAGATGTACGCACTGCTGCAGGCCCGTAGCCGGGAATTCTTAGTAGGGAGGAGGGCAAAGTTAATCCTAGAGAGGGCAAATTTTTAATATGTGGTGTTGAATTGGTGGATTTTGTGGAGGGTATGTGGATACGTGCCTGCATAGTCCCAAAATTTTCCGACGGTATACGCTAAGTTTCTCGAAACGCTAAGGCAAGAAAAAATGCTGTTGATGATGGAATACAATTGATCATATGCCATTAATTGACATAAATGAGGAATATTACAAAAGATAAACCATTTTAAAAATACAAAATGCGTATTTCAATTATTGCATTTGAACGTAAGCACTGGAATACGCAGATTTTTTTTTTTTTTTTTCGGAGAGATCTGCGTTCTAGGGGGACGGAATACAAAATGAAATATACCGTAATTAACATTTTTAACCTTCGGTTTGAAAGTTGTTCAATGACAGAAATGACAATCTGTTTGCATTTACCACTTCGGTTTTCCCCGAGTTCTATACTGCTTTCATTTGGAAATGTCGATCTCTCAATATTTCGGAGGGGTATTTTCGCCAGTGAACGTAAGGGATGCAGGGCAGAATGTTATTTTATTTTATTTTCTTGTTCATATTGCTTTCGTGAACTGTCAGTTTGTATACTGTTAATAACATTAATAATACTTCTAACAACACTAAATAGCCAGGGGTCCCAGATTCGAATCCCGGCCTGGGAATGATTTTCTATTCATTAATTTCATCATATCGTCACTCATCCCCATCTTCGCAATTAGCGCAAAGTGGCACAAAAGCGACGTAAATTAAAGCAAATCAATCAATAAAAACACTAAAAATGAAAAATTGAAAACAAAATTATATGAAGACCGCATTAGCTACATTACGCAACAAAGTGTTCTTCTAGAGCTGTTTCTACCTCAAAAATATATATTTTGATACATCACAACATTTGTTACTAACGTCTTGCACAAACTCTTGAATTGAATTAGCCATATCTACATTTATTTTTGAATTTTAGATAAGACTAGTTTCACAGTGGGCACAGATCAAAGGTATCAATAAATCTCTAATAACTTGCTTATAAGGGTGTCCCAAAAGTAACGCAGGATTTAAATTGCGCACCATTTTTTTCCATTGGGTTGGCAACGCTCTCTGAAGCACATGTTGTAGTAAGCACATTCCGGTTAGTAGTGAGTTAGTCGTGATGGAGAAATACACGATGCAGGAGTGCATAACTATCGTAAAAACATATTACAAATACGAAGAGTGTTGTGCTGAAACGGTGTGCAAATTACGTGGTATGTTTGGGCGGGAAAACGCGCCAAACGGAACGACTGTGAAAAAAGTGGTTCAAAAGTTTGAACAAACAGGTTCGGTGATGGACGACAAAAGAAGCGGTCGTCCTCATACCGGACGCTCGGCTGATATCATTGCCGCTGTGGGCGCTACTGTCACTGAGTGATCGACAACGTCAATTCGACGCAGGTCTCTTGAGTTAGACATTTCGAGGAGCACCCTGCATGATTATGGCGAAAGATCTGCGTATGCACCCATACAAGACCTAGATGACTCAACATTCGTCGATTGGGTTCTGGACAATCTCCAAGTGGATGGTGATTTTGCTAAGAAAATCATCGTCAGTGACGAGGTACATTTTCATCTGGACGGGTATGTAAATAAGCAGAACTGTCGTCGTATTTGGGGCACGGAAAACCTTCGTGTTATTGAAGAAAAACCGATTTATTCCCAACGAGTGTCTGTGTGGTGTGCACTTTGGTGTGGTGGAATTATTGGGCCGCACTTCTTCGAAAACGAGTCCGGAAGTGCAGTAACTGTCAATGGTATACATTATCGCAAGATTATATCAGCATTTTTGTGGCCTCCTGTGGAAGCCATGGACTTTGGCTTTGATGTTGATGAGATGTTCTTCTCGCAGAATGGCGCCACGTGTCATGAGCCCTAAATCTTGGCGTAAGATATAAACATTTTGAGAGTTGCGGGTGGGGCTGGCTTCACAGGCGGCAGAGATCAAAGGAATCAATAAATCTCTAATAACTTGCTTGTATTAATAGCACTAATTTTACTTTCATGCGGGATGATCAGCACAAATTGAGCCCTAAATCTTGGCGTGGAATTTAAACATTTTGGGTGTTGTGGGTGGGGCTAGCTTCACAGGCGGCAGAGATCAATGGAACCAATAAATCTCTAATAACTTGCTTGTATTAATAGCACTAATTTTTCTTTCATGCGCGTTGATCAGCACTAATTTAGCACTAAATCTTGGCGTACGATTTAAACATTTTGGGTGTTGTGGGTGGGGCTAGCTTCACTGGCGGCAGAGATCAAAGGAATCAATAAATCTCTAATAACTTGCTTGTATTAATAGCACTAATTTTACTTTCATACGGGATGATCAGCACTAATTGAGCCCTAAATCTTGGCGTAAGATTTAAACATTTTGGGTGTTGCGGGTGGGGCTAGCTTCACAGGCGGCAGAGATCAAAGGAATCAATAAATTCTAATAACTTGCTTGTATTAATAGCACTAATTTTACTTTCATGCGGGATGATCAGCACTAATTGAGCACTAAATCTTGGCGTGGAATTTAAACGTTTTGGATGTTGTGGGTGGGGCTAGCTTCACAGGCGGCAGAGATCAAAGGAATCAATAAATCTCTAATAACTTGCTTGTATTAATAGCACTAATTTTACTTTCATACGGGATGATCAGCACTAATTGAGCCCTAAATCTTGGCGTAAGATTTAAACATTTTGGGTGTTGCGGGTGGGGCTAGCTTCACAGGCGGCAGAGATCAAAGGAATCAATAAATTCTAATAACTTGCTTGTATTAATAGCACTAATTTTACTTTCATGCGGGATGATCAGCACTAATTGAGCACTAAATCTTGGCGTGGAATTTAAACGTTTTGGATGTTGTGGGTGGGGCTAGCTTCACAGGCGGCAGAGATCAAAGGAATCAATAAATCTCTAATAACTTGCTTGTATTAATAGCACTAATTTTACTTTCATACGGGATGATCAGCACTAATTTAGCACTAAATCTTGGCGTGTGATTGAAACGTTTTGGGTGTTGTGGGTGTGGCTAGCTTCACAGGCGGCAGAGATGAAAGAAATCAATTAATCTCTAATAACTTGCTTGTATTAATAGCACTAATTTTACTTTCATGCGGGATGATCAGCACTAATTTAGCACTAAATCTTGTCGGAAGATTTAAACATTTTGGGTGTTGCGGGTGGGGCTAGCTTCACAGGCGGCAGAGATCAAAGGAATCAATAAATTCTAATAACTTGCTTGTATTAATAGCACTAATTTTACTTTCATGCGGGATGATCAGCACTAATTGAGCACTAAATCTTGGCGTGGAATTTAAACGTTTTGGATGTTGTGGGTGGGGCTAGCTTCACAGGCGGCAGAGATCAAAGGAATCAATAAATCTCTAATAACTTGCTTGTATTAATAGCACTAATTTTACTTTCATACGGGATGATAAGCACTAATTGAGCCCTAAATTTTGGCGTAAGATTTAAACATTTTGGGTGTTGCGGGTGAGGCTAGCTTCACAGGCGGCAGAGATGAAAGGAATCAATAAATTCTAATAACTTGCTTGTATTAATAGCACTAATTTTACTTTCATGCGGGATGATCAGCACTAATTGAGCACTAAATCTTGGCGTGGAATTTAAACGTTTTGGATGTTGTGGGTGGGGCTAGCTTCACAGGCGGCAGAGATCAAAGGAATCAATAAATCTCTAATAACTTGCTTGTATTAATAGCACTAATTTTACTTTCATACGGGATGATCAGCACTAATTTAGCACTAAATCTTGGCGTGTGATTGAAACGTTTTTGGGTGTTGTGGGTGTGGCTAGCTTCACAGGCGGCAGAGATGAAAGAAATCAATTAATCTCTAATAACTTGCTTGTATTAATAGCACTAATTTTACTTTTATGCGGGATGATCAGCACCAATTTAGCACTAAATCTTGGCGTAAGATTTAAACATTTTGGGTGTTGTGGGTGGGGCTAGTTTCACAGGCGGCACAGATGAAAGAAATCAATTAATCTCTAATAACTTGCTTGTATTAATAGCACTAATTTTACTTTCATGCGGGATGATCAGCACTAATTTAGCACTAAATCTTGGCGTGGAATTTAAACATTTTGGGTGTTGTGGGTGGGGCTAGCTTCACAGGCGGCAGAGATCAAAGGAATCAATAAATTCTAATAACTTGCTTGTATTAATAGCACTAATTTTACTTTCATGCGGGATGATCAGCACTAATTGAGCACTAAATCTTGGCGTGGAATTTAAACGTTTTGGATGTTGTGGGTGGGGCTAGCTTCACAGGCGGCAGAGATCAAAGGAATCAATAAATCTCTAATAACTTGCTTGTATTAATAGCACAAATTTTACTTTCATACGGGATGATCAGCCCTAATTGAGCCCTAAATCTTGGCGTAAGATTTAAACATTTTGGGTGTTGCGGGTGGGGCTAGCTTCACAGGCGGCAGAGATGAAAGGAATCAATAAATTCTAATAACTTGCTTGTATTAATAGCACTAATTTTACTTTCATGCGGGATGATCAGCACTAATTGAGCACTAAATCTTGGCGTGGAATTTAAACGTTTTGGATGTTGTGGGTGGGGCTAGCTTCACAGGCGGCAGAGATCAAAGGAATCAATAAATCTCTAATAACTTGCTTGTATTAATAGCACTAATTTTACTTTCATACGGGATGATCAGCACTAATTGAGCCCTAAATCTTGGCGTAAGATTTAAACATTTTGGGTGTTGCGGGTGGGGCTAGCTTCACAGGCGGCAGAGATCAAAGGAATCAATAAATTCTAATAACTTGCTTGTATTAATAGCACTAATTTTACTTTCATGCGGGATGATCAGCACTAATTGAGCACTAAATCTTGGCGTGGAATTTAAACGTTTTGGATGTTGTGGGTGGGGCTAGCTTCACAGGCGGCAGAGATCAAAGGAATCAATAAATCTCTAATAACTTGCTTGTATTAATAGCACTAATTTTACTTTCATACGGGATGATCAGCACTAATTGAGCACTAAATCTTGGCGTAAGATTTAAACATTTTGGGTGTTGCGGGTGGGGCTAGCTTCACAGGCGGCAGAGATCAAAGGAATCAATAAATTCTAATAACTTGCTTGTATTAATAGCACTAATTTTACTTTCATGCGGGATGATCAGCACTAATTGAGCACTAAATCTTGGCGTGGAATTTAAACGTTTTGGATGTTGTGGGTGGGGCTAGCTTCACAGGCGGCAGAGATCAAAGGAATCAATAAATCTCTAATAACTTGCTTGTATTAATAGCACTAATTTTACTTTCATACGGGATGATCAGCACTAATTTAGCACTAAATCTTGGCGTGTGATTGAAACGTTTTGGGTGTTGTGGGTGTGGCTAGCTTCACAGGCGGCAGAGATGAAAGAAATCAATTAATCTCTAATAACTTGCTTGTATTAATAGCACTAATTTTACTTTCATGCGGGATGATCAGCACTAATTTAGCACTAAATCTTGGCGTAAGATTTAAACATTTTGGGTGTTGTGGGTGGGGCTAGTTTCACAGGCGGCACAGATGAAAGAAATCAATTAATCTCTAATAACTTGCTTGTATTAATAGCACTAATTTTACTTTCATAAGGGATGATCAGCACTAATTGAGCACTAAATCTTGTCGGAAGATTTAAACATTTTGGGTGTTGCGGGTGGGGCTAGCTTCACAGGCGGCAGAGATCAAAGGAATCAATAAATTCTAATAACTTGCTTGTATTAATAGCACTAATTTTACTTTCATGCGGGATGATCAGCACTAATTGAGCACTAAATCTTGGCGTGGAATTTAAACGTTTTGGATGTTGTGGGTGGGGCTAGCTTCACAGGCGGCAGAGATCAAAGGAATCAATAAATCTCTAATAACTTGCTTGTATTAATAGCACTAATTTTACTTTCATACGGGATGATCAGCACTAATTTAGCACTAAATCTTGGCGTGTGATTGAAACGTTTTTGGGTGTTGTGGGTGTGGCTAGCTTCACAGGCGGCAGAGATGAAAGAAATCAATTAATCTCTAATAACTTGCTTGTATTAATAGCACTAATTTTACTTTCATGCGGGATGATCAGCACTAATTTAGCACTAAATCTTGGCGTAAGATTTAAACATTTTGGGTGTTGTGGGTGGGGCTAGTTTCACAGGCGGCACAGATGAAAGAAATCAATTAATCTCTAATAACTTGCTTGTATTAATAGCACTAATTTTACTTTCATAAGGGATGATCAGCACTAATTGAGCACTAAATCTTGTCGGAAGATTTAAACATTTTGGGTGTTGCGGGTGGGGCTAGCTTCACAGGCGGCAGAGATCAAAGGAATCAATAAATTCTAATAACTTGCTTGTATTAATAGCACTAATTTTACTTTCATGCGGGATGATCAGCACTAATTGAGCACTAAATCTTGGCGTGGAATTTAAACGTTTTGGATGTTGTGGGTGGGGCTAGCTTCACAGGCGGCAGAGATCAAAGGAATCAATAAATCTCTAATAACTTGCTTGTATTAATAGCACTAATTTTACTTTCATACGGGATGATCAGCACTAATTTAGCACTAAATCTTGGCGTGTGATTGAAACGTTTTTGGGTGTTGTGGGTGTGGCTAGCTTCACAGGCGGCAGAGATGAAAGAAATCAATTAATCTCTAATAACTTGCTTGTATTAATAGCACTAATTTTACTTTTATGCGGGATGATCAGCACCAATTTAGCACTAAATCTTGGCGTAAGATTTAAACATTTTGGGTGTTGTGGGTGGGGCTAGTTTCACAGGCGGCACAGATGAAAGAAATCAATTAATCTCTAATAACTTGCTTGTATTAATAGCACTAATTTTACTTTCATGCGGGATGATCAGCACTAATTTAGCACTAAATCTTGGCGTGGAATTTAAACATTTTGGGTGTTGTGGGTGGGGCTAGCTTCACAGGCGGCAGAGATCAAAGGAATCAATAAATTCTAATAACTTGCTTGTATTAATAGCACTAATTTTACTTTCATGCGGGATGATCAGCACTAATTGAGCACTAAATCTTGGCGTGGAATTTAAACGTTTTGGATGTTGTGGGTGGGGCTAGCTTCACAGGCGGCAGAGATCAAAGGAATCAATAAATCTCTAATAACTTGCTTGTATTAATAGCACAAATTTTACTTTCATACGGGATGATCAGCCCTAATTGAGCCCTAAATCTTGGCGTAAGATTTAAACATTTTGGGTGTTGCGGGTGGGGCTAGCTTCACAGGCGGCAGAGATGAAAGGAATCAATAAATTCTAATAACTTGCTTGTATTAATAGCACTAATTTTACTTTCATGCGGGATGATCAGCACTAATTGAGCACTAAATCTTGGCGTGGAATTTAAACGTTTTGGATGTTGTGGGTGGGGCTAGCTTCACAGGCGGCAGAGATCAAAGGAATCAATAAATCTCTAATAACTTGCTTGTATTAATAGCACTAATTTTACTTTCATACGGGATGATCAGCACTAATTGAGCCCTAAATCTTGGCGTAAGATTTAAACATTTTGGGTGTTGCGGGTGGGGCTAGCTTCACAGGCGGCAGAGATCAAAGGAATCAATAAATTCTAATAACTTGCTTGTATTAATAGCACTAATTTTACTTTCATGCGGGATGATCAGCACTAATTGAGCACTAAATCTTGGCGTGGAATTTAAACGTTTTGGATGTTGTGGGTGGGGCTAGCTTCACAGGCGGCAGAGATCAAAGGAATCAATAAATCTCTAATAACTTGCTTGTATTAATAGCACTAATTTTACTTTCATACGGGATGATCAGCACTAATTGAGCACTAAATCTTGGCGTAAGATTTAAACATTTTGGGTGTTGCGGGTGGGGCTAGCTTCACAGGCGGCAGAGATCAAAGGAATCAATAAATTCTAATAACTTGCTTGTATTAATAGCACTAATTTTACTTTCATGCGGGATGATCAGCACTAATTGAGCACTAAATCTTGGCGTGGAATTTAAACGTTTTGGATGTTGTGGGTGGGGCTAGCTTCACAGGCGGCAGAGATCAAAGGAATCAATAAATCTCTAATAACTTGCTTGTATTAATAGCACTAATTTTACTTTCATACGGGATGATCAGCACTAATTTAGCACTAAATCTTGGCGTGTGATTGAAACGTTTTGGGTGTTGTGGGTGTGGCTAGCTTCACAGGCGGCAGAGATGAAAGAAATCAATTAATCTCTAATAACTTGCTTGTATTAATAGCACTAATTTTACTTTCATGCGGGATGATCAGCACTAATTTAGCACTAAATCTTGGCGTAAGATTTAAACATTTTGGGTGTTGTGGGTGGGGCTAGTTTCACAGGCGGCACAGATGAAAGAAATCAATTAATCTCTAATAACTTGCTTGTATTAATAGCACTAATTTTACTTTCATAAGGGATGATCAGCACTAATTGAGCACTAAATCTTGTCGGAAGATTTAAACATTTTGGGTGTTGCGGGTGGGGCTAGCTTCACAGGCGGCAGAGATCAAAGGAATCAATAAATTCTAATAACTTGCTTGTATTAATAGCACTAATTTTACTTTCATGCGGGATGATCAGCACTAATTGAGCACTAAATCTTGGCGTGGAATTTAAACGTTTTGGATGTTGTGGGTGGGGCTAGCTTCACAGGCGGCAGAGATCAAAGGAATCAATAAATCTCTAATAACTTGCTTGTATTAATAGCACTAATTTTACTTTCATACGGGATGATAAGCACTAATTGAGCCCTAAATTTTGGCGTAAGATTTAAACATTTTGGGTGTTGCGGGTGGGGCTAGCTTCACAGGCGGCAGAGATGAAAGGAATCAATAAATTCTAATAACTTGCTTGTATTAATAGCACTAATTTTACTTTCATGCGGGATGATCAGCACTAATTGAGCACTAAATCTTGGCGTGGAATTTAAACGTTTTGGATGTTGTGGGTGGGGCTAGCTTCACAGGCGGCAGAGATCAAAGGAATCAATAAATCTCTAATAACTTGCTTGTATTAATAGCACTAATTTTACTTTCATACGGGATGATCAGCACTAATTTAGCACTAAATCTTGGCGTGTGATTGAAACGTTTTTGGGTGTTGTGGGTGTGGCTAGCTTCACAGGCGGCAGAGATGAAAGAAATCAATTAATCTCTAATAACTTGCTTGTATTAATAGCACTAATTTTACTTTTATGCGGGATGATCAGCACCAATTTAGCACTAAATCTTGGCGTAAGATTTAAACATTTTGGGTGTTGTGGGTGGGGCTAGTTTCACAGGCGGCACAGATGAAAGAAATCAATTAATCTCTAATAACTTGCTTGTATTAATAGCACTAATTTTACTTTCATGCGGGATGATCAGCACTAATTTAGCACTAAATCTTGGCGTGGAATTTAAACATTTTGGGTGTTGTGGGTGGGGCTAGCTTCACAGGCGGCAGAGATCAAAGGAATCAATAAATTCTAATAACTTGCTTGTATTAATAGCACTAATTTTACTTTCATGCGGGATGATCAGCACTAATTGAGCACTAAATCTTGGCGTGGAATTTAAACGTTTTGGATGTTGTGGGTGGGGCTAGCTTCACAGGCGGCAGAGATCAAAGGAATCAATAAATCTCTAATAACTTGCTTGTATTAATAGCACAAATTTTACTTTCATACGGGATGATCAGCCCTAATTGAGCCCTAAATCTTGGCGTAAGATTTAAACATTTTGGGTGTTGCGGGTGGGGCTAGCTTCACAGGCGGCAGAGATCAAAGGAATCAATAAATTCTAATAACTTGCTTGTATTAATAGCACTAATTTTACTTTCATGCGGGATGATCAGCACTAATTGAGCACTAAATCTTGGCGTGGAATTTAAACGTTTTGGATGTTGTGGGTGGGGCTAGCTTCACAGGCGGCAGAGATCAAAGGAATCAATAAATCTCTAATAGCTTGCTTGTATTAATAGCACTAATTTTACTTTCATACGGGATGATCAGCACTAATTTAGCACTAAATCTTGGCGTGTGATTGAAACGTTTTGGGTGTTGTGGGTGGGGCTAGTTTCACAGGCGGCACAGATGAAGGAAATCAATTAATCTCTAATAACTTTCTTGTATTAATAGCACTAATTTTACTTTCATGCGGGATGATCAGCACTAATTTAGTACTAAATCTTGGCGTGGGATTTAAACATTTTGGGTGTTGTGGGTGGGGCTAGCTTCACAGGCGGCATAGATCAAAGGAATCAATAAATCTCTAATAACTGGCTTGTATTAATAGCACTAATTTTTCTTTCATGCGGGATGATCAGCACTAATTTAGCACTAAATCTTAGCACATGTTTCGTAATTTGTGCTGTTGTGGGTGGGGCCACCGTGAAGATAGCCTCGCCCAGAATGATTTTCATATTTCTGGTATATTAAAGTAGCACTAATTTTTTGGATTGCATACTTTGGTAGCACTAATTCGGCACTAATTTTTAGGAAATGTCTTATAATTTGTGCCGTTATGGGTGGGGCTGTCTTCACGGATCTGGTCCTGCACCCTGCTTCCTGGTCGGTCCAGCTCAAATTACGCCAGAAGTGTTGACCGCTACCAGTGTTTGCAACTGCCAAATTATTTACGCAGTAATTCAAGTGAGCTCTTTCACAAATTTTACAATCAATAAATTGACTGCTTTTGAATAAAACTTGGGGTGAAAATAAAGCTATCTGAGAAAGAACTATCTACTGATATTTGTACATGGCATAGAAGTAAATCGTATACATTCTGCATATTATGAGCACAAGAATATGTTTTAATGATTGATTGATTGATTTGTTGTTTTAAGTCCACTTTATGCTCAGTAAGGCTAATCGGGACTGGACCTACAGTTTAAAATGGGATCTGAAACACTTGTGCCTCCACCGGGTATCGAACCCGGAACCCCTTGATTACAAGGCGACGACACTACCACTGCGCCATCGGGGAGGCCCGAATATGTTTTAAGTTCTATTATTATGACGCAAGTGGTGTTCCCAGGGTCTTTTTACGGTCCCCATTTTGTCATCTTTTCCTTCCTTTGACGTTTTTTCTTAGATATACTGGGCCAAAAGGGGGTTATGTCTACCATCCACCCCCACCCCCCCCCCTTCGCCCCGGGCACACCATTGAATGACACTGTATTACTTAAATATTAATGTACATACTCGTTCTGCTGAAATGATTCTGATTCCTCCGCGTAATTTTTATCTCCAAACTGATATATCTTTCCTTTGTGACGGATAAAATTAAGGAAATAGGTTGGTATCACTTTCTGTTGTTTCAGAGATTTTCAAAGGGATCTTGTGTGGATGCTTGCATTGCAGTTGTGGAAAGCGCGTGGGATAGTGTGAGTGTTTGTTGCTTCGTGTTTTGTGCTGTGAATTTATCGGAATGAACGCGTATTTAGGAACGGTTGATGTGAAGTGCGGGTGTATTATTGAGCAATTGAAAATTGCTTCATTTAGCTCGAGAGAGATAAGTGTTAAAATGAAAATCGTGGAAGGGGGTCGACCAACACCAAGAGTTTGAAATTTATTGTGGTGAGTACATCGTCTATGCTTGTGTTTCTTTGCTTTGAAATGAATTTTTTATTGTTTGTGTTTAACTTTTTATTTAGTGTTTAAGTTACTCCAATGCGGTTTTTAGGGTGCCCAAAAATACTAAATTACATCATGCAGCGTAAAATAAACAAATGATTCCCATTTTTTTTTTTATCTAAATCGGTTTGGTCACCGTTTGACCATATTAAATAATAATGAACAAATAAAGGTACTAATAAGTAAGTAAGAAAATCCGTCTCCCTTTAGTCGTATGCGGAAAGTTCGCATATGCAAAACGTTTAACATCATATGAATAACGTTACCTGGATTTTTTTTAAAAAGTAAATGTGACGTTTGCGGATCATATGGTTTATTTTTAGTACAGTCACTTTATTACGATATTTTGACAAATCCAGCGACTGGGTAAATGAGGCTATAAACCTTGAATCTTTCCCCTCGGCATGTCGTTGTACTGAAACATTGCTTGCCTCCTTCGTAAGACTACGCTTCGCTACTGAAATCTACATTCCTCTTCTATAGTCATTTTCTTACTGCCACAAGTATTACGCAGCGACAAGGTTGTGTGAAACTTTTCCAGAAACTGAATTTTCTTCAAGGCAAAACCTTCGCAATTGACTCGTTAGCGGAAGAGAGTATCCATGCTCGCTTAATAGGCAGCCACTCCCCCTCCCCCTTTTGAATGGAATGCAAGAATGTAGGGAAATAGGTTAATCTGGTGAAGTTTCGATGAGTCGACGCTTGCTTCATGAAGGAAAAAACAGGGATAACTTCTATTGTGTATATATAGTCCTGTATGCATGAAATGTAGGCAGGGTCAAGGCGAGCCGCATCAAGAGATGTTGCAGGCAGCGAGTTTGACACCAGGGCCGCTGTTAGGAAGCGCGAGCCCCTTATATTTTGAAAAATGAATATGTATACACCTTCAATTCTTCGTAAAATTTTACACTAAAATTCACATAGTTATTAATAGGGTGGGAATATGTAGGCACTAGAAATAACTAAAATAGGCAGGCAAATAGGCGCCGAAAAGGATCAAAATAGGCACTTAAGAGGCACTACAAAATTAAAGAAAAAGTACTGAAATAGGCACTTTAAAGACATCCTAAAATTAAAAATTGCACTAAAATTGGCTAAAATTTCGGCCTTTAAAAATGTCACTCTTTGTGAACCTTTATTTCATACGCTTCTAATCTTACCTTGCTTTCCGCCATTTTACTGAATCGCGACGATGAGGATGGAGGATGATTAAATGAAATTGCTGAAATGACACTGACAAAGAGATATCGAGCCCAGGAATCGCACGAGGAACATTGGGCCGCCTAGTCCTTTGGCATTTTGAAACAAAGGATATCGTCAGAAATTTGTATCCTTTGACAAGCACAACAACACAACTGAGTACTGTGACTCCTACAAGCTTCCAGTTGAAATAAAACAGGAGAAGATGTGTTGGGTCAGCTTCGTTTTGTCGGAGTATGAGTCAACAACCTATTTTCAGTTTGCTTACCCTGATTAAGGGACATTTGGAATTTGCAAAGATCTGACGTTCCCTCAAATCTGTCGAATATCAGATTTCAGTCAGTTCAACTTAATCAAAGTCTTGCCTTCTTGTAGGGTAAGTCAAAGAAAAAAAAACAGAAGTAAGCAGAAATTGCAGAATAGGCACTTTAGGCACGACCATGCAAAATAGGCAGTAACACACAAATTAGGCATTTATAGGCACGATGAAAATGCGTCTTGAACTAGAAACGCCATGAAACGAACTTAAAACATTGAAGCCTACGTTTTACTACAAAAGAATAGAAAAGGCAAATGGGCAAAAATCTGCACACGAGTTATTAATATCGCGTAATTATTACCCTTCCCCCTTTCATAACAAGAATTTCCCTTCAAACATCAAACAAATTTGGCTGCGTGTAGAGGATATCAACACAACTATTTTCCGTAATAACTATTGCTACTTTAGGACCTATTTCAGGTCTACCAGCCCTCGAAAAACATAATATTCTTATCTTGTGTGTATGTAACCATGCACTGCATAATCATGGTTACCAACATACTAAAGACATGAAGCGGAATCATGCTAGCAGAGAATCTGACAGAACGACATTCTTGATTTTAAATTTCGTTCAATTCACGCACGTTGCTTATCGTGTTTCATACCTATACCTTACAAATTTTCTAAGTTTTTATTAAGAGATATGCATATCCTTGGCGCTATCCTTCCTTGTTTGTAACCAGTGACGTGCGGTGATGTTGACAGTTGGGGTAGCAATCAGTGGCGTGCCCAAGTGAGGTTGGTGTGGGTCATAATCTCCCTCCCCCCTTTAGGGCCCAGTATTCCTAAAAATAGAACATCAAAGAAAGGAAAGGATTGCAAAATGAGGAAGGACTAATGAAAAGAAGCACATGTTAATCTCACCCACTTTCGAAAATCCAAAACATGTTGATTTGACTATTAATCCAGAGATCCCGGGTTCGGACCCCGACCTGGACATGGGTGTTATTTGTGTTTGTCCCTTCATCAATTTTATCGTACCATCTTGACGATTAGCCAAAAGTGTAGCAAAACCGAAGTAAAACAAACCAAATGAAACAATCAATCAATGATTTGATTTATACTACTTAGCATCGCTGTCACATTTGGTTAATCGCGAAGACGGTACAATACAATTAATAAAGATACAAACACCAAAAAAAAAAAAAAACATTCCGAGGTCGGGGTTCGAACCCGGAACTCCTGGTTGTGTCATAGTGTGCAGTGATAACCACTCCCCCACGGCTGGTTGATTTGGTGTTTAAGTCCACTTTATGTACATAAAAGCTAATCGGGACTGGGCCCACAGTTTAAAGTGGGATCCAAACCACTATGTGCGTCCACCTGGTACCGATCCGGGGCCACTTGCACTCCCCCACGGAGGTCGGCCGACAACAAAGATGAGTGGAAATCTGTAATTATTCGGATACTTGTGTATCGGTAAAGCAAACTGCGTATTTACTCAGTGGTACGTAAATTTCAATTGGATTTTTGAAACACCATATTTGCATATGATTAACGTTTTTCCAAAAAAAAATGCATTGCTTGATTTCCCTAATTTCTTCATCTCACGATCTCGTTACTGAAGGATCCGGGTTCGAGCCCTGGCCTGTGCATGAGTGTTCCTTTGTAACAACTTTTCATCCGTTTAATTTAATCAACGTTCACCGTCATGGCAGAATTTAGGTAAAGTGATGGAATAGCAACGCTAAAGAAAGGAGGGAAAATACAAATAAATTCCTCCCAGTGCATCTGCAGGGCACTGTGAAATCAGGAGTCCAGAGTTCTCTGTTTATGATTGTCCCTCGTGACTTCCATAAGCTCATTAGCTACTTACCGCGATTAAATCTATACAGCTAGAAAAAGTGATGGAAGGTGGCAAAAATTAAATATATTAGAGGGGATGAACAGGTAACAAAACACACTTTTTTGTAGTTTCTTCAAAAATATTCATTTGGCTTTTTTAGTTCTGAGATACATTTTTCATTCCAAATTATTTCATTATTCACTGCAGAGTACAACACATAGGAACAAGAATGCGCGCTCGTCACGGGTTCGAATCCCGGCCTGAATTGTTCTTTGTGAGGTCCCTTCATCAATTTCATTATATCATCACTCATCCTCATTTTCGCGATAACCAAATGTGGCAGAAAGGTGAAGTAAAATAAACCAAACCAACAACAACAATTAGTCTTCTTGCCCAAATTAATACATCCGTATTTATGACTGTTTAGCTTACCCATTTTTTTATTGGAGGCCAAATTATTAATATATTTAAATAAAGCACTACTAAAACGAGAGCGAGAGAGAGAGCGTGAGCAAATATTTGTCATTTAATCATTATATATTCCATATTTGAAAAAGAAAAGAAACCGTAACATTTTTGTCTGCACATAATACAAGTACGTTCCCATTCATATACAAATAAAACTACATCCCATATTATACATATATATTGTACAACGTTTAAAAGGTTGTGTAAATACAGAGAACATAAGTACTGCAGAAAATTTCCCCCTGAGTTCTTTAGAGGATTTACAAAGGAATCGAAAGGAAACCTATCCCCTATCTGTCCTATAGGAGATAGACTGGAGAACCTGAAACCACGGGCTTTCAACCATGGGAGCGGGGTGCGAGGCGGCAAGGGAGATACAGGCAAAAAAATCTTCCCTTTCGCTTCGGGCAGTTGTCTATACCTGGATCTGGTAAGGCGGTAGAAGAGCCAGCTAGGGTATCCAGCCTTGCCAGCTGATCACATCGAGGGACGAGAAGCGCGTGGTAAGAAATGTTGCATATGAACTGAGGCTTCAAGATAATAAATATTGTGATTTGAAAATAATTAGAGACGTGATTGATTGATCTATCTCTGCTAGACTAGCTACTCCTCAGCGCACGTCACTGTTTGTAACTAGCGTGTACTAATACATTTTGTCGTTTCACATTAGATAAAAAAAAGTTAGTGGCATGCAGTGACGTGCCCAAGGGTGGGGGGGTTGTAACCCCCCTTTTGCCCAGTGTTCATAAAAAAGAGAACGTCAAAGGTAAGAAAATATGACAAAATGAGGGATGACTACCAAGAGGAAGTAGCTATGCATAACACCTCCCTTTCCAAAATCCTGTGCACGCCACTGGTGTCATGTGATGCATGGCTGTAAGCATACAGGATAAAAGTGGTATATTTTGAGGGCTCGTACTGTCAAAATGAGACCTCAACGAACAAAATGTTATCGAAAAAATGTCGTTCACATTGATGTCGTTTCCATGCTGTGGAAGATTGTCGGTGGTTCACAACGACACCCTGTGTTAGTGTATATCCATATACGTATATAAATCAGCGGCGGCTGGTGAGTCCGAATTAGGTGAAATTACATCAATAGTTACACATACTTATTAAAAAAATGGGGTTTCTAATAAGTATGTGTAAGATTTGATCTAATTTTCTCTATTATAACAGTATTTCCTGCTAGCCCTTCACCTAATTAGGACCCACCAGGCCCCGCTGATATAAATGTGTTTGCTATTGTATCTTTACCAATGCTCTAAGTGAGGTATTCGGGGAATTGTATCCCTCTCCTCAATGGAATATGTTATAAAGAATATCCCAAGCAATCCCCAAGGCTAGAACAACTTCTCTCACCTAACAATTTCCAGTACGAGCGCTGATCTTTACACACGGTGTTGTACAGATATGAATATTTCAGTTAGTATGGTATAGTTGCATGTTTGGAGAACACAATGTAGCTTAACTCTCCTATAACATAACAGAGATATGATTCGCAGGGTGGGTGACGTCGCATGGAAATTTTCAAGCCAATGTCGCTGCGTAACTGGGTGTAGGGTTCTTCGAATTTAGTTACGTCCCTGGATTGATTTTTTGATTCGGCGAATTAAAATAACTGGGTACTTCAGCACTGCAGGCTATTTCGCAGGTTTCTTGAAAGCGGGGGAGAACAGCTAATCCTTTCCTGCGAACCCGCGTGCTTCCCTGGAGGGTAACAACAACCGGTGGATGGCCCTGATCACATCACTTGAAATGTGGCCCTCACGGTAAGGTGCAAAGGTAAAAGCATGGTAGGTAGATTTATTTAAAGGTAAAGTTTAGTTTGTTAACTTCAAGAGTTGCATTATTTCACAGCAAAGTAAACTGTACAATTGTGCGACGTTAATAATTTGTCTTATTTCGGGGAATACTTGAAAGGAAGTATACACATAAAAACATTTACACCTTTGCAGAATGTCGCCATATGTGCAATTTGGCGGGGAGGACGAAAGCAGAATATATTTCCTTTGTACTTCATTTACTAGATGGTTCCAAGTTACTTTTTTCTACTCGATGCATTATATTTAATCCGTTACATGAAGAAAAGGAAGAATTTCGGGTGAGACAGATCAAAGTAGTGTGTTCAGTAAAAAAAAATAGTGATTTTCAGTAATAGGTGTGGTTCTTTTTCTGATCATTTAAAATCGCTTAATAACCCTATTCACACTAAAACGCTAAAGGCTTTGAGTTGTGGTTCAATTTGTGTATTTATCTTCCAAATCAAATTATCTGCGTAAATATGCAGCCAACAGAGAAATGTGCCCAGTCAGAATTAGTGCTGTGGTTGCTGAAGGTAAGGGAAGTTGTCTAGATATCCTTTCATCTCGCTGTGTTCGCAACTGGGCAGCGCAGGTGAAGAGTGAGTAATTGTTGGATTTTTAAGGAAGCAACTCATTCTAATTATGGAGATGGGTAAACAAATCAAGTGCATGTTCTATTGGAAAATATTTATAAGGGTTACGAATATCAGGAATTACTAAAAATATATGCTTTTGGCTTCCTGATTTGTCGGCAGAATCGTAAGAACAATTAAATCCTAAACACGAAAGCGATCTAGAACACGAAGAAATGGAAGTGTACAGTGTACGAGCTACAGAGGCTTAACTACAAGCTTTGAGACCCCTGCCAATGTTTCAAGATGGGTACCCAATTGATTTGTACAATTTACCGCCCATGCGTCCTGTTCGCAAATTGAAAGATAGTTGAATTTTCTACACTATAATTTACGTGCAAAAGAGACGTTCTGAATTGATTTCTATGCCACGCATATGAAAAATACATTACTAAAAATACAATATGTCCAAAATAGATGATATTAATTAATTTCAATTTTCCGGAAAACTGGATGAAGGAAAGTGATTTTCCTCTATGAGATATTAGAACTCATGCGCTATGTATTTAATTGAATGGTTAAAACTGCTTTATTGGAAGGAGGAAGAAAAGGAGGGAAGAAAAACATAAATAGCGAGAGAAAAGCGGGTTGGCTCACTTCATATCATGACCCCTGACTTTTGTCATACGCCCCTAATGAGCTACGAATCAAGCGTTCAAACTGGGGATAGCCAAATCCGGAATCCGGATAGTAAAACGAAGAATCGAGCGAAGAATCCGGATTTCGGAGGGAATCTGAATTTTGAATGGAATCGGGATTTCGAATTGGATCCATCTTGACTGACGCTTATTTTAAACGTTTAAATAGCACTTAACTATAAGTCTACTGAATATGTTTGCAGCTAATTCCAAACTGAGAAAGAGGAATAGTTGGCTAACTGAAAAGCAATGTGCAGTAGTATTGTACAACAGTTCTTTCTTTCCGCCAAACATGCCCACATTGCTCGATGACTCCTTATCTGTTGTAGCAGTTACACAAGAGCGATATTTTGATATATTGGACAAGTTCGCGCTTCAGTTTAATGCGCAACTTTCTGACGCTGAAAGAATATAATCATTTGCGTCTGCTTCCTGAGATTACATGCTTCGGAGCTCAAACAATGAAATCGTAGGTATACAACACAAAATTTCATACATATTTCTTTCTGCTTTCGACGAAACTTTTCTTGCTCTCATGCATGGGTGGCCCGGGGAAGAAGGTGCGAAGGGGTTCTTTAGCACCCCTTAATTTTCTTCCGCATCTGCTAGTTACGATATGTATGACTTCCTATGATAGTAATTGATGTACCGCGAGATAGGTTTGTGGTCACATTGGAGTAACACCGCTGCCATTGTAGACAACAGACATTGATCCTAATCTGAAAGAGAACCCGCATTTGCTTTCCTCTATTGGGGGGGGGGTTTCTACAGTTATTAGTGGCAGTTGTCTTTCTTCCACCATTATTATTTTTTTTGTTAAAAATTTATTTTTCTTCTTTAAGACACAGTATATGGTCATTGGCCTGCATAAACAAGCTTTGTTCGCTTAAATTACAAGACATGCGCTTGTAGTGGCCAAAACAAACAAAACTGAAAAAGGTCACTAGTAGTCTTCAGTTTCATTGGCATATTTTCATAAAAGCCTATTAAATGTTCATTGGTATTTGATGTAATGGCTAAAGAATGCATGTTTTCCTTATTTTCAACATGACACCCCCAAAATGTCATTCCACACTCCCTCAGTGCACCTACATGATTAATACGCCGCTGCTCTTTTATCATAGGCACAAAAAAATATACAGATTACATCTGATTGTTGTGAAACTGATCTCATGTACCAACTTCTTGTTAACCTGTACCAATTATTTTATGGTCCAAAATGAAAACATA
Organism: Lepisma saccharinum; assembly: GCF_977018435.1. Lineage (NCBI taxonomy): Eukaryota > Metazoa > Arthropoda > Insecta > Zygentoma > Lepismatidae > Lepisma > Lepisma saccharinum. The sequence continues at coordinate 56,376,549 of NC_139236.1, read as the reverse complement.
AAGTAGTGCAATCATTTCATAAATGAAGGGCAATCTACTATATTATGTACTAAGCGCAGTCGGCTTCTTTCGTGCGTGGCCCCAGAAAATTTTGACCGGCTGGGCAGGAGCCAAATACTGATAAATTAGGGTTGACAGATATAAAATTTGAGTTTCACACACATATTCTCTCGCCCTCTCCCGAATTCCTTTGCATTTCTTTCACCTTTTCTCATTGCTATTGTACGTCTTATTTTTGCGTTCCACTATTTTTCTCTGCTTGTATTACTCCCCCTTCCCCTCTTTCTGTGTTTTAAAAGACACATGGTAAAAGTGCATGGGTAATCCGTTCACCAGATCTTCTGATTAAAATTCTCTCCATCCCCTCCAGTCTAGAAAAAAGTAGCAAAAGTAAACGATGTCGTCACCTGTTGTAAGGCCTTTTGGCTATCATTACTATATTTCCTGTTGGATCACACTTTAAACTATCCGTCCCGTCCCGATTAGCCTTAGTGTGCATAAAGTGGACTCAAAACACCAACTCAATCAATCTATCTTTCCTGGGTGAATATTGTTAAATTCATGAGACAATTATTGAAAATATCGATCGAAATCCGTTTTCGCTCCAAAATTCGGTTTCCCTCTGTAATCCGTTATCCTTCCAGAACCTGTCTTGCCTTCGTAATTCTTCTCGCTCCGAAATCCGTATTTTATTCGAAATCCGGATTTTCACCGAAATCCGGATTTTAACGGAAATCCGAAATCCGGATAGTATATTTTCCGAATCCGGAAACTTCTTGACCATCCCTAGTTCAAACTGCTGGTAGGATATGAATGCTTTTGTTCTCTTTGTTGCGTCATCCAATTGAATAATTAATATTCGTCTGAGAGAAAAGCAAAGAAAAACTAAGAAAACAAAGAAGGGTATAAAAGGAAAAATGATTTTAAAAAATCATGGAACAGATTACAAAGAGAAGTAAAGCTGGAAAATTGTCATTCTTAGTGGTTTCGTCGACATGACCAAAAGGCAAGCGTGAAACGGCATGGACTCGGTGGAAGCTTTCTTTTCAGAAGCGAGGGGAAATTATAGTAAACACATGTCCACGGTCCACCCTGGGAGGTCTTTGTCCCCTGCGTGAAGAGGATGTGGGGGCGGTAGAGAAGTACTGTGACGGGCACGCGACATTCAGTCCGAGGACTTCACCCCCTCTCGCTCCGGACCCTTGGCGGGCTTTCGTGACCTTGAGGAGAGCGGAGTGTGAAATCCGAGATGTGTTACTTACGCCTGCAGACCGTTAATATAGGGACATTTGTGTGTGTGTGTTTATCGCTACAGGCACCAGACCTACCTTCTGAGCCACGCCTGGGAAAAGGACCAGACGCTGAGAAAGCATTGGGATGCTTGAATATATTGTCGAGACAATCCGAGGACGTCCTCACATCTACGGTCGGTAAAAAATGTCCTCGGACTGCTGATGTGTTAACACATGGAAGTCCTCGCTTACACGGGTAAACCAACGCGCACGCGCACACACACACACACACACACACACACACACACACACACAAAATGCAATGCAACTTAAACAGTGAGATAAAATTAGGTTTTTCTTTCCAGACTGAACTTTCATCAAGACTTTTGCCCCCCCTAATCAGAGGGTCTGCGAACTCCTATGCATTAGGAGCTTCACTCGCACAGGAAGCTCGCGAGCTACAAGCATCACCGCCTTCTGTCATGTAGTGTTATATTCCAGATCCATTCGAGGCTGCGTGACAAGAGTCGAGGCAACCCAGAGATCATTACTTTTTTTTTTCCTAATGTTGATGGTATATTCGCCATCTTACTCTGTTCATGACAGGGCATAAAAACACACAGTGCTTTGAGTCCTGCCTTGAAGGAGAAAGGAGGGGGAGAGGAAGAGGAGGGGTAACTAGCTGATAGCAAAACTAGTGTGTTACAGCATGACCAAAATTAGAATGCTCCTGTGGCATTATGGAGGAATTTTCGACAGTACGAGAGCGGAGGCAGCGGGGGTGATGCTACTTCTGTTCCTGAATTGCCAAATTGTGCTGCATTGTCGAAAGCCCATTGCTCATTCAGTGAAAGGTGTTTGCTATCATAATGAAGGGAAAAATTGTACACAGCGAAAGCAGTGGTATAATATTTAATGGTTTTTTTTTCCTTACAACATAGCAAGGGAAGTAAGTTATAATTATTCTATAAAGCAAGCTACAATGAATAGAGCTGATGCAATAATAGTACTAAAAAAGTCTGATACATCATAACAGAAAGAGAAGTACATGTTGCCCTCGAACAAAGGAGGGCAGCATGGACTGTGATATGCTGTTTTTTTTATTTAAATATATATATTTTTTTTGTATCTATGTTTATTCAGTCAGTCATGATAAATAAACAACCATTTCATGTGTGGACTGTTAAATAAAGAATGATTATTTTTTATTCACAATTTCTCACACTAAAATTTAATTTTATGTTATATTGTTGGCCTAATGTGTAATGTATGTGCAGTACTAGTTTTATGGTTTTGACTTCAATTATGCACCTGTGACAATTGTTGAGGTTGAGGCATGTTCAGTTCATTAATAGAAGTAACACACGACAAAGAATACGCTGCATTGAAATTTTGTAGATTTTGTCTGAACATATCGTCAGCTGAAGCCTGTGCAATGCTATAGGCCTATGGAGAGGCTACTCTTCCCGAACACAGTTGGAAGGTGGTTTAAAATATTTAAAGGGAGAGGTAATCTCTTTTAAAGGAAAGTGAACCTGCTCTTATAGAAGAAAACATCAACACTGCTGCTGTTATTGTGAGAGAAAATTGTTAAATAGCATTAACAGTACTATGAGAAATACTAAAAAAATTTCCTTTTGCCCAGACAGGGACTCGCTGCAAAACAAAACTGAAAACTCCTTAGGAAAAAATATGTTTTTCTAATGTATTTTTGCATGCAAAACACTAATGTGTAATTAATTTATTCACATCATGTACAGTTTTTTTAAAAACGTCATCTTTATACATTGTGTGTATTAATTACGTTCAAACAATTATAAATTCCTTTAACTGTTTTTTTTTTCAGCACATGATAAAAATGATATCGCTATCAGTTCGCATTGTTACAAAAAGAAACGTTTTGCTGGATCATCTAGTGATAAATTTGTTACATAACAATCACCGTGCTGGTATCACTGACGAACAAGCGCTTCATCTGTTTTGTCCTATCCAACGTGAAGGTTATGCTTTGCAATTGCAGGAGTTTGTGTAAAGTTTTAACGTTTATGGCAGGTTTCTGTTAGTGAGGTGTGTATGAAAAGGAGACTTTGTTCAGTGTATCAATGTCCCGTCAGTGTAAGAATAACCCCGATTTATTTTGTTATATATGCGGTGAACTGACGAAAAGTCAAAAATGCCTGTTGTCAAAAAAGCATATGAACTGTATTTTGGATGGCGAGTAGGCGATCAAGATAAGCGATTGGCACCACATATCTGCTGCAATTCTTGTTCCAGGAACTTGCGAAACTGGATGCAAGGAAAGCTAAGTGGGCTAAAATTTGCCGTACCAATGGTGTGGAGGGAGCCCAAACACCATGTAAGCGATTGTTACTTTGGTTTGACACATGTAATGGGCTTCTCTTCAAAATCAAAACATCACATCCGATATCCTAATTTGGAATCAGCAAGGTGGCCAATGCTTCATAGTGAAGAGCTACCTGTGCCGAAAGCTCCCGAAAGTTGTACATTTGATACATCAACTGAAGGAGGTGGTTCAGGCAACGAGGACGTCGATTTCGTGCCACCAGCCCTCTCAAGTGCACCACATCTCATCACACAAGAAGAGTTAAACGATCTGGTACGGGACTTAAATCTATCGAAACCAAAAGCAGAAATCTTGGGCTCTCGACTTCAAGAACGGAATCTATTAGGTAAAAAAAGTCAAGATCAGCACGTTTCGATCGCAACAGAGTAACTTTTCATCTTGCTTTTCGGAGACTGGAGGAATTGTGTTTTGTAACAATATTAATGCTTTATTTCAGGAGCTGGGCCATGAACACAATCCAGCAGAATGGCGATTGTTCATTGATTCGTGCAAGGTAAGTTTGAATGCAGTACTGCTCCATATTGGTAATGCTTATCCATCTGTGCCAGTGGTGTATGCTGTTCACAAAAAGGAAACACATGAGGTAATGCGTGACATATTGCAGTATATTGAATATAATACATTCAAGTGGCGAATCTGTGGAGACCTGAAAGTAATTGGAATTGTTACTGGCATGCAATGCAACAAGGGTATACCAAATTTTGTTGCTTTCTGTGTGAATGGGACAGCCGGGACCAAGAAAATTTATTGCCAGCAAAATTCCAATATGTTGATTGATTGATTTAGTGTTTTAAGTCCACTTTATGCACAGTAAGGCTAATCGGGACTGGACCTACAGTTTAAAGTGGGATCCGAACTACTTGTGCCTCCACCGGGTATCGAACCCGGGACCCCTTGATTACAAGGCGACGACGCTACCACTGCGCCATCGGGGAGGCCAAATTCCAATATGTATTTAATCATGCACATGTATAACCTATCTGTAAGGAGACTTTTCCAAGCCCATGCTTTTCAAACTTGGCACAATGTACAAAAAAATCTTAGCTCAAAAACAAATTTTCATCGACATATGAAATTTATTTTTTCTTCGGAATGACAGGACTTTTAACACAGATGATATTCATACATTGTGCCTCAAAATAATGAAGTTAAAGCAAGAAGAAAATCGATCTTTTAAAATTGATATTTGGCATGCCCCTGTAGCCATAGACAAAAATAAATTTTAAAAAAATGTAGGTAGCAATGGTAAATTCTTAAAACCATGCAAAGTTGTGTTGAAAATAGGCTGATACTTGTTGGGGAAAAATAATGTAAAATTTTCAGGAAATTTTGAAAATTGAGTGTTTTCCGCTGGACTCCCTAATTGTGGCATGTTGTGAATGCGCTTTGTTCTCATTATTATGAGAAAGTGATCAGCAAAAAGCAGTGGTTGAAGTGTTGCACCCAATTTTAAAAGATCTATTCCATAATATTGCGAGGGAAACCAACATTTTTGTTAATAGTAACAATGGATACATTGTTTTGAAATCCAAGCATGTTTACCTTCAAATGCAAACCACGTGGTGGCTGGCTAAATATATCACCTGTACATAATGCAATACACACAATGGCAATAAGATATCATTTCTTAAAATAACAGGACCAAATAATTATGGTACATACGAGGTTAAGATTTTACAAGTTCCTTGCAAGTTAGTCACAAATAAAACTACATATTTCGGGACAAAACCTTTTCTATTTATTTTTAATAAAAAATAGAATTGAAGTTACAATATCGACATAATATGGCATTCATACTATTTAGTCACCCTCTTTGTACATTTATTTCACAACTAAATCCCATCAAAATGTGTCATCCTTCAACTACAACAATTAACATCTCTCTCTCATGGACATGTACACTCATACAAATACGCATATGCACACACACACACACAAACATACTTTTTTTGTGTTAATCTTAGTAACAAATGCAGTGGCCACTATGCACACCTCAATGTGAGCGACATTTCATACTGTACATTAAAATTTTCAAAATAGATACCTTTCCACAATGAAAGAATAACGTATGTTGGCCCATAAAGGCAAATAACTAAAGACAGCTCTTTTTTTAAATAAATGAATATACAAATGAACAATTTATACAGATTCTGTTTACAACTTTCTTTCTGTCTTTTGGAAGAAAAAACTTACTTCCACATAAAAAAAGAAAATATTAATACAAAGACTTAAAAATACAAAATTAAAAACATTTAGAAACAGATCATTTTAAAACAATATTGCTCCTCACACAATGACAAATACATATTTAAGTTCATATTCTGAAATGTTCACATATCCAACATAAACAGAACAAAATCAAATAAACTAATGTCGTATGAACAATCACAGAACAAAACTGAGGCTAAACAGTGATGCCACTTAAGAGGTCAATTTTGTCACTGCACTAGTAAAAATTGAAATTAGCAAAATATTATCCAAAGAACATGTCAAAGGGTCTAGAAACTACGATGGCTAGCAACAAGTTGCCAATTATCAAACTTGGGGACACTTTATTTACACTGAACATTTTCATTTTCTAATTGTTTTGGCCTATCCTATGCAAGATGATTTGTACACATATTTACATTTCGACAGTTAAAAAAAAAAAGTTTACAACTGGGATTTGCCATTTACTTCCATACACATATAACTAGATACAATGAAATGTCATTGAACATGCGAGGCAAAGCAAGTCAGTTTATGTGCATAAGAAACTAAGATTGTGAAGAACGGTTATCCTAGAGAAAAACCAGACTTACAAAGCACCATGCATAGTTGTAACAGAATAGTATGCATTTAATAAAATTAATTATGCTACTTTAACATCTGACCATTTATCCCTCCTCCTTTTACTACTACACTGACAAAGATGACAGTACCTGCATGCCATCACATCATTAGCCTCAATTTTTTTACATGATTTTCACTTTCTTTTATTTGATTTTGTGTTTAAAGTTGACTAGCAACTGTAAAGAATAATATCTCTTATACCAAAACAAGACACTGTAGAAATGTAGTTTATATACATTCAACAAAGAGATTAAGTATACTGTCAGTATTTGAGAATTAGAATGCCCTTCCAAGGTATGTTACCTCTTCACTTGGCCCAAGATTCAGTTCAAGGAAACCCAGTTTCCCGTAGAACTCCAGCATGTACTTATCTCCAACACTCACTTCAACGTAGCAACCAAAAGAGCCTGTGAAAGAAACATGATTCCTTTGATCAATGCCAGGACCTTAAATGGTACAGCAGGGTCGAATTTAACCCTGTAGTACTTTTTTATTCTATATCTTTATGGCACAATGCACCAGTTGCAACTTATGTTCCCTGCATTCCTATTACCCTTTGATGCTTACCACTGACTGCCTGTTGGCCATGTGATGAACATCTGCCAATTAACAGCATGGTCAGCATCAATTAAGTGAGTATAAATGCAAGTTTTGGTTTGCATTGTTTATAAGAAGGCACTGCGGTATTCTATGTTCAGTGCAATACATTCAGATGAAGTGGACAAGAATTTGAATGCTTAAGAGAAGTTACCTGAAAAGGAGCCAATTTGGAAATTAAATTCTCACGATGGCAGTTCATCATATGAAATGCACATATCTAGTAACAGTCTTTTCATTTTGTGATGCTGTATATCATATGCTTTAATATATAATCTCACATAAAAATTACAATGTCATTGTATAATTAAAAAAAAAAAAGTTTGTACAATTAATAAATATTATATGCCTCAAAGAGGAACTTTCCCACTTCATCTGAATGTATTGCACTGAACATGGAATACCACAAACCCTTAGCAACAATACAAAGCAAAAGTGTATGATAACAATTTATGCTCACTTACTGGAGAACCAGGATATCTTAAAAATAAAAATTTCATGGAAAATCTTCCAACTGATCAGTGAATCCTAATTAAGTCCATCTGAATGAGTACAATATATTCTGCCTGTTGATATCAAAATAATAATTACAACTGGTAATTACAAGTTCAGTAACTTGCTATACACAACCTACTTTGAGGATACAGGCTTGTGATGTATGTTTATTTTGCATTACAGATTAATTGATAGTGTGTCCATTTATCTTCAGTTTACCAAAAGTGTGAAAATATTTGTTATCTACATTATGTTAAATTTTATTTTAGGCACTGTAATACACAGTTTGAAAAGTATTTAACTCTCATAAAAGACTAACCATTTTATTCTTGAATTTATTTTGTTATTGGTATCAGAAAGTAAAGTGAATTGATGAAATGTTTGCAGATACCGATAACTGAAATTCTACAGATCCAATATATAATTGCTAGAGGCACATATTTGTGGTAAATAAAGAAGCAAAATTTCGGTACAAAAACAAGTCAATTTCGGGTTCAAAAAGTGGTAAATAAAATGAAATTTCGCTGTTAAAGCCATGAAAAAGCAGCATATAAAATGATATTTTGGTTTTAAAAATGTGAATATAATCCCAAATTTGATTTCAAAACTGCACTATTACACAAAATAAACATATCCCTTCTTAAAACCCATTGAATCATTACCAGAATATTAAGATTATTCCTGTATAAAGGTGTTCATTTTTGCTTCACAAATGTTTGCAGCAGAATTAATCAGTTTTCTGTGAATTGCATAACTCACAGGATACTTCAGAGGTCAGAAACTGTTGCGTCGGTATTTAAACGGTAAATTTCGTGATTAAGAGTCTATTTCGCATTTTGTAGTTCATTTCACATCATTTCCTGACAAAACACCTTTCACAAGCATGAAAAATTAACATTACAATGTGTTACAATTTTGAACATTTGCTTCTTTAAACATTTATTTGTGTACCTCAAATGATAACTAATTTGTAGTAACATACCTAATTTTGTTGTTCATATGAAATTGTTCCTTGAAACCAAAGAGTTGGAACAAATTAATATTATTTATTGTTACAGAAAAACAAATTGCAAGCAATTTTCTTTTGCCAAATTCTTTGCACACATTTTTTTGAATAAAATTAGTTTTTGCAATGATCTCAACAGAAACCAAAACTGTTATTACATAAAGGGAACAAAATGAAACAAACTACAAAATGTTTATAAATGTTCGAAGGTTGCAATTTTTTTTCAAAATTTTTCTAACAAAAAATACTTCTTTTTCAACATGGAATCCAAATATGTAAAACGAATGGGGGTGTTCAATTTGAAATTTCACATTTACACCTAAGGGATGGGTGGCGGCGATAAAATTTTTGTGGCATTGACTTACCCCCTCAATAGTATGAAACTTTTTCCTGTGCAATTTTTCGATTGGATGCATTCTACATGCGATATTCCATACTATTATTATAAATGGACCACCCGGTATATACAGGGTGTAAATTTTAACTTGACATATGAAAATAGCGGGAGTGATATGCATGTGAGGAAAATTTGGTCCAAACAAACCATGATCCTTGTCGGGGGGAAAGTTAATGGCGTACAAATGAGCCCCCGCACAGGGCCCCCTGGGAGGCAGGGGGGCACGTTGTGTTTTTCAAATAGGAACCCCCGAATTTTGTTTCATTTTGGGATTCGCGGAGTCAAAATAAATAATAATTATGCTTGACATGGGTGCAACAACATGCGAAATAAAAAAGATATGGCCATGTGTATGTTTGGAAACACGTAAATGTCGTGCATGGAAAAACGATAACAGGCCCCCACGAAAATACGAAGAATGGCGTGTGCAGAGGAAAATTTCATTGCTGTCGATGGTGTCATTGAAGAGTGGAAGAAGTACCAAAAGAAGAGTGCGGAGGGGATAGGGGGAGGGGGCAGCATGCAACGAACAAAGTGGAAATACATCTGCTGGATTAATGAAGATGACATGGAGATGAGGGAAACACAAAAACGTATTCAGGGATGCAAGAAAAGTGTAGGAGATGGGAAGGATGGAATGCAAATAGTATTACCCTCGAACCTGTGGGGTGCTTGTTTCACATGAGTCCCCTTGCCTCTCACCTGTGGGGTGCTTGTTTCACGTGAGTCCCCTTGCCTCTCACCTGTGGGGTGCTTGTTTCACGTGAGTCCCCTTGCCTCTCACCTGTGGGGTGCTTGTTTCACATGAGTCCCCTTGCCTCTCACTTGTGGGGTGCTTGTTTCACGTGTGTCCCCTTGCCTCTCACCTGTGGGGGTGGGGTGGTGCGTGGTTATACATGCCTTACCCAAGCAAATGCTCGAAATGGTAACCATGAACGTCGATGCATTTATTTATTCTTGCATGAAATGACTGTTCACAACGCAAGAGTGTGGCGGCATCAATTTGTGTGCAAGCATTTCGTATTCGTTGCATCATGTCGTTGCACGTTGTGGGTACAGTTTGATATACCATTCCTTTAAGAAAACCCCACAAAAAGAAATCTGGCGCAGTAAGGTCTGATGATCTAGCCGGCCAATTGACAGGACCACGTTGTCCGATCCAGCGATGATTGAACTTGCGCGTTAATACTTCCCGAGCTATGGCAGCATAATGCGCCGGACAACCATCATGCTGATACCACATGGCCTGTCGCTGTGCAAGGCTTAGATCCTCCAGCAATATCGGTAGTTCGTCCTGCAAGAAATTGCGATACTTTCGCCCATTCAATGTACCGTCAATGAAAAACGGACCAATGAGTTTGTCACCCATGATGCCACACCATACGTTCACTGACCACGGGCGTTGATGTTCAACTTCACGCAACCAGTGTGGGTTGTCGGCACTCCAGTAGTGCATGTTGTGCCGGTTAACCTGGCCATGGTTTGTGAATGTTGCTTCGTCGGAGAACAGAACGTCCCAAAAGAATGCCAGATTTCGATGTATTTGTCCACGTGCCCATTCACAAAACACCATCCGTGCACGGAAATTATCACCATGAAGTTCCTGGTGCAGGGACACATGGTAAGGGTGAAACTTGTGCCTCTTGAGTATGTTCCAAACACTGACATGGGACATCCCACTCTGGCGAGCTATGTTACGCGTGCTGGAATGGGGATCATACGCCACTGCAGCTAATACAGCGATTTCATTATTTTCCCCAGTGACAGTTCTTCGACGCAGTCTTTGTCGCGGACACACGCTTCCTACTGTTGCAAATTGCTTGACAACCCTGGCGAAAGTCGACCGCGAACGCACTCTGTTTGGATAGCGTCTGGCATATTCGGTGACAGCATCGTCTACATTCCATCGACATTCACCATACATGAATATCATTTCAATTCTGTCTTCCAGAGATACATGCTCCATCGTCCTAGGTATACCTGCACTTTTACCCTGCACTCACTTCGAACACGGGCATGTCAACTAACCTTCTGAAGCACTCATGCCCAATAACCACCTATTTCCCCAAGCAAACACGGGCACAGAGAGCTGACTTCAGCGCAAGGTCAAATGGCCTAGTTTGTACCTTACGTGTGGCTGGCGTCTGATAACACAGCTGATCCGACAACGTCGGTGGCGATAACATACTCTTCGCGTGAGTTCTGGAAACACGATTTACATCCCCTACCCCTTCACTTTCCTGGCACAGGCACAGTTCGTTATTTTGTTTCCCTCATATCCTTGTCATCTGCATTAATCCAGCAGATGTATTTCCACTTTGTTCGTTGCATGCTGCCCCCTCCCCCTATCCCCTCCGCACTCTTCTTTTGGTACTTCTTCCACTCTTCAATGACACCATCGACAGCAATGAAATTTTCTCTGCACACGCCATTCTTCGTATTTTCGTGGGGGCCTGTTACCGTTTTTCCATGCACGACATTTACGTGTTTCCAAACATACACATGGCCATATCTTTTTTTATTTCGCATGTTGTTGCACCCATGTCAAGCATAATTATTATTTACTTTGACTCCGCGAATCCCAAAATGAAACAAAATTCGGGGGTTCCTATTTGAAAAACACAACGTGCCCCCCTGCCTCCCAAGGGGGCCCTGTGCGGGGGCTCAATTGTACGCCATTAACTTTCCCCCCGACAAGGATCATGGTTTGTTTGGACCAAATTTTCCTCACATGCATATCACTCCCGCTATTTTGATATGTCGTTAAAATTAACACCCTGTATATATTAGCAGGTAACAATATGTTATAAACACATTCTTACTTTCCAAAGAAGCGCTCATGTGGGATGGCCAAACTGATACGCATCCTAAGTTCGGATCTGCCAGGATCCGGATCTGGCCATCCCTAGTCTGATCCCCTACTTATTATTGCCTGATCCCCTAATTATTTTGAGCAGTGTACATAGTGTTCCATAAACATGTATACAACTTTAAATAATTTAAAGACATTATTAACTTACACATATCTTTTACAATCTAAATTAAAGGAGGCAAATGTAGAATTGTTTAACATTTAGCAGATGTAACCTTTTTTCCAATGTGCCATGCTGCACAAAATATTCAATGAAACTATTTACCATACACCGTTGGGGTTCCTTGTTTCCTCAAAGAATCGTGCTCTTTTGGAAATGGACATTTTGGTATCTCCTCAAAAATCACAATTAGAAAAAGAAATTTACATTTTACATTAAGAAATCCTAGAGAGGCTCTGTGGTGGCTCCAATAAACTGCAGCAAATGAAAAAAATAATCTAAAATGTAGTACTGTGAAAGGGTGCAAAGTTGTGTTGACAATCATTCAATAGTTTATCCCAATAAATAAATAATACAGGAAAACCTCGTTAATACGAAGTTCAAGGGACCAAAAAATGCCAACTTCGTATTAAACGACTTCGAGTTATCCAAACTTTTCAAGATGGCGCCTGTTTTTCATGTGAAAAAAAAAAACTTTCTCTTGGTAATAGCTCTTTATATGTTCTATATAATAATATTGTAAGTTTTAAAGAAACTGTATTTATTCGAGTATGCCGTGCATTTTTTTAAAACTAAAAATTCAACACAAAATGAGAGCATGCAGCTTACACAGGTACAGAGATTTCTACAAGACGGTAACACCATTTATCCTGTATAGTTATACAACCTGTTATACACAGGTTGCGTATTCTGGGAAGATAAAAAGAACATTACTGTTTTTCAGCGAATGTATAACATTCAATTTTCACGCCAATAAATTTAGCCCCAAAAAATTCGGTACGTGTTATATTTACATTGAATAATTCCAACGGCTGCATGAAAATCACTTGTGGTTTCGTGTAAAGTGCAATGGCTGTCGGAACATTTTGCGTCACCACCGAGTCAAGTGGCGGGATACCAGCGGCCCCAGCAGGAGCATACGTGAGCTGAAACATTGATATTTGACACGCGAGAAAAAAATGTGTGTCAACTCTAACTTCGCATGGTTTTGGCGAAGCTCGCCGCACGGGAGTAATAACATCTGTGTTCGTTGCGCAAGAAAGGTTTCACATCACCTAGCAAAGTCACGCGGTTCTTGCGGAGATCGAGGGCTGTGTCATCGCGCGGGTGCAGAAACATCGATATTTCTCGTGAGAGAAATAACGGCAAAAAAACGTTGTCAAAAATCGTTTCCAACGTATTGGGTTGGTGCGAATGAAATGTCCGCTTTGACGTCTGGTGGGAAACTCACCTCAACAACACAACACAGGGATTGACTGAGGTCACAGGTCTAACGTCATAAACTCTGTATACGTCCAGCAAACAGGCTGGAGCACACAGACAGTCAGGAGGCAGTGTGTTGCTGAACAGGGTCATCTGAAAGTGCACCATGGAGAACACACAATTGCGAGTGATTTGTCTTTACGAATTCAAACTGGGACATTCCGCTCAGCAAGCCGCCAAAAACACTAACAGTGCAGTTGGGCCAGGAATGGTAAATGAACGCACCATTCGCCGCTGGTTTGTCAAATTTCGTTCTGGTGACACAGCATTCCAAAATGAACCCAGCGGCCATAGACCAACATCATGTTCGGATGAGCTCCTCAGGAACCCCGTGGAAGCGGACCCTCGGAAAAGTGTTCGTGCCATTGCAGACGAGTTAGGCACACACCATACCACTGTCATTTGGCAGCTCCGTGCGATCAGTAAAGTGAAAAAGTTGGACTCATGGGTACCACATGATTTGACACCGGTCAACAAGAACCAATATCGTATTAACGAGGTTTTCCTGTATGTATCATGCAATACTAAAAGAAAAGCATAAAAGTACCCTAGTCTAGCTGTATGCTAAGTAAACATTGTTTTATTGTAGACAGAGGATAACTGGTGGGACACATTCTACAGCACTAGAAGACTATATTTAGATAACTCTACGAGAAAACAAAATTGACTCACCATTAGCTCGCAGTGCAGCCAGCAAACATGTGATGAGCCTCTTGGCTACGCTCTGATCCATAACCGATGTCAGAAGAGAAGAACACAATACTGATGGATGATGGCTATAAATGGTGTCGGGTACATTGTTTTTGAAGGAGTGGAATGCTGTAATTATCTCCTATAAAGGAAATGTACAGTGAGGCCATTGTATATTTTAAGACAAAATGACACATATACTCTAACCAACCTTCCCATGATACAGAAACAGATTTGCTGATGATTAAAAAATTTAAAGAACTTCATACAAAGTGATTGATATACATAATAAACATTAAATCGATTTCAGGTTAATTTTTTTTTAATTCATTCTTGTTGAACACACGCAAATTTTGTAGTGAAACTAATTTCATATATCTAAACTTCCATTTGTATATGAAATTAGTTTTATTTATATTGTCCTCAAAATAAATAAGGTGGTTGTTTTACTAAAAGGAAGTACTCACTTATATACAAAACTAGTTTTTCAGAGTTCTATTAACCTTTAGGTGCCTGATCATCTCGATCGAGATGCTTTGTCAAGGTCGTAGTTATAACTGCGCTACTTTTGGCTAGAATCCATATTTTCTTTTTTCATATTGTTGTTAACACATGTATTTAACAGAAATGATTGTTGCAAGTTTTTTTTCATGAAAATTGCAGGAAAAAGGTGACTTCTTTCTTGCATCTTTTTTTCAAGCAAAAAATTTTGCCGACAAAGGAAGGCCGGCTTTGTTGTTCTACAGCAATGCGTTTCCCTCACCCCTGGAAACTGCATTGGAAGGAAGTTTGTTTGTCGGTACCAGAGGTCAAAAGGAAGGTTTTCCGTGCGGGTGCAAGCGGGGTGTGGGGGTTGGGGAGGGGGAAGAGGGGTTGTTGAAACTGCATCCTAAACAAGTATTTCACAAATGGCTACAAAGGTTACCTGCATTATCTAAAAAATAGATTTGGAAGTAGCTGCAAGAATTGGCGTGCTCTTTTCACTCCTTTCTAGCTTTTCCTCCTGGAAGGTTGTGCGTTCATGACACTCGTTTTGTGCGCAAGTGCCAAACATTTTTTGAGTGAAGTGTGATAGTGTCATCTGTGGCTGCTGTGTCACCAAAAGGCTTATAGTTGACCATGGCTGCCCCAAGTGATCTCCGTTCTGATGAAATCCGAGATGAGCTGGAGGAGATGGATACAGACTCAGATTGACTAATTCCTACGGTGTTCAACGAAAGACCATGAAGTGGACTGTCAAGCTCTTCTTCCACCTTCTCGACCAAAGTATCCTGAACGCCTTCCTGCTCTTAAAGTCATTTCATAAGAACGTGAGGCACTTTGGGTTCCGTGAGAAGTTGGCTCTAAGTCTTTTGGGGAACCAGAGGCAGGCCAGGCACTCGAACCCCAGCTCCCGAAGCAGTGGCACAACCCAGTCCGTCAGGTCCCAGTCCATCAGCCAACAGGCGGTACGAGGTTCGTGGCTTTCGTCACTTCCTCACCATGTAAGGTGCCCCTGTGTCTGGAACCATGCTTTATGGAGTGCCACCAGTAAGGCATCATGGCTCCAGACCAAGCCTCGGAGCTGGAGCAGAAAAGGTAAGTACAAAACTAACTTCTTATTTGTACTCTGCTTCCTATTTTCTTTTTAAAAACTGACATGCGATAATTTCTATGTGCATGTTGACCTTTTCATGTCCTTCTTTTAGGGGGGAAAACCCCATTTGTTTGGGGATTCCCCCTCCCCCCTCCATATATACGTTGAATGTGCATAAATTTTATATCGTCTGAATGTGTGATTCATTCCGCATACAATGGTATATCATTCATCTCTCTCGGGCAATTAGCCTCTGAGCTTGTCATTCCAATGTAACCCTGCATTTCGCTGAAAAAAAAAAACATTTTCTTTTTTAATAAAAAATAATTTGTAATATGTACGTTATGTCGAAGTACTTTCATCACTGAGGGCACTACTTTGGAAACATTAATTAGTGCCATGTGCGAAATACAAGTTAGGAGCACATGAATGTTCCAAAATACACACATGGAAATCTTTGAGACCTGTTGAGCACCAAACTTGAGTTTCAGCAATTCTTGTAGCTGACAGCTATCATACAAAACATCTTCTCCAATCCATGTATCATTTCGTAAGAAAGAAATACTGATACAGATAACTAGGGCCCGGGACTTTATGTTCTAACATTTTTTTCAATTGGCTTCGGATCTATTATTGGGATGAGATCTTTACATAGCTGATGAAAATCAGCCGAAATAGACAAACTTGACAAAGCATATTTTGACATATTTCACCTATTTCGAGTTTTTACAACATATTTCTTCAATTTTGTTGTAAAAAGACATATTTCTGTATAATTTTGTAATTCTCTCGCACATTATCGGTTATTTCATAATTTTTTCTTCGTAACTTTAGCACAACGGATAGTTCATATTGTCGATGGCAGGATATGGAAATTACAGAGGAAGAAAGGTGTCGTCTTTTCTTAGTACAGAACAAAAATACCCCACTTTTTTAATCCCGCCGACAATTGATAGCCATGCAAACATTATTGAGGAAAAATGTTCTCTCTCATTGTTGCATGGAATAAAGAAGTTTCGTTCTCATTTCTTTGCCTTTTTCGCTTTTCACAAAAATCAGTCAAAAGTAAAAATAACATTCGGTATATTACAGCCCCTACTCTACTCTATCGGATATGGGAGAAATTCGAGAGTACTGTTGTGCATACAAGGCACGTCCAGAAAGTAAGTTCCGTTTGGTAATAAAATTAAATTGTGTACAGATACAGAAAAGTTATTTATTGCACAAAATTCTACAACTCTTAAACTACTTTTCCACATAACTGCCGAAATTTTGCAGGCATTTGTCATAGCGTGGCACAAGTTTTTGTATACCTTCTTCATAGAAATTTGCCGCCTGTGTCTTCAACCAGTTGGAAACAGTTTCTTTCAGCTCGTCGTCATTGTTGAAGTGTTGACCGCCAAGGAAAGACTTGAGATGTAAGAACAGATGAAAGTCGCTAGGAGCGAGGTCTTTCCTTGGCGGTCAACACTTCAACAATGACGACGAGCTGAAAGAAACTGTTTCCAACTGGTTGAAGACACAGGCGGCAAATTTCTATGAAGAAGGTATACAAAAACTTGTGCCACGCTATGACAAATGCCTGCAAAATTTCGGCAGTTATGTGGAAAAGTAGTTTAAGAGTTGTAGAATTTTGTGCAATAAATAACTTTTCTGTATCTGTACACAATTTAATTTTATTACCAAACGGAACTTACTTTCTGGATGTGCCTTGTATTTTTGGCTTTACTGGGAACATTTCTGCATTTTTCTGACATATTTGTAATTTTTCGTGACATATTTTCCAATTTATACGACATAATTACATACATATTTTACAGTTTTATAGGACAAAGTCCCGGGCCCTACAGATAACTAAAGCCACACAGGGAATCTAAGATTATGATAGATAATGATCTGCCCTTAATATCTAAATTTAAACTTTCAAAGCCCCAGAGGATAAACTCGACAAGTAAGATCTGAAAAATAAATGGGGGGAGGGGGGGATGTTTATCTCCCTACGAGACAAGGAAGATTCCACACTGTAAACACCATGTTTTCGGCAGCACGAATGGGGCAAATCCCATTTTTTAAATGCTGGATAATAAGAATTCTACAAAATATTTAAAAAGAAAATATTTTTAAAAAATACTAAACTTATTTTACTTACGATTAGTGAGTATGTAAAATTTCCAAATGATGTTTCAGGAATCAACTGTTCCCTTCATCAGGTTCCTTCTTTCATGATGGTTGAGGTAAACGCGGTTTAAAATTACTTACGTGAAATTTAGAAAATTTCACGTTAAGTAAGGTTCCTTCTTGCCTAGCGAGATCGCCTCAAGGCCACGTCATACTGAATTAAAAACAAGGATAACGGATATAGGAATAACTATGGTACAAAAGGAGTCCTAAAAGCTTGCCCAAACCTGTTAAAACATCCATACCCACTATCATCCCTAGGTAAAACCACAAAAGTTAAAAAGACATTCTTAAAAGAACATTACGACTTGAAAAGTTAAAAGACGCACGTTAATACACTTTCGCCCGTGAGGGTTCTGGATTGCCTTCTCTTGTGGTTTTACCTAGGGATGATAGTGGGTATGGATGTTTTAACAGGTTTGGGCAAGCTTTTAGGACTCCTTTTGTACCATAGTTATTCCTATATCCGTTATCCTTGTTTTTAATTCAATATGACATGGCCTTGAGGCAATCTCGCTAAGCAAAAAGGAACCTGATGAAGGGAACAGTTCATTCCTGAAACGTCGTTTGGAAATTTTACATACTCACTAATCCTAAGTAAAATAAATTTAGTAGGGATGGGACCGATTAATCGGTACCCTATCGGTATCGGGCGATATAGACATATCGGTTTATCGGTAAAATTACAGATTATTTTACCAATCCGATATATCGATAAATATCTTCTAATTTAGTGCAAAATTCTGCCATTTTGTTGTAATTTTTATGGATAATCTCTATGCCCTACTATTTAAAAAAGTAATTGTCTAAATATTCAACTTCTTTTCCTCTGCAGTCACCTCGAAACATATTTATTAAGGAGATCCATGAACATTTCAGGTTCTTCAAGGACCATTTCTAATTTTATATTGGATCGGTAGAATATCGGTTATCAGTATCGGTAAATTTTATATCGGTACTTTATCAGTATCGGCCAAAATTTCATATCTGCCCATCCCTAAAATTTAGTATTTTCATTTAAATATTTTCTTTTTAAATATTTTTTAGAATACTTCTTATTCTGTAATTGTGAGTAGTTCGCACACACACAAGCTATGAGTAATTGCTGTTCCATTTGAGTGTTTTAAATTACTGAAAATGTGCCATTGAGTCACTGCTTAGGAAAAGAAAAGATCTTACATGGATATCTTTGCTGGTCCTCTGCAAGGCTATCCCTGACGTAAAAGGTGGGGAAATCATTTCGAGGTGGGGAGGGTCCATTGCATTTTCTACAGAAGACTGGATCTTTTCTCTTGGCTAGCAGCAGTCTGAACTGAGCGATTATTGAGTGCAGCATTGATTAATGTGACCTCGGTAAAAATTGCATGGAGCAGAGAGTTCATCATCAGCTCTAATAATTTAACACATTCAGTGCAAATAAATAGCAAGTTGTTCCTTTCCCTTTTCAGGGGAGATTATAATGCAAGCTGAGGAAGTGTTAACATGTTGGATGCTTAAATTATTCTGTATCATTTATTGAACTTGGTCTACTCGGTGGAAAGGGGAGAGGAGGGATGTGGCAAAGAAAACTTTCTTTAACGATGAATTTGAAACAGCCAACCAGAAGGAAATTACGTCTGAGAAATTTATGGATGTGGGAGACAAAGGAATATTGTACACTTCATGGTCCCTCCGTATCTTTTCTGCCTAGTGCCAAGAAAGATAGTGTTGCTTTTTCCACAAAATCTTACCTCAAGTGTTAACCCTGTAAGAGATAGGCTGGTAGGCTCTGATGGTCTGTCATCATTCTGTCGTGAGATTATCTCCAGACTATTGTCGAGTTTGCTTTATTTAAGTGCACTTAATGCACAAAAAGGCTAATTGGGACTGGATCTACACCAAGTATCAAACATGGGACCCCTTGATTACAAGGCAATGACATTACCACTACTCCAGACAGATGTGCATAATTAAAACAGAATACCATTTTTTTTTTTAGACTTTTTCACTTCATATTGTAATTATAGCAGTGTAGGCGAAAACATTTTCATGATCTATTTTCCTTCAAACTACTGAGAGGCTTTCTTGCCATGCTATACAAAACAGATTGTATTACTATGCAGAATAGTGTATAAACAGTGCATAATTAAAACAGAATACCATTTTTTTTAGACTTTTTCAATTCATATTGTAATTATAGCAGTGTAGGTGAAAACATTTTCATCTATTTTCCTTCAAACTATTGCGAGGCTTTTTTGCCATCCTGTACAAAACAGATTGTATTACTATGCAGAATAGTGTATAAACAGTGCACCCTAATTTTCTGCCACATGTTTAGTCGAAAAAATTGCACAGCTTACTAAATTCTTTAAAACTCAGATTATTATTATGTAGTACATTTAAATATTATTTTGCAGGCTATTTTCAAGTATAAAAAATTCATTATGGAAGTAATTCATACCCTAATTTCATTTCCAATTAAAAAATGTCAGCTTGGAAAATGTGGACATCTTGAAGTCATTGCCTTTGTGGTCCTTTGAACTTTCAATTAATGAGGTTTTCCTGCACTTCCTTTTAGGATGTTAACTTTATCCTTTTCATTCTCCAACACATGAAAGATGATTGCATCATCAAAATATGAGTTTAATTTGAACAGGAAAGTATTTTTGCAAGAAATGATATTAATATACACGAAACAAAAATATGTACCTCTGCAGGCGTTAGCAGTTCTCCATCTCCTTTGACAGGTTTGGGGTATTTCTCACACAACTCAGGGATCCAAGCAAGCTCCAACTTCTTGTAAAACTGCTTGGCATCCAGAGCTGCACATGCATAGCCCACAATGCCATTTTCATCCTCCACAACAAAGCAGAACTCTGAAGACAGCGTCATAAATCCACCCACCAACCTGTGAATAAATAACGAACATTAAGGAATACAAAGAGCAAGAAATTATGCTACAGTAATGCACATACGTAAATATGCATATGATGAAATGGATTATTTGGCAGAATGCAGCATGCTCATTTGTCAAAGTATAGTGAGGGCTGTTAGAAAGATATAGAGCCGGAGTGGGCTACAATTTGAAAGATGAAAATTCTGTATCAGCCAATATGGGTATAGAAGTGTACCATATTGTGTGAAGTGTAAGTCTAAATACACAGTTTCATTTTTAAATGTAAAATCCGTTGCAGTTCCCTAGGCACAAACAATAATTGAGGAATATTGGCATTGCCAAAAATTTCATATTGGTCCATCCCTCCTATCACAGTGCTTTTCACGGTCAAGTCACCCGTGGACCAGCGGCTAGGACACCAAGCACTGAAAGTCCATCTTCCTGCAAACTGGATGCAACATCCGCGTAACTGGAACCGCAAGCTATGTAATGAAATCAGCTGGTACAATTACATTGACAATTACAATAAAAATAAGCACATGCCTTGATACAAGAGCTATTGGAAATATTGTTGCCCTGCATCCACACATTTACAGCAATTTTTAAATTGCACTGTAGAAAAGCACCAGTAATACGTAAACTAAAACCAAACAATCTAAAACATTTTTTAACTTAACACTTTACAAACATGTCCGAACTGGACACCAGATATCTGAATACTAAAGCGTCCACTGCCAAGGTCAGCATACACAGATTTATCTGTACACTATCAGCTGATATAAGAACATTGGTAAAATACCAATAGAAGATTCTCACTCAATTTGCAACACCAAATTGAGAGGTCTAGTGAGAGAGGGAGCGATGCCACTTTGACAAGAAATGGAAATAAATTGAGTTTTCTAAAGCATTGCGTTGAGTCATAATTTGTATAACAAAGGGTAATTTTTTTCTGAACATATTGTTAGGTAAATTATTCAAAAGGAAAAATATGAATTTCAATATAAATACCATTTATTATGAACATGTGTGGTATATTGTTGTAGTATACCCATGTGGAAAAATCAATCTAGCACATCAAATACTTTGAACAAGGCTTAAATACTTTTGCCTGAGTATAAATCATGTTCACAGGGTTACATATGATCTACATAAAGACAACTTCATATGTCTTCTGGAGGATCTTCATTGTCCATTGTTTCTGTGGATTTTAGTTTTTGGTAAACACCATGAAGAACTGGAGGAATATAAGGCATTATTGCCATGAGATCTTTTAACTTCAGGGCTGATATTAAATCTAGCACCGGTTACTGCAACACAACCTCTGCCACTCCTATTGCAGACACCATCAGTAAGTGGCATAGCTCCTTCTCTCATTCAAAATGCTGATGAGGACGTATTCAAGAACTCAGAAAATCTGCTGCAGAACAAGGAGGAGCTATGCCACATGGTTGTAGTTCACATGTTAGATGACAGATGGTAGGAGAAGACTGAAAATGGCAAAAAATAAAATTTTCAAGATTTGTGGCATAGCTCCCTCTCTCACTAGACCCCTCAATTCTCTAACTTTTTCTATGTACTTTTAACAGAATGCTTGATATTTTTCCCAGAGTGCTCAATACAAGTACATCTCCATTTGAGACTTCTGCTACAAGTGTCTCTCCAATTTCCCCTTATAGCCATACCTTAATTATTAGTTTTTATTTTCTGATAACAATAATGAAACAAATTCAAGAATAAAACAAGATGACATCTCTGCATGTGTCTAAGGACAAAGATTACAAGTTTTCCTAAACAGCTTCTCAAACTGTATTAGAGTGCACAAAATAAAATTCTATGTACATTTGTATATACGAACAAGATATATTTCATGTACATCAGATATAGACCATTGAATATTTTCCCACCTTTGACAAACATGTTTACAAATGAACACAACAATCTGCAAAGCAAAAATAAACATATATTTAAGGCCTATACTTTTAAAATAGATTAAATTAATGAAGTTTAATTATTAGTGCTGACTTAGGAAAAATAAAATCTGACACATTAAAAAATCAAATTAAAAAACACCAAATGTACTTATACCTTACAAAGGATAATTTTGCTCCTAAACAATTTTACTTTCAACTGATCTTCTACAGCCATTGTTTCTTGCATCTTTTTGGTTTTCCTACAAAATATGACTTTCCTTTGCCTTGTGCTTTCATTGTCATTTATCCAACACTTCTTTATTATCCAATTTGTGCACATTTATCACACTGAATGATATATTTGTTTCCATCTTTGATTTGTCACTCCTATTACCTTCACTGCATCTTCAACTTGACAACTAGCCACAACTGACATTTACTCATACTTTCTACTAGCTTGCTTGTTATTTGAAGAAACACTTACCACATACCCATTCCCATCGGATAAAATCAAAATTAACTTAATTCCATGTGGCCAGAGAAATTGTCAGCCTCGAAGAGGCAAGCACAGATTACAACTGATAAAATGAGGCCTGAATCTTCATCTGAAACAAATTGTTAGACAATTCAAGTCCTATTTACAAACAACAGTTTGAGTTATCAGTAGCTAAGAGGATATCCTAACCCATAAGATGTAGTTCACTGGGATTTGTTATCAATTACAGTAACTTTCCATACCACTCTATAATGATTTAACATACTAATAATATTAGTTTTGTCTTCCATTTTGCATGTCAATTAAATAATAAAAAAATACTTAACACCAAAAAAAATGCAGGAAAATATAATCAAATAGCATTTTAATATAAAATATTCTCCAAGACAAGAAATCAGTTGAGAGGAAAAAGTGAATTCGTGGGAAGTTCCAAACCTGGCAAGCGTAAGAAACATTTCATGGACTTTACCAGGGTTGTGGATGTTTCTGCATGACCATGACCTTTTCACCACTCAGTTGATTTCCTTGTCATTTACAGGTCTGTGGGAACCCTGCAATAATTATCCCTATCTGATATTATTATAAAAAGTCTAAACTTGTTTGTGAATTACACAAACTTTATTTGTGTTATTTGCTGATAAATAACCTGGGGTGCAACAGCCCATGAGGGTCAGGGCCTACCTACAGACTGCCATCCGCGCTCCCACCTGTCGAGGGGAGAGATCATCCAAACAGTTATGGGGTGATGTGGTCAGCACCATGACTTCCTGTAGTCGACATAGGTTTCAATGACAAGTTTACACTACTCAGTCGTAGCTCCCCAATTTCCTCATGATGGTGGGTGGCCACCAGTCTCATATACAGGCCCCCCAAGAAACTCAAACCTGTAGCCAGAGTCCAAAGCTTGCACCTAACACCGAATGGCCATGGTGAGGGACTTATTTTGCTGATACCAGCTGATAATTTTCCAGCATTTTGGTCTTTTACGGGGTCTGCACAAATGGCACGCGACTCACAGTCTAATTATCCTGGAAATTATGAAAAATTCGAAGTTTGTTGTGAAAAATGCAAGTTTTCTGATTATGTAACATGTATTTTTATATTCTGATTCGGTATCCATTACTAATCCAATATTACTTGCTAAAATATTACATATTTGTGTATTGATGAATCAGAGAAAAACCAAGATGTTGGTTGAAAGAACACACTGGATAGATAGTGTTAAGAGAGGATTGGAACACAGTAAAGAGAGAAGTGGTGCAAAATCAGAATATGGAGAGGTTTGACTTGTGCCAACCTAGCCATAGAATGGAAACTGAAGATAATGAATGTTACCTTTTGCAAATTTCATTTCACTGTATGCAATTTCCAGACACCTGTAGATCCAGAAAAAAACAGATGGGAGAATGGCAAAATTATCCAGTTATGTAGACTCGTAAAAAGTTTGGAGCTTCCTTTGATTTTCTGTTTTGTTATGCCTGTAGTATGAAACTATTTAGAAAGTTTCCAAAAATCAATTCTCTAAAATTATGTCACCATACTACAGCAATTCTTTCAATTCAAGCATAAACACTATACATAGGTAATTAACTTACTTGTCTCCAATCAGGTCTGGGAAATCAGGGAACACTTCGGTTCCATCCATTCCATCGTCACAAGTTTTGCGACAAACTTCATACACTGAAGTTTCATCTGTAGCCAAATATGGCCGAATAGTATAAACTTTGTTGCTAGGAACATCAGGTGCTTTGTAAATAAACAAATCGTTCCCAGAATCAACTGGTATCAACCGCTAGAAATAGTAGAGAGAGTGATTTAGTTTGAAAAACTAATTAAATGTATGCAAATTATAAGCACAAAAATTATGCAAAAATTAGGCGTTGTGGTTTGAAGAGAATATGGTAGTTGCCGTATACGATTTTAAAAAACTTCGCTGCATGTGCCTAATGACTCCAATTAAATATTTGAAGTGATTGTGTTTAGTCAGGCGTTCCAACACAGCACCACCATATTCTCTCCGACTAGTTTGTACAGCACTATTAACACAAATATGATTCTCATCCATACAGGTAATTAAAAAACAAAGGAAAAATTCTATAAAATGCTGAAAAAGATGTTATATATCACTACTGTGCCAAAGTTAAGGAAGTTACGCCCTGCGCGTCAACCACAATGCCAAATACAAACCAGCACGCGCGCACATACAAAAAATGAGCAAATATGCTTGGATTTGTTCGGTTCCACATACGTACTTGTAAATCGGCTGTAAGACCACCTCTGAATACCCAGGGCTCTTGTTCACCACTCATGAACGCTTCCTTCCACCCCTTGGAAAACCCTAGAGTAACAACAATAGGATGATTAAGTTTTTTCTTTTTCACAAGGGTGCTAGGAAAAATGCATTAACACATTCACACAGCACACAGGGTCTGTTCTTGAACGCCATCCAAAGATTATGTAAAGTGCCTTAAACAATGCTGTTTTAGCACAAAAAGAAGTAACTTGTGTACTATAAACATCTGACTGCCAATTATGCTTTCTGCTTCAAGAACACACCCATCCACATTTTCCACTTAACTTAAATGGGGGAATCGCCCTTGCGCAAGCCACATTTCGCAGCGCAATCTAAGCAGGGACCCCAAACCCCAAGGCCACATTGTATTGATTAATAGTGCTAAATGCGCTACTACATTTACAAAAAAACAAATAATGCTGATTCCAATAACAAATATAAGCACACAAAATCAACATTGTGTGGCCTGCACAAAAGATCTACATTGCTTACAAGAAAAAAAAGCTAACGCAGCGCGAAGTAAAGATTTAACGCGCGCATTATTAATTCCACAGATTTGATCTCTTCCGTTGGGAATCTTCTGTTGCAGTAAGGTGCTAGAAATTGGGTAGTGGGGGGTTTCGAAGCAGATACCCAAAGGAAGAGTTATTATGAGCCAAATCTGAAAGAAAATTAATTTCAAAAAACTGACTATAGAGGTCAGGATTTCACTAACTGGAAGGTCAAGACTATGCTAACCTCTTGCCTATTAGACAAGAGGCTATGCATACAGCAATTGCAGCTAATTCAACACAGCTGCAGACAAAAAAGAAACAAAAACTCATGCTATTTCTCATGCCCACCTTGGCAGTTATCAGAACTCTTTACAAGATAATTAAAAATCTCCACGCATCCTTTCTAGGGAAATTCTGATATCAATAGTCAGCTATACGTGTTTTAAAAATGCATCGTCCTAGAAGAGAATATCAAGAATCATGGCTTCTTTCTCCTGCCCCATCCTTCGCAACGCATAGCGCATGTGGCTTTGTATTCTACCTACCACAACAGCCAGTACTCTTTTATCTAACCTGCTATTAAACCCTGAATTATATTACCAAGGCAGCAGAAAAACTGAAAGGGAGTAAATATACCAGGAGATGCGTACATGTATATGTTCCTTGGATGTAGCTGGCAACCATCTGTGGAATGTGGCCAGTGGCTGTACAAAAAAGAGAAAAGAAATATATTAATGAACGTCTTGACTCCTGCCTGAAAAATCAGCTAGTACTTTGTTGTAATTTTCTTTTTAACGATAAATATAAAATAATAGAATAGATCTCTTACCTGGCACTCTCCTTGCCAGCATATTTACTTTGTAAAGTAAAAACAAATTTCTTGCAGCATAAAATTATTATATTAGCAGTTGAGGAATATATGAGATGTTCTCTTGCCTCTTTCTAAGTCTAGAAGCTTAGCACTAGATTTCAGGGTACTCCAGACCCACACAGCGCAGATTTTTCCCTACGTTTGCCTCTCAAATGAAATTGGATATATATTAAAAATAAAAGAATTGTCTAAATCTGAATGCAGTATTACTGTATCCTAGTTCACAGATCAGAACTCTCTAAGCTGGTGAAGTCTGAAGCACACTGAAATTCCATCTCTCACACACAATGCTCAGTGTTGATTAAGAAGAATTGGGGTGATCTTGCGGTTTCATTGTTGACTGGTTTACTGTGAATTAAGAAATGACTTTTACTCTAAAAAAAATCTGTTAACATAGAAAGCAAAAATTAGCAGAGACAACAGGAATTAGTGTAAAAAGAAAACTTTTAAAATACTTCAGCCCATGTTTCCATCTAGACAGAGGAGATAACATGTGTTCATTAAAAATATATGAGTCACAACAGACACAAGAAAAGTGAAGACATTCAGTGTGTCTACAATTTCATAAACACAAAATTCACCGACTTTTCCAGGTTTTCCAGACCAAAAAAAATAATTTTTCACGACTAAATCATCAGGGCAAGTAGTGTACTTGAACATGTCAGAAGAGGCTAACTACATTTTAGCTTAGAATCCCACTTTACCATGTTTTAGAATATTAACTTCACATGCAAAGGTAATAACATGAAGAGAAACTAAAACAGTAATTGACTGACGTGTAGAGGGAGGCCATTTCTATGGAATACTTGAAATGCAATGTCTAACGATATCACAGAATTATATTTTCTGATTTCATAACAATACATAATTATGGAAAAATTTAGTAATACATAACTCCAGATAACTATCTACCCCCTCCCCAAAAAAACCCTACAACAATAGTAGTAAATAGTATGAATAGTCGCTTATTGTAGCAGATTTCAAACATGCCAGGGTTCACATCATGACCACTTTTCTTAAGAGCATTTCATTTACAATACAATATAGTTAATCCACAACAAACTCAACATTTCTTGCTGTCATTTTTATAAAACCTACATTTACTGCACTACTACTAGGGACGTTGATTTTTCCTGATAGAGTAAATTTCCCCTAACATTTCCATGATCCAAGATTCCCAGACTGGTAGACATGCTTCACATTGCTGGAACTTCAAAATAAATTCCTTGTTCCAATGTAAAATGCAAAATTTGAAGTGAGTTATAATTATTGGGAATACAAGTATAATTTTTTTAAGGCTAAGTAGACTGCTTTAAAATTATAAGAAAACTCCTACAGATGCATCCGTTGATACCAATACAGGTATTTGAACCTGGGGAAAATTTAAAGTTGATTTGGTGTTTTAAGTCCACTTTATGCACAGTAAGGCTAATCGGGACTGGATGTACAGTTTAAAGTGGGTTCCGAACCACTTGTGCCTCCACCGGGTATCGAACCCGGGACCCCTTAGTTATAAGGTGATGATGGCACTACCAACGAGGAGGCTAAAGTTGATCAGACTATTTGTAAATGTCATAAAGATATTCCATTAGAACTATACCATACCAACCTATTATGAGTAAGATGAAATATTTATAGGTTCACATGTGCAGTAATCAGAATCCCTCCCTTCACATCGACCACAGAACATCTATGCAATATAAATGTAAACTGCAAACTTTGCTTCACTTCCAGGCATTTTGACTCATTAGCATAAACTTTTGGGGGCTGGGATAGATACCAGACTCCAGAAATACATCAGCTGGTATAGGTGATTAAATTCAAATTGGCATTTCAAGATACTGATACATAGAGGCATGCATATTTAGTTTTTGACGAACACGCGAAATATGAAATAACCCATTGTAATGTTCATTTTTCATGTTTCTGAAGAGTGCAAGGTGCATTTTTCTGCCCTGTTTTGTCACGAAATGATGCGAAATTAACTGCAAGATGCGAAATAGACTCGAACATTAAATTTAGTTTACTTCCTGATGCAACACATTCTGAACTTTGAATTATTCTGAGAGTTATGCAATTCACGAAAAATTGATTAATTCTGCTGTAAATATTTGAGAAGCAAAAATTTACCCCTTTATACAGGAATAAACTTAATACTCTTGTAACTACATAAATGTACTACTAGAAGGGATGTTTATTTTGTGTATTAAGTGCAGTTTTTAAATCAAATTTAGGATTATATTCATAATTTTAAAACAGTCATTTTATATACTGCTTTTGATCCTATTTTTCACCGCTATAACATGGAAATTTTATTTTATTTACCACTTTTGAACCCAAAATGGACTTTGTTTTGTACAGAAATTTTGTTTTTATTTACTAAAAATATGTGTCTACTGATATATCAGTATTGGTTCAGACCTAAGAAAGAAATCATGCATGATTATCTCTTTGCATCAGATTGTAATAAGGGTGTTGGTTTAAACCAAAGGTATTTTTATACCAGGCACCAACAGAGTACCTGCCATGACAAGTTCAAATATGGCTGTACAGTATAAGCAACATAACTTAGACTGACATCCATGCACATTAGCAACAATGAATGTCTATAGAAAATCATCAACAGTGAAACAGGGTTGGGTAGTAAGAGCACCGAATGTACTTGATACTTGGATGTCAGGAGAGAGACTTCTCCCATATAAAAAATTCACCTTCCCAGTTGTAAAATTGAAATACTAAATTTTTCATTTGAAATTTTCTTGCAGGCCCCTACATAATGTATTCCCCTTTATTCAAACCACTAACTCTCAAGTAGGTACAGGCACATTTTGGTGGTTCAGGCATGTGGAGGCGAGTGGGCTCTTATTTTGCCAAAATTCTCTTTCTCCACAGTTTTTGTTTGCAGTGATACCACCCAGCTTCCTCAGCAAGTTTGGAGCATGGATGGCTGAAGGATTTGGAATGAAGATTTATATAACACTTTCCCAATGTTGAGGCACCTATCACAACTATCTTGACTCCTGTGAAGTCTCTGTAATAACTTCCAAGCATGGAGGAACCATGTTACCTTCACAAAACTAAAACCATGATCATGGCATGTTTGAACTCTCAAGACAGTGTCGAGACTAAAAAGCATGTCTAGATGTGCATGTGCAGAAAAAAAAATAATTATAATCATATTCCTCAATAATTATTGGCAAGTTCATTTTTCTATATGTCCAACTTTTGGGTTTTTCCGTGGCTTGAAGAACAGGTGAAAACAGATCAGCATTAGATATTCAATTTTGATAAATAAACCATTTAAAATCTACCTCACCAGCCCTGTTGCACTAGACTAATTTTTGCTTCATTGCACCTTCTTTTCTTGCAAAGATACAAGAGAACACACCTCACATATGCCAAATTTTGTATAAATTATAAACAGCTACTTTGAATTATAATACAGTGAAGAAATAATCTGTAATCTCCTTGCAATATAAGAGATTTGGTATAGTATGTTGAAAAATGTTTCTCCAAGAGCCAATATGAATGATTACAAATTCAATTCTGATTTCTTTTTGTTTAGAAAGAATGGTACCTATACCTTTCAAAAACTTACCCAGCCATTTTACGTAAGTATTCAGAAGTGAAACAACACCTCTCATATCCCAAACATAGGGATACAAGTCATAAAGAAGTTCCCTGTTGTTACAGAATGTTAAACGCTTGTATAACCTATTTAATGCTTCTGTCATGTCATCCAGTTTAGTTGCCCGTTCATACCATTCTTCAACCTGAAATAAACATACATGAAACATGAAGAAAAAGTACTGTATTATATTTGATTTAATTGCACAAATAGATACTATGCATAAATTATATATCAGTATCTCAAACTGTGCCTTCTGCAGACTGTTATAATTACAGTATTGCCGGAAAAGAAGTATATGAAAAGTTACCGACTGTGTACAATGTTGCAACTTTCAGTATACTTCTTTTCTGGCCATACTGTATAACATTAATCAAATTAAAAATAAATGTCTGATGGGGGAATGTGTGTTTTCCCAAAATGTTACAACAAACATTGTGTTTACATGCTTGTAACAACCGTAACTCTAAGAGAAATTATTCTAAAATTGGGTACCACTATTTTAGTTTTTTGATGATATTTTCTACTAAAAACAAAATTAAACAAATACTTGCCTCTGGTTTTATTACACCATCTTTACTTTGGTTTGCATGTGTCACTAGATGTGCATTCATTTTGAGCCAATTGAATTCTTGAAGGAGCTGCAACCCCTGCGACCCATGCTCAAACGGAAGGTAAAAGAGATCACAAAGTAATGCAAGGTCCTCGTGCGTAAGCTCGTTGTCAATTTTCGTAGTATTATCACTGTCAATTACACTTGGTCCTTCCACTATCATGCCCGAACCTGTGGACTGGTTGACACCGTTTGTCACCGACGCACTCACCTCCACCTGCATTGTTGAATTCGACACTGGCACAGAGTTCTCACTGTTTTCTGACATGGGAACATCCTCGACAGTCTTTCCGTTGTCGCTCCTCTCCCCTTCGGCATCCCCCTCTAGTCTGTGGGATGGAGAAGAATTTGGGGTCGGATTGCAATCCATTGGTTCAGGAACTGGTGGGGGGTCAGACACACTGATACTGTCACTTGGCACTGCTACACCGGGTAAGGTTTCATTACACACAACTTTGGTCTCTGAGACTAAGGAGTTCATCACAGCTGTGGGTGTAGGCTGCAGCATGCTGTCATTTGCAACCTGCAAGAACGAAGATCAATTCATGTCCAGGTTTTCCTGTACAAACTCAAACAATTTTAAGGACAGTGGTTGAACAGAATGATTCTTACACCAGGTGACTTCTGAACTGGTGGCTGGAAAGTGATGAATCAATGATTGGTTCAGTTGAGTTCATCTGCTACTGTTTACTTTCATGTTCCAAGATGCCTGTTGTATTTTTCTTTGCTATTGTGTTACACCCATATTACATTTTCACATTTAAAGCTCTCTCACATACAATAGAATCAACAAGTTACAATGACAACAATGTAAAACTGAACGTATGGCCAATTCAACCCATGTCCTTCAACTTAAACTTTCTAATATATAAAAGTGCTGACCACCACTCAAAGCAACAAATAAAGGAGAATTGGAGACAGTCCATGCTGCCAAACCTACTTTAAGTGCTTACTTTCATTCCTCGTGGGGTTTCACCACAACGGATGCTAAAGAGTCCTGTTACCAAGTGAATCCTCATGAGCATTGGGGGAGGTCAAAGGACTATCATTCATTGTACTTTCTCTTCATAACCAGTGAAGGCAGTACAGATGTGACAAATCTGATTTCCAATGTTAGAATATTCATCAAATGAATGAGTTGATTTCTTTTACTTTGAGTTTCTGCCACTTTTGGCTAATTGTGAAGGTGATGATCAATAGCAATGAGATGAAATAGATGAAGGGATAATCACAAACACATATGGACAGCAAACAACACCAAGTCACACAGATCATTATACTGCCCATAGGTCAAGGGCGCAGAACCTCATTAGTCTGCAGTCCAGGGTGTACTACATGGAAGTTAAGTTAACATTTGGGTGTCTTGAGAAAAGGTCACCCTTAAACCCAAGAATAACAATCTACTAACATCAGAACCAGTATTGGAATTGGTAAATTTCCAAGACTTGCAGCTTGTATGAAATTTCTTACTGCAAACTTGAATATCTAGTAATCTTATACAACAAGACTTACCGTGCTGCAAACTTCCGCTAGTGCCTGCAGTTGATTGGCGTTCACTACAGGTACGATTGGAATGGATCCCGTTGAACTGCTTGTGGTAGTGGTGGTAACACTCATGCAGGTATTGACTGAAGGAATGATGGGCATTGGAGTGGCAACAATTTGGGGCTTTGCGATTGGTCCCCACATTGTTTTGTGCTTCTTAAACTCTGGTAACCACTCGTTTATTGCATTCTTCAATGCCTGCTTTGGATGGTACATGTTGGGTGATAATGTTGATGGCACATCTTCGACTCCACCATCCTCAGTCTCAGTTTCGAGTTTTATGTCGGCACTCACCGAGTCATCTGGGAGAATACAGAAAAGAAAACAAATTCATTATTAAATGTGAACCACCTTCTTTACAAACAATTACAAAACTGCACATGAAGTATGCATACTAAAAGAAATTAGTAAGGCTTCAAGTTTTTCTTTAGTGCAAATGTAGCTCTACTTTGCATTGTGTCATGTGCTCATAGTGTGAATTGCATTTATACATTGATATATATTCAAAATATTTATCATGAATACTGTATTTATAGAAATTTTTATTTTTAAATTAGCATGTTGAATTTTCAAAAGAAACTAAGCAAAAATCAAATAGTGAATGACAACATAATTTTCAGGACAAGGTGTCATAACAGAGAAATACTTATGTATTGTTCACACATACATTCTCCTAAGATCAATTCATATAAAACTAGAATAATCAAACTGAATTAGCCCAGACTTAAGTACTGGAATTTAAACTTAAACTAGTAGTCGGCTTTGTAGTTATGTGGTAGAATGCAGACACAGAATGCTCAAGCAACCAGGTTTGATGCTTGATTGAATCATTATTTTTCAATAAGTAAGAATGTAAGTAGGTACACTTACTCATACTTAAATCTCTCTTCCCATCCACATTACACCTGCTCCACTGGGCTAGAGTATGGATTGCTACGAAGTTGGCACCATATTCACAGTTGGGGTTTGTGAGGACTCCACGTAACTTTGGTATTAGGTCAGGCGATCTACCAGAATATGGCCCCAAGAACACACGCTTCTGATCATAGTCGTTGGCATGAAGATTATCCCATATTACAGGTGGTCGACGCAGCACTTCTGTAATTTCTTCTATAGATTCAACACTAAGTAATTTTGATATAACCTTTGGTCCTGTAAAAATTAATAAGTACACTAATTAAAAAAGCAAGGCACACACCTTGAGATAATAATCAAACATCAAGAACAAAAAGTCATGGCTATTTGTTCAAACATTACCATGGGTTTTGCACGATATATATATATAATTTATTTGAAATTAGTAAAGGGGTCATTCCATGTCAAATCATCCAGAATTTTGTGAAAATGTCACCCACCATCTCAGATTTTGATGAAATTCAGTATACTTATATAACTTTTCATGCTGATTACAAAAATGACAACTTTTTGAGATTGGTCAAGGGATTCAGAAATTACGCGTTAGGCTATAAATTATAGTATCTTCTGTCAGGTTTGCCGTAGACACTTCAAGTTTGATTTATTTTGCTCAGGATAGTATAAGCTTTCATTTAAATAAGATTTCTGATCAGTGTATCAATAATCATGTATTTTATGTATAGTTTCATGTATTTTTTTAGAAAAATAAATGACTAACTTCAAGAGCAAATTTCGTGCAATGCCCCCCCCCTTTCAATTTCACCCAAATTTTATCTACAGGTAACAGAGTGTGGGTACTAATGCTTGATGGAAAAATTGGGATGGGCGGTTCAGAGACAGGGTGATAAAAAAATCATTTCCATTAAAAGTTAATCTTATTAAAAATGCTTATGTATTAGCACAAAGTCTGAAGTACAATATGTTTTGAGGTATAATATTCAAAATTTCTGTTCACTATGTGTGAAGGTAAGCATAGGCGTAACCTGGTGGGGACAAAGGGAATCATTTTCCCTATCCAAAATTTATAGATAAATTAAAACCTACAAGTTAAATATATTTTGTGAACCTCCTGGCACTTTAGGAACAAACAAACAAAAAAAAAAAAAAAAGAGTAATTATCGTATCGTACCCAAGGTATTGGGCAAGAAGTATAAAGTCTTAGCATAGCAGGTATCAGAGAAAGGAATGCTGAATAAGTAATCAGGCAAAGGTCGGGTGATTGACTTGGAAGTCGTATGTGGCATGAGTGTTGGAATTGTCAGGAGGTGTGAGCAGTTGGCGAGAATAGGAGAGAGAGTAAGGACTACGGATTGTGAGAGAGGAGCAAAGTGGGGAACGACTATTGGACGATGGTGTGTGACAAGAGACAAGTGATAGTTGAGAGGACAAGCTAGGAACAATCTCCATATATTTGTAAGGCAAGTAATATCCTTTCCTTAACCAATCCATATCGGTTCAGTCATGGAGAGTATGAAACCCATATCTAATCTAAGCTAATTTCTATCGCCATTCCTTTAAAAGGTAACCTCTCGCATTTATCACATTTAGGCCACGCGAGTGATAACCATCTGAGAGATGAATGAGGAATAGCTACATCACCCAATTAAATCTAGAGGTTCTTGGTTCGATCCCAAACGCAGCATGGGAGTTGCGTTACGTGGTGGAGGCTGCTTAGGGCTTCTCATCCATTTTTTGCAAATGCGATGAGAAAACACTGCAGTACGTGAAATACTGCGATTTTCATCTATTTCATCCCGAAATATGATGAAAATAATAGAGCCTTCTAGCTTTTCAAATTACGTACGTGCGATATGGCGCCGGAATTTTCACTTGTTAGCGCTTCACGTTGTGTTAATTATCAATTGTTACCAAAGAAAGCCAAAGGTAGGCCTAGCAATATGCTACGCGGTAAGGCGCAAATAAATAAGAGTAGAGTTTTAACTAGGTTATTCGGCGATTGGCTTGTGAAAAGATGAGTGAACATTAGGATGTTGCATAAAGGTTGGTTAAATATTTTAAAGATGTGTTCGGTACTGTCGTCACTCTGTTACGCGATTGTTGAACCTAACTTATCAAATTTCCGGGAGAGTAAATAATTGCTAATAATGTCCTGTCAAAGCCACGGGGGGATGAGAAAAGAAAACAAGCAACTTAGTGCTAATTTTAAGCTAATCAAGCATTTTTCCTGCGCATAGGCTAATCATAGAATCATGGCGCAATCTAGATTTATCCACCCCAACATTCTCGAAACTATCCAGTTTCAAGGTAACATTCACGAGGATGTATTAAAATTCATTGACAAATTTGAAAGTTTAGCTATTCTTAATGAGTGGAATGACTTAAAGAAAAGGCAATTGCTACCGGCATTTTTGGCTGATTCAGCATTGGAATGGTTCAATACTTGGAGTCGAACTCAGGAAGCACAGGATATAGATTTTGTAACTTTAAAAACTAAAATTGTGGAAGAATTTACGGAACCGGGGGATACTTTTCAATTAGAAGAACAAATCAGATTACGCTTCCATCAGGAAAATGAACCTGTTTCAAAATATGTGAGAGAAAAACAGTTATTGTTATTAAAATTAGATCCTGCCATGGACATTAGTGAACAAATTAAGCAAATAAGCGGGGGTTTACAACCTAACTTTATGAAAGAAGTTTATAACAGGGAATATGATTCAGTGCATGAAATGTTACGAGACCTGAAACATGTTGAACAATTCAAATATCTCGTGCAAAAACGTAAAATTCTAGAAACTGAATGTGAGACAATGAAAGCTCTGTCGTGTTCTGAATCGAGTCGAGCCTACATGCCGACTCAGCAAGCTATCACGTTGCAGCGCACGGTCAATGGTCATGTTGACATAAGTTATTCTCAGGCTAATCGGGAGATCGAGGAAAGATTAAATGCACTGCAACAAGACCTTGATCAATTACAGTCGAACGCGGGACTCCAGTCTCATGAGTCAGATTTAGTTTCGCAATTTCAGAATCTTGAGGCTAAAGTAAATGCACTTGCAGAACATCGGAAAAAACATTCATTCACTGAGTCATCATTCTCATATACAGTTAGAGAAAATGAACATAGAGATAGAAACAATAGGAGAACCTATTATCATAATAGTAATCATAGAGCTCAGAATAGAAATACTTGGCATAACAACCACAATAATAATCTCGACACACAGTCGCAAAGCTCGCATAGGGGGCGATGGCGTAATGGCGGTAACCCTCGATTTCAGCGTTCGCATTTTTCATCTTCATCGCCGCGAACATTTTTGGAGCAACAACAGGGGCGCGATGATCCAAATAACCATACTAATCAGGTTGTAAATACAAATCATTCTCATTTTCGTCAGAACAGAAGCAATTTCAAACGAGTAAGACCTGCATATGACGGGGACCTAGGTGTAGGACCTACGGGGAAAACTCTAACGGTGTCTACTTTTCCTTCTGAAGATCTGATTTACATCAATGTGAAAGTAGATGGGGAAATTCGACAGTTCATCCTGGATAGTGGAAGTCAAATTTCGGTAACTGGAGATAAGAACATACCAGTCAATGCCAAGCGATTTAATATAAATACTGCGATTAGAGGGGTCACTAATAGTCAACTGACGGTTAAGGAAATTGTGTTACTACCATTTTCTATACATAACCAAACATTTGTTCATCCATTTAGAATTGTTAAGGATTTTAATCAAATTACTATATTAGGAAATGATTTCTTGAAGGGACAAAAGGCTAAGTTAGATTTTGAGGAAAATAAGCTTACATTGCATAGATTCGGCACACCTCCAAGAAACCAAATTAAAAATGAGAATAAGAAAGCTTTTGACGTGTCAATCAAAGTTTCCCATTTATTACAGCATGTTTTGCAACCAGAATTTGTAGCTGCTAAAAAGATAAAAGTGAAACCCAGGACGCATTTGTGCATTCCATTGAAATTGGCTAATTCATATGACAAAGATAGGACACTCTTGGAACCGGACCTACAGTTTCAAGAGAAAACGGGATTGATGGTTGCCAGAGCAATTATTAATCCGGATTCGAATCTCATTTGGATCACAAATCCTTTAAATTATAATGTTACAATTAAGAAAGGCACTATTATCGGGAAAGCTGAAACATGGGATAGGCCAATCATGAGTAACAATAATGATGAGAATAAGGATGAAATTGGTGAACAGGCACAGGTTTTCGCGACGGAAGAGTCAGGGAACGTCAGTGACCCACGGGCGGACCCTAGTCGGTTTGATGTGAATCCGAATTTAGAACCCCAGCAAAAGGAGCAACTTTTGGCTGTTTTAATGAAATATCCACATGTTTTTGCGTGGTCAAAGGATGATATAGGTAGAGCGACGAATTATAAACATAGAATTCAACTAAAAGATGACACAGAATTTCACTTAAAATCCTACCCGATTCCAGTTCACCTTCGTGATGAAATTAAAGATCAGATTGAGACTTTATTAAAGCAAGGTGTTATTTCTCCTACAAAATCACCCTTTAACTCTCCAGTTATCCTTGTAAAGAAGGCAAAGGGGGGTTATAGATTATGCCAGGATTATCGCAGATTGAATGTTTCGTCTGTATTTGACGCTCTGGGTGTGAATAACATCAATGAAATATTATACAATATGGGGGGCAAGAAATACTACTGTACGGCAGACTTGAAGAGCGGATTCTTTAATATTCCTCTCACCGAGGACAGTAAAAAATATACAGCATTTACAATACCAGGAATGTCACAGTATCAAATGAACGTCGTGCCACAGGGCCACGTCAGTTCATCAAGTGCGATGACTCGTTGCATTCACCTGGCTTGCTCAAATTTGGATCCCAATCACTTTGCCCATTATGTGGACGATTTGTTTTGCTTCGGAAATACCTTTGAAGAAATGCTCGTAACTCTGGAGAAAATGTTACAATGTTTACAGGCCGCGGGATTGAAGCTTGCAATAGAAAAATGTCACTTCGGATACACTGAGATTATTGCTTTAGGACATAAAATTTCAAAATTTGGCTATCGGATCAATGACAAAATCATTGATTCTATCAAGAAATATAAGACACTGACAACTGTGAAACAAGTTCGCACATTTCTCGGATTAACATCTTATGTCAGGA
This sequence comes from Lepisma saccharinum, assembly GCF_977018435.1. Classification (NCBI taxonomy): domain Eukaryota; kingdom Metazoa; phylum Arthropoda; class Insecta; order Zygentoma; family Lepismatidae; genus Lepisma; species Lepisma saccharinum. Next base: position 56,338,116 of record NC_139236.1, on the reverse strand, counting down.
AGTTTTTAAAATCATATTCCGAGATGGCACTTCCCTTGCAAAAATTGATAGGAAAAAAGAATAAATTTCTCTGGGGGGAAGAACAGCAAACTGCGTTTGAGAGGTTGAAAGAGGCTTTACTTACAGCTCCTGTATTAATGGCATATGATCCATCAAAAGAAGTAAGGGTATACACGGATGCAAGCAGTAAGGCTATTGGCGCAGTGATTTTACAACCGAATGCGAACGGTGATTTTCAGCCTATTTCCTATTGCAGTAGAGTTTTAAAAGACCATGAAACTCGACTTTCAACCATCGAGCAAGAATTGTTGGCAATCATATACGCATTTAAGTCATTCAGATTCTTTTTACTTGGGAGACATTTCGAATTATTTACCGACAACCAAGCAATCACATTCATTCGCTCCTCAACGCAACTTTCAAACAAATTATTTAGATGGTACACGTTGATGGCAGAGTTCGATTTTACGCCAATTCACTGTAAGACTACACAAAATATGGCGGATGCTATCAGCAGAGAAACAGAACATGATCCACAGGGAGAAGACGAGGAGCTTCCAGAGCCACGTACATTGTTATTGTTAGATGAGACAATTGATGTTGCTATACACCAACGAGAGGATTCTTTTTTTGGAAATATCATTAATATTTTGGAAGGAAAAGAAGACGAGGGGGGCAACAACCCACCCAACCCCTCCCTGCAGAGGCAAGCTTGTTATTATATTATGGACAATGGACTTCTTTATAGACAACATAAACTGGGAGCTACGACTAAGAAATTATTATGCATACCGAAGTCACTTCGCAACACTGTCATTGAGACATTGCATAGTTTACCAGCTGGAGGAGCGCATTACGGCTTCACTAAAACATACAAAAATGCACTAGATAGGATTTACTTTCCATTTATGAAGAACCATATTCAGAAAATGGTCAAGGAGTGTGTAATTTGTCAGCAGAATAAGCGCATAAAAGGAGCGCCATATGGAGAACTTTTAACGTTCAACTCACAGAAACCATTCGATAGAATCGCTTTAGATTTTAGCGGACCGTATCCACCAAGTGGTTTGCTCCGCCATAAATATATACTAAGTGCAATCGATCATGGTACTCGATTTTTAATTGCTCAATCAGTAGCAGATACTTCAAGTGAGACAGCAGCTAACTTCCTTTTTGAAAATGTAATTCTACGCTACGGATGTCCGTCTCATTTAGATACAGACAGAGGTACTTCATTCACAGCTAGTTTATTTAAAGAACTATCGGAGAAATGTGGAATCCATCTGAAATTCGCTCCAGCAGCTAATCACAATTTAATTGGATTATTGGAACGATCACATGCTATTTTACAGGGACTTATGAAAAACTTCGTGAATTCAAAACACACAGACTGGCTTTTATACTTGCAATCGGCAGTGTGGTCGTACAATGTTAATTACCAGGAGAATTTGAAGAACAGTCCATTTTTTCTTCTTCATGGATTTACGCCTAGATTAGTCTGGGAGAGCGGACTACATTTAACGCCCAGTATGAATGTAAACAACGAGATGAGATTCAAGATTCTTGAAAAAGCACGTGCAGCAGCTTATGAGTCTTTACAGAAACGCCACCGACAAGCAAAAAAGTACTACGATAAACGTCATCAGTCCATTGAATTTACGCCAGGAGAATTGGTTCTAGTATACGATGGCAGTCATCGTGTACACACCGCTAAATGCTTTTCGGGAGTATTTAAAGGACCTTGTAAAATTATAGCAAAGGAAAATCCCAATGTGTACAAAGTGGAATATAAGACAAAACGAGGACAGACAATCGTAGACTCAATTTCGATCCAGAGATTGAAGAAATACTACGCTTCGGAACACGGTAGCGGCGATGAGAATGTAAATGGTGATGATGAGACTGAAGAACAGGAACAGTCAGGAGTGAATGAGTGAGAACATACCTTCTACCCTGTACGTAACTTCCTTTTCAGTACTCTGATGCACTAAATAAATTTTACATCTTGCAAATATATTTTTAAACTAACAAACACTAAAATTATGTGAAATATTATTGTTTAGCCCTTAATAATTGCACGGAAGTGTAAAACTAGTTATTACCACACTAAAATCATTAGTTATTACACGTAGACTTCGAGGTTTCATAATAATGAACAACAAGTACAGTAACGCGCAAAAATAATAATAATTAATATTATTGTATTCACGGATAGTGAACAAAGGGAATGGTGATGAATATAAATTGCGCGCAAGGAATTTTCCTCAGATTTCTGTAGGCCTGCAGAGAACTGATGGAAATAATATTTTGTGAACTACAAAAGATAAATAGTGTAAGTCAATAATAGACTTTAGTATTTTTTATGAATAAAATGTGTTAAACACATTCGGTAAGGAAAATGAGAATTAAAATTCTCTATGATTTAGCGTGGTTAGTCAAAATAGGGTTTAAACAAGTATACATTTTAATATTTCAATTGTTAAATTTAAGTTAATTACATTTATAATTTTAATAACTAAATAAATGACAGAAATATGAGATTATCAGTTTTATAAGATTTAAATAACGTTAAATAAAGAGAACAGTTATAATAAGAGCTGACTAGGCATACAGCCAGTAAATTATTCAATTAAATGAGCTACAGATCAATAATAACTAAATAAGTATTGCGATAATAAGAATTCTAATATAGATAATAATAATAACGAAGAGAATAGTGAACATATTGAGTTCTTTGATATTTATAAAGCTTAAATAAAATGTATCACATGGAAATAATATAAATATTAAGATTACCTTTATAATTATACGCATTTTACATTGAGATTTAATTATTTTGTATATTTTTCTTACATAACTTTACATAAAAGCTAGATTTCAAATCTAATATGAAGAGTAATAAGTCAATTAAGAGCATAGGAGAAATAAGTAGTATTTTACAAATACAGTTACGATCATGAGTTATCAGCAGCCACTTGTCAGATTTTATTAACAATTTCACGACACAGTCATGAGATGAATTAAGACAGTCTTGAAGAAGTAAAATATCTTTCATTAAACATATACATTACATTGATCCATCTAATTTGGAACACTTCATTCCAAATATGACTCAATTAATTTATTGAATGTTATAATCAAGTTACTTAGAGTACTTCCTAATTTTTTTTCCGCATGGTAGAAATTTCCCATCTTGTAAAATTCCCACTTAAAATTTCCCTCACATGTATTTCACATTCTGAAAACGATATCGAAAATCAGCTTCGAACGTCTTCATGGTAAATTATCTGTCGTCAGCAAAAGGATAAAGTTCAACCAGGGTGCAACGGAAATGTCCTTCCTCTTTAAGCAATGGGGAAACTTGAGTTACATTCAGAAAGACAGAACAACTAACGAAATATGCAAGTTAGGCATTCTATTCGTTTCTTGCGGCAACGATATCTACCTACATCGGCAGGAGCAACATTCTCTCTTGACATGAAGTAACCAACACGTTGCAAATTAAACCGCAGATATCTCACATTCCACATTAGCCGGGGAACTGAATAAACTGAAGGCAGAGCATTCTTTCAACTCAGGTTATCAGCTCGAAAGATACGAGGGAACATGGAATTTTATGTCTGTTCAGAACGCTATTTCTTTGTGAGACAACATTTGGAATCTATATTGGAATTAACTTTTCATTTTTATATCATTTAATGTTAGGTGCATATACATATAGTTACACACTACCAATTGTCAACTTTCATTTTTTTTTCTCTCCATATTTTTTTTGTATACACAATTGTATATTATTTTCCTTGAATATTCTTAGGCTAATTGCAATATCATTAAGGGAGAAAGAGTCAATAATGGACAACGAGATTTCGAATTCTTAGAATATTATTTTACGTATTTCAATTTATGTGGACAATATTAGCAAGTGCACAGGATATTTTACAATTAATCTTTATTAATGGTGTTATTTTTAACAATATCATACTAACAGAAGGACGATCATTCGATACATTATTTTTTAGTAATATTTAAAGTACTTCATTCAATTCAATTGTTATTTATAAATATTTTCAGTTAATTTAAGTATTCATATATTTTCAGAAATCAATTATACGTAATTTAAATTTTGCAGTAGTCTACAGTATACACTCATAACACTCTCAAGAGTATTTACAATATTACGTTCAATTCATATATAAAGTTCAATTGCTTTTAGTAATTATTAGTAGTTATATTTATTTATTTATTTTTCTCTTTTCAAGATTCTAATTATATTTGGTGTGTAAAGGATGGCATTAATTAGAATTTGGGTAATTTATAGTAAGAGTAAATGTTATGACTGAATCGGTACTCCTTTTCAAATTCCACTTCCTCAAATATAACAACCCTCAACTACAAGATTTTTCATACTTGTAATATTTACAAGTACTACTTTCTTAAAATAAGGGTGACTTAGAGGCGCCCTTGTCTCAACAAAACCTCTACACATACCGACATATTAAGTTCTCTCACACACACAACATTACACTAACGATCAGGAGGAAATGCCTGTTCGGTATATGATGCAAATTTCCTTTCCAAAACCTACCTGAATTGCCTCACAGATAATTCAAATTTTAACGGTGAAATGAACATTTTAACAATATTATGAAACCATGTTAACAGTCCTCAGTTCAACTTTTTCACAGATGTCAACGTCAAGAGATGATCACCAGCTAAAACCTTGGAGAAATAAGAAATGAACACGATTTACACCTGAAGGACGCAGATAAATTATTTTGATCTACGAACTTTCTTAAGAATTTCTCAAGATTTTTATTTCTGAGATTTTTCTTTTAATTTTTCGACACGTGGAAACATGAATTACAATTAGACCTCTCATCAATATTAATTACGCAGTTCAGCGAAATCAGTTGATAAGCACCAAATCGTTTAACACGGATCTCCTTCATTCTATTTTAATTAACTCCTACTGAAGTCAATTAGTAGTGAGACCCGATATTCAACGCTGATAATACATACATCGATTTGAAGGAATATTTACATACAACTAAATATTTCACATTCACAATTCGACGATATGCAGTTCTCTACTGTGCGTTTTTCATCAATGACAATATTTGTAGCTGCAAAGTTAATGCATCAAAGTGAAAAACATTTTTCACGGCCACAAGGAACTAATATATACATATATACGTGGTTTGGTTCAAGAAGAAACTTCATTGCTATGCGCAAAGACTATTAAGTGATGATAACAAGAGTAAAATTATGGTATTTTACTTGAACTCTTTATGAGAATCAGGATAACTCAAGGATTATTTTATGGACAAATGTTAGTGCTGTGATTTTATCTATCGAACACTATTATATTCTTATTTTCAAATACATAAATTCATGTACATATATTATTATTCAAGGACAGTTATTGATACAGTGTATATATTTTGATTAACTTCAAATTTTCTAACTAAATATTTATTGTGATAGTTGACATATATTATAAATAAAAACGACAGCGATATTTAAATGATACAATAAAATAAGAGACGGTGAAATTTACATCGATAATGACATATGTGTGCAAGTGCAACTCGGATGAGTATCACAAACGTTGCTGATTTTGTAACTATTAACTTCCAAATACACAACAGTGTTGTACAGTGTCAGTGCTTGCAGGATCGATTACACTACTTCGCTAGTGTGTCATTGAGATATAAATTTTGACAAGATCCATTCTTGTGGAACAATGCTTTTATAATTTTCTCACGTGGTGTCAGAGTGTTGCATGCTTATGCACGGACTTCGCTACGTCATCATGTAGTATTGGAACTCAGATGTGTAGCGTAAGCCTCTCAATGAATACGCGCACGAGCAGATTGTCAAGTTAGCATAACAAACTCACATGCCAGTGTTTACCTTTTATATGCTTTACGCAGACATGTATTTTTTTCTTCTCTTTGTTTCTATCGGGACTCGTGATATATCTATATTTTCAGGACCTATATTATTCCATTTACATATATTCTGGGTAATGGTATGTTATTACAATATTTTTAGTACACTATATTTTATAATAAAAAAAAATCTCTCCATAGAAAGGATCGATATGGAATACAACTTTAAATCTTTCATCTTTAGGTGAAAATCAAAAGATTTTCTTTAGGGGGTAGAGGAGCGTATCGTACCCAAGGTATTGGGCAAGAAGTATAAAGTCTTAGCATAGCAGGTATCAGAGAAAGGAATGCTGAATAAGTAATCAGGCAAAGGTCGGGTGATTGACTTGGAAGTCGTATGTGGCATGAGTGTTGGAATTGTCAGGAGGTGTGAGCAGTTGGCGAGAATAGGAGAGAGAGTAAGGACTATGGATTGTGAGAGAGGAGCAAAGTGGGGAACGACTATTGGACGATGGTGTGTGACAAGAGACAAGTGATAGTTGAGAGGACAAGCTAGGAACAATCTCCATATATTTGTAAGGCAAGTAATATCCTTTCCTTAACCAATCCATATCGGTTCAGTCATGGAGAGTATGAAACCCATATCTAATCTAAGCTAATTTCTATCGCCATTCCTTTAAAAGGTAACCTCTCGCATTTATCACATTTAGGCCACGCGAGTGATAACCATCTGAGAGATGAATGAGGAATAGCTACATCACCCAATTAAATCTAGAGGTTCTTGGTTCGATCCCAAACGCAGCATGGGAGTTGCGTTACGTTATTGTGATTTTTCAAAGCTATTTAGTAAATAATCTTTGACACTATTTTTATGGGACTGAAAACTTTGATTCTCTCAACCAAAGATAGTTCCCAAGTTACGCCCATGAAGATAGTACCGAAAAATACTTACTCGATTGTATTCTATGCATTGCCAAAATTTCATGCACTATAAATTGTGCCGTTCACATTTTCTGTTACCAACTGTAATATGTCTGTACCTTCTCTGGATGCTACGTAAAAGGATTTTCTTGGAATTGGTGGCCTGTCAAGGAAGCTATGCTTTACTTCAATTCATATCTACTTGTATGTGAAAACTTTAGTGTTTTATGTGGACTGTCGAGCTAGGAAACAGTCATCGTTGAAGGAGTGAATCTTTGGATTTTGTTGAACTTGGAATGGAGAAAGAAATAGGTGCAAGTGGAATAAATGACACCATATTCAAAATACCGTGGTCAGCATTCAAATGATTAATTAATTAAAATCGTTCAAGCAAAGTTGATTCTGTGTTTCGTCATTTATTTGCAGTAGTAATGTAGGTATATGAAGACATACGGATTATGTACTAGAAACACAATTTGTAATTTTTACACAAATCAACGATCATTAACTGTAGGTTTCTTTCACAGTAACTGTAAAGTTACTCAGTTACTTTCGAAGTACCAGTAACTGTAACAGAGTTACTTTTTAAATGATTAACTGAAACTCTGTTACTTGTAAAAAGTAACTTACCGAACACTGTAAATAACCTGTAGCCTAAGTTCAAAACAGTGCATACTTAATCTTCCTGGAGCTGTTGTATAGTACTTTGCAATCGCTGACACATTGTACTGCGGGTTGTTATCATTTCACCTTACGTGATTAATAAGAAATTTATGCCTCTAATACTATTTCTATGGAATTGGTACTTCATTGCTGAACTTGTTACTTGATACTGTTGATGTCTATACAAATACAAGTCTTCTAAGTGTTCCAACCACCCCATCACAAGGAGATTTTCTCAGGTATGTGGCAAGAAAAGCTCCATTTGGAAAAACTTCAATCAGCACAAATGTGTATTATTAATTCTTACTTCATATTATGTATCTCCGTAAAGAGTATAAAAAAAAATCCATATCGAGATAAAATGCACAAAAAGAAGAATGTTCTCGAAGAAAATTTGCTAAGCTTGGAATGCTAATGACTATGATTATAATTTTTTTAAAAAATTGAAGACAGTTGAAACTAACTTGGATAGAGTGGAACTTCAATTTTACGTTGTTCAGGGGACCAAGCTGAAAAAACTTAGAATGCGAGAAAATGTAAAACCGAGGAAAATTTGCTATGTTGGGACCACCAATATTGAATGTAAAATGCAGCGAAATGTAAAATCGAGGAACTTGAAATCAGGGTTCCAATGCAATTATTATTTGTAGGTTTTAATTAATCTATAAATTTTGGATAGGTAAAATGTTCCCTTTGCCCCCACCAGGTTACGCCTATGCTTACCTTCACACATAGTGAACAGAAATTTTGAATATTATACCTCAAAACATATTGTACTTCAGACTTTGTGCTAAATACATAAGTATTTTTCATAAGATTAACTTTTAATGCAAATTATTTTTTTATCACCCTGTCTCTGAACCGCCCATCCCAATTTTTCCATCAAGCATTAGTACCCACTCTCAGCTACCTGTAGATAAAATTTGGGTGAAATTGAAGAGGGGGCATTGCACGAAATTCGTTCTTGAAGTTAGTCATTTATTTTTCTAAAAAAATACATGAAACTATACATAAAATACATGATTATTGATACACTGATCAGAAACCTTATTTAAATGAAAACTTACACTATCCTGAGCAAAAGAAATCAAACTTTAAGTGTCTACGGCAAACCTGAGAGAAGATACTATAATTTATAGCCTAATGCGTGTCATTAAAAGTGGAGCCGCATGTGGCGTACACATAGATTTTTAAAATCGCGTAATTTCTGAACCCCTTGACCAATCTTAAAGAAGTTGTCATTTTTGTAATTAGCACAAAAGTTCTATAAGTATACCGAATTTCATCAAAATCGGAGATGGTGGGTGACATGGCCTGGATGATTTCACGTGGAATGACCCAAAGGCAAAGATGTTACATTTACAAATTCATAGGAAGACACAAGAAACTGCCTCAAATGTGAGGACTGTTGTTCACAATACCACATACTCTTCTCTGTATTAAATCAGGATAAAAAATAAAACATTTCAGGGCACTGCAGCCACAATTCTATAAATTGTATATAACCTAACATAAACTTGAGACTATACGGTGCCCTAATCACATCTCAACTGCATTTGGAGAATATCAGTGGTCAGAAGTAGCGAGCTACTTGTAGCGTCGCTACTGTAGCTAGCTACAAAATTTGTAGCTGTAGCTGTAGCGACGCTACATTTTGAAAATTGTAGTTGTAGCGGTAGCGAAGCTACAAAATTCCTGTAGTTGAAGCGAATTTTTCGCTACAGCTACTTTTTTTCTCAGCATTTTGAGGAGAATTTTGAATGTGGCAACAGCATCAGAAAAAAAATTAATAACCATTAATTTTGCAGGAGGTTCATAAAGACAGTCTATTTCATGGAGATACAGATTATCTAGATTGTAGATTATAGATATCTGCGTAATTTATTTAATTAGTATCTGAAGAATTCAGATATCCAGATAACTAACTGACATATATGAATATATTCCTGCTAACAGCTACGTTTTTTTAGCTGCATCGCTATTTTGGGGAGAAACATGCTTCGTTTGCTGCACCACTGGAAAAAAGTGCCTCGTTTGCGTCACCCCCTGAACAAATCCTGTGGATATTCATGGTGTAAGAGACACCAAAATGTCATTAATTGCTGTGTAAGACACAACTTGCAGTGCAAAAACGAGCGATGGATTTTCCACTGCACTGACAAGGGAATAGTGCCAGCAATAAATGGCTCAGTACGTTAACAGCATTGATCATCGTCAGTATATAGGATCTCGCCAGCAAGAAATTATTGTTACAAGAATGATAGAGTTTCTGGAATTACAATTATTTTCGCGATGGTATTTGTTCACAAATTTTAAAATTACAATACGTTTAGAACACTCAGGTTTACACGATAGTTTCCTCAATAATTTTATCATATTGCAGAAAGTATGTACGATTTATTGACTTTCCTGCAGAAACGACAATTTTCTTTAGTTAATATACAGTCAACTCTCGATTCAACGACCTTTCACAGTTCCCGGGAAAAGGGTCGTTATTTCGAAGGGGTCGTTATTGGAATTTGCACCAATTTTCAGCTTAAAGGGAGCTCAAATGGACACAAAGATGCCTAGGAGATGGTAACAACATTTATCCTGGTAGTTATACAACCTGTTATGCACAGGATGCGTGTTGTGAGAAGGAAAATAGAACATGAAAAAGTTTTCACAAAAGAGAATTTAAAATAATGTTACTTTATTTCAATTGTGCACAGTCGTTGCGTTTCCAGGAAATTCTTACAATTCTAGTTCATGAGAAACCCGTTTGCACAGAGACCAATGGAAAGGAAAACAATCTCTCGCTTATTGCAAGCTAAACTCGAAGAATTTTGACACCAGTCAGACTGGTGCCAGCAAAAGTCTTGAGATAATCGGGCAGAATGAATGTTGGATTTTATAGGGCTTTACTGGAGCATTGTCTGTTACAAGATTAACTGGTAAGATTAGATCTCTCGGGAGAAACAACACAACCTCTCTAGGTACCAGACAAAAAAAAAAAAAAAAAAAAAAAAAAAAATACAGGGCTGTAATTTTCATTCTGGTTCGGCTGTGTAAAATACATCGTAAAAAAAAGTCACTTTTCTTTGCTTCAACCAACTTCATTCACCCTCCTTCCCCATTCAAGGGAGCAGTCCAATCTCCTTCCTTGACTTGCATTGTAATCCAGTGTGAAAAAGGAAACGCGCAACTTGCGATCTGTTTTCACCCAATGCGTATTCTAGGACACATTAAGCCGTCGATAATCATTCGGGTTTGGAATTAAATTTCACTTTAAACTGTATATTTAGTCCCGATTAGCCCATCAGCATAAAATGAACTGAAAACAAGCTTTATGAAACTGCGCATTTTCACATATCAAAATGGTAGATCATTATTTACTCTCACGTTAATCGACGATTTAATGTTGGATGTAGGAGTATTCTCGATGTCAAACACCCACCCCTCCAAACGTTTTCCCCTTGAGTAATGTCTTTTTAATCAGTCTCAGCGATCATTCCTACATTGAACACTCTTTTTTTTTTTTCCTCCACATGAATGGTTCTGAAGAAAAGCGGATGCAAATTAAATTTACAGATTTGCTTATCAGAAGGTGCAGAACATGAAGTTATTTTAACTCTTGTTTTTCTTTCTGGAGATCCAATTTTGTTATCGTCAAATCAAAACAGCTTTGCGTTTGCGAGATTCAAAACAATAACTTTTTCCTTCGCGCTGGATGAGTCATCACTGTTATGGGCAAGCAAGAGCTTTGCAGGCGCTAGACAAAACCGTAAAAACAAGGAGACCGGCTCTGGAAGTTCGAGCAACAAGTGGCGGAAGAGAAAAGTCCCAGCATTTTAAAGATAACGCAACTGTCCAACTGTCGAAGACGGAACTTTTAACAGCAGTGTAAAGAAGAAAGAAATGACCCTTGCTTTACGTTTTACCATGCAACAGACAATAATACGGGCAATATTTCCTATGCAGACAACAGCATTACATAATAATAATAATAATAATAAATAAATAAATAAAACTGAAATCTGCAATTATCAACATTGCCGTGCACACCAGTGGCGGAGAAATAACCTGGGGAAAGGGTAGAGGGTCACTTTTTTTTTTACTTGTTCTATGGTTTTTGTTCGTTTTCAAGAATATATCCAGAACTGGTTGCCCCATTTTAGACATCAAAGGAAAGGAAGAGGGGTGGTTCCTTTTCCACCCTCGCCTGTAATCAGCCTGCATCAGCAAGAAAATCGTGGCTGAAGTTGTCGGCTACAAGGCCAAGAGTTGATCACTCACGGGAACCTGCTGAACTGTAGGTCAGAGCTGGACAGATGGGCCAGACTTCCAGGCACCACGCATCTGTATTTTCGAACATTCCTGCGATCTTATCTCTCAAGGTGGTGTATTTATCGATGAAAGAGCTTGACCTGCCATACACATTGGCAAAGACTGCAAGTCCAGCAGTCATTTCGGGCTGCTCCCACCCTCCCCCGCGAGTTTTCAGCAGCTCTTAGGACAAGGAAACAAGTCAAGTCGATTTAAAATAACATCCAAGCACATTCGATCTTCTCTTCTCGTGTATCCAAGAGCAAGCGTGGCAAAACAAGCCTGGCACGTTGGGTAGCAGCAGTCGGGTGCGGGGTAACATTGGTGCACTTGAGGGAGGGGAGGGCAGAGGTAAAGTGCTATTGGATATCACTCAAGCATGGTGTGGTGGTGTCTATTTTTAGTTCAGACCTAATTGTGAGCAGTAGAGCGCTCGTAAAGGGAATGCGTGGAGGAAAAAAACAACGCATTTTTCGGCCGATTTCCTTCAATTTTTCAACTTTTTTTTTCCAATTTTTTCTAAATTTTTCACGGTTCCCAGGAAAAGGGTCGTTACTTCGACAGGGTCGTTATACCCGGGGTCGTAGAATCGAGAGTTGACTGTATATAGTTTTCAAATTTTATGTATTTCTCCTACATTTGCGTCCCTTTTCTGTAACTTTTGCTAATCATGACATCATCATCATCCTTCGCTGTTTCCTGCCTCTGGCTGGGTCGGCATAGAAGTCAAGCCTCTCAATTTTCTTCTGGTCTTCCACCACTCCTCTCTTTCCACGGTGTTCCAATCTTGTCCTCTTCTCCTAACACTCTCCACTCTCTGCTCTTTCCACCGACATCTTGGTCTCCCCCTTGGTCTTATTCCCACTCCTTGTGCATTGTAAGCTCTTACTGGTAGTCTTTCTGCATCCATCCTCTTCATGTGTCCGAACCATCTCATCTGTGCCTTATCTATTCTGTCCTGAAGCTTCACTACACCCACTGTCTGTCAGATCTCCTCATTCCTTATTCTATCCCTTCTAGTCTTCCCCAATATACTCCTTAAAAATTTTATCTCCACTGCCTGCATCTTTCTTTTATCTCTCTCTGTCATTGTCAAAGTCTGCTCCTTACTTAATTATTGGCACATAGTATGTGTTTCATAGGTACATCCCTGTTCCATATTAATATTCGAACGCTTTGATATAGTCCACCACCCATTTGTCCTCTTCTGTTTACCTCCTCATCTATTCTTCCACTTCTCTCAATCATGACAATGAGGATGAATGGCTTATTTAAATATTATCTTATCTATAGTCGCTTTCTGCCACTTTCGGCTAATTGTGAGAACGAGGAAGAATGATGAATGATGAGCAGAGTGGGGAATGGAGGAGCAGGAGAATCTATCCTCCTAACTTGGCATCTTTCCTAGTTTTTGTTTTGAGTCCATTTTATGCATAGATAAACTGATCGAGACTGGATCCTAACCACTATGTGCCTCCGTTGGGTATCGAACCTGGGGCCCTTTTGTAGTCAAAGGGCTCCAGGTACTTTTCATTCAAAATGCTGACTTCATATGAGTCTATAAAAAATGAAATATTTATTCTCAAGAAAAATATGTTGATGTGAACATAAATATTTAATGCTACCAAATTTTATTTGTGTATAGTTGTAATAATTAATTTGCGTAACACCCTAATTGCAATATTTATATATCAAATTTGAATTGATATGGCACTTGCATAGGTATGGTATTCTCAAAAACTATAGTAAAAATAAGTAACTGAAGTAACACTGCTATCAAAATTATGGAATGACTGGAATCATGATAATTAATAACAGAATCTATTTACCAGTAGTAGGGGATTTTGTTAATACCCATATGGTTGTTTTCATTTTTTTATGCAGAAGTAGCGCAAAAAGTAGCGAAGTAGCGAGCAGGAGTAGCGTAGCGAGCTACTTTTTGGTAAATGTAGCTGTAGCTGTAGCGAAGCTATATTTTGGAAGAGTAGCTGTAGCGAAGCTACTTTTAAAATGTAGCGTTCTGATCACTGGAGAATATGTATCACCAAAAGGACAAATATCATTTTATGTGAAAATAATGAAACTAACATTTATGGATTATTTTCACAACCATTCAAGAACAAAATACTCAAGCATCTAGAAACAAAGTATAGGATCGGACACATTTTACTTCATATAACAGTACATATTCTTACCTGTCCACATAATATCAATCTCTGGTGCCAGCTTGGAGCCGATGGTGTTTAGGTACTCTGAGTTCTGAACATTTGGCATGGCTCGTGCAGCACAGTATTGCGTAGGACACAGTAAGAATTTTGGTTGGTTGAGATGTTGGAAGATTTCGTTTGTGACTGAGACCTGAAAATTAATAAATAAATAATATAGTTTGTGTGTCAAATATTTTACAAATTATAGTTTGAACAGATTTCCAATTTGTGCATTTCATTTTCTGTGGTTGAATACCCATCAATCAGCCTTAAATACCCCAGGTCTACAGGAACTACAAAAATATATTTATTGTACAGGTCAGATAGAAGAGGGTGAGACGGGATATATGTCATTTTGCTGTCTTTTTGAATGCTAGTCTGAATAACGATTATATGAATTTGATGAAGGGACATACATGACAGTCCATGCCAAGACCCAAACCTAAATATTCGGTAGAAAGATCATGAGATGACCAGCCAAACTGCTTGGTCACAAGAGCACAATAAAACAACTTATCACACTTGTTTTACTGCACTTTCTGCTGTATTATGATCCTGAGAAACAGATGAGATGTACTTACGTGAAATTTAGAAAATTTCGCACTTCCGCATTGCACAATTTAATGGTTAAATCCTATTAATTTCATGATGGATACGGTAAACGAGGTTTAAAATTACTTACGTGAAATTTAGAAAATTTCGGACTTCCACATTGCACAATTTAATGGTTAAATCCTATTAATTTCGAAGATTCACAGTCTTCAAGGGCACGACGTTTGAAGCAGAGATGGTACCACGTCACTGCATTGTTTGTTCCCACGCAGCAGTAGTTGTGATTTCTCAGTGGCTCTATTTCACAGCAACAAAAAAGAAAAACAATGGAAAAAGTAGTAGTTGTGAAAGTATAACTGACAAGAACTCACCTGAGCGTGAGCAAATGACTGGAAAACTTCCTTATCTGCCTCGGACATCTCAGGCTCAATATCATCAAACAGCAGTGCAAAAGCTATGCACCCGAACTGAGACACCTGAAAAATGAAAATCATGTAAACACAACTATACAACACATTTATTAAGCAAAATTCAGTTTAATACTTGTTTTTCAGGAGGTAAATTGACAATGGCTTTATGGTCTACAAGAACATTTCCCATATTATCAGTTAGTTGTTAATTCTGACTTCACAGTTTCAGGAACTACACATGATAACTGGACTTTAATTACAATTTCTTAGATGCTGCACGTGTGATCAGTGTGTGAATAACCCATCAAGAAAATGCAATTGAAAGCCATTTCTAAACTGTGTAACAAATACAACTGAAATCTCATGTGTCCATTAATGGCCCAGTCATCAGATTTCCCTGTTGAAAAGTATGCAGCCCTGTGGATTAAAGGAGGACTCCATTCTGAAACTGACCAACCTCACCGAGCCAACAGCAGGCTGTTTTTCATGGCATAGCAATGATATTTTACATGTATTAAAATACTCACAAGAAACTTGTAGTAGGTTAAATGGATGTTAAGTTTGAACTTGACAATATAAATTTGGTCAGGTTTTTAATTTTACTAGGTCTACAGCTCTTTTTGTGTAAGAATTTTGGTTTTCTTAGAATGTAAATATATACACAGTGTTTCAAAAAGAATCATTTAACTCTGTAACCGTTCGCTAAAACACATCATACTGTTAGGAACAGGATATTTGTGAGTTTCACATGATTGCTGGCAGGTAGCAGCAGCGTGCTTGCATCAGATTCAAGCAAGATGGCGACGTCGCAACAAAAAAATTTCTGTGTACTGCACTTTGAAGTATGTGAATCTGTTACAACAGTGCAGCGTGAATTTTGGCGACAGTATGGTGTTTAACCTGCTACCACTCAGAGTATTCGTTGTTGGCACTGTTTCCGTGCTTTCACTTCCAAATACTGTGGATGAACTGCGAAATTGGATCACAGCAGCAGTGGCAGTGACTCCAGACAAATTCTCCTACCAGTGGCAGTGACTCCAGACAAATTCTCCTACCGTATGGACATGTGCCGAGCATCAAAAGGGGGCCACATTGAACGCTTATGAACATTTTATGTAAACATTTATGTATAGCTGTGTATTTTAAAAGCAATTCCAAGTTCCTGGTTTGATAAATAATATATAGCCTTGTGAAATCTGATGATTCTTTTTGAAACACCCTGTATACTGTGTAAATGTTATCATAAGATTTAATACCCTATGTTAGAACCAATGTTCTAAGGTGCTTAGAACTGCAAGGCAATAGTTTAAATAGTTTGGTTTCCTCAACAACAAAAAAACTACTTCCAAAAGCTGTAAAACCATGACATGTTTTGCATGGGGGAAGGGGGTCTAGCACAGAATTCCCTTGTGTCTAATATAAGTCTTGTGGCATCATGAGCAAGTAATGCTAATACATGATAAAGATAGCTATTTGGGAGGTTAGTGTGCTTGTAAATATCCTCTCCAGACAGAACTTGTGGCTTATGAATATCACATTTTGAATCCAAATAGAAGCTAACCTGTTCAAGCTTCCTCTTGAGAGATGACACTTCTTTTGCACTAGAGTATGTGATGTCAAGGCCTGGTGACAGGGCATAGTAAAAGGTTATGCCACACTCTCGAGCTGCCGTGATTAGACCCGTCAGGTGTTCAGCCTCCTCGACTGTGTACAGTTCCCGCCAATAGGCACGGTGTTTATAATCATCCTTTGGAGCATATAGATAGGAGTCCATCCCCCATTTCTTCAGCCTACAATAAACAATTAGGTAATGTGTACAGGCAACATTTCAAAGAGGGGAGCATTGTAAATTAGCAGTTGCAAACCAACATTATTGCTTTAAATAAGTCATTATTTTCTCCACTCATATTTGGTAAACACTATTTCCACATTGCAACATGCCATGGAAGTGTTATGGGGTTATGGAGGTATTGACACACACCACGATCTCAGCCATCTTGTGAAGGTGATGTGATCAGCATCATGCTCAGTTCTCCACTGTTCATCATCCTTGTCATGTAAGATATTTGGAATATGAAAATTACAATCACATGCATTGCACATTTTTGGCAGAGAATTAATGAAAACTATACCGTACATTCTTCACAACTCAGAATACCTACATTCAGTGGAAGTTTCTCATGGCATTTGACACATCTCATGGTGCATCAGCCTTTATTGCAATTATTTGACAATATAACCTAATCACCCCCAACAAACTCGCATAAGTCACGCAGGGAATGGTGTTTTTTCCAGATTCAAAAACTTAGTATTCATCTAGAAAATAGAAAAAATGCTAAGATAATGTAAAAACATTCACCTCACCCATTCAAATATGTCTCTTGCAAAATGAAAGATGATTTAGAGATCAAAAAAGAGAGACCTCCATAATTGCTGGATGCTTTTCATAAAGTTTATACAGAATAAGAAAACATTCCAAATTTTTTAAGTGTGAATTAATGTTTCTAGTTTGTAGGGAATCTGCATGGTATGCTAGAGCTGGGTTCGAGTCTGCATTTTTTAACTTAAATTTCTGCATTTCCATGAAGTGCATGGAATATGGATACATGTTTTAAGTTGCATTATCTGCATCCTGAAAAGCAGGTTACGGACATTGTCATTCTCATAAATTTTAGCTGCAGAAATTGAGATTTTAGGTAAAAATTTATAAGGACAAAATTCTTAATTGTGTTTGACACCGAATGGTGAGGAAACAGTTGATAAATGTAAAATGTGCTATGAACATATATGGCACAAGAATTTTTGGTGATGGTGACCCTCCATACCACTGGCAGTAACTGAACTTTTCTTAGATTATCATGTCGTCGTTTTTGGCATGCAGAGATGCATTACATGTGGTATGATTTATGACGTCAGAGAAGGATTGACTATGTTGTTAGGTTAGGTTTGATTCTATTAGCATACATTGCAAATTTATTATTTATGCTGCTAAAAGCAAACCTAGCTAGCCTAAAATAACTTAGGCATTCCTAGACTGACGTCTGAATGCAAGGTTGCCATAGTGTTGTGAGAGACCCGTTCTGACGGAAAAGCAGGATGCATTCATTTGTCATGTTAGGGTCTCTTATCATAACTAACAGAAGTTCCGAAAAATTGCAGTAGTTGTTAGGTTAGGTTATCTTAGCATAAATAGTACAAGACACAAACAATTACAGCATATTTGTAATGAGAGAACGAAAACCTAGCGCTGAAGGATACCCTGTACATGGTCAGTGTGATTCGTCTGGCACTTGACACATTTTGCCAATGCAACCAAGGAGTTCAAACGGCATGTTTTCGAGTTATGTATATCATTTACTTCAAAGAATTAGGTTCCATGGTTATAGCAAACTAGCTTTATTTTTAAAAATTTAGTCTCCCCTCCCTTTTCCTTCGTGGGTAACGAAAATTACTTCAAAAGAACAGTGAAAGTGATAATTTAACAACATCTTTTAAGATAGGATGGTTACTTTCCATGATGATAGTAATTACATGTTATTGTTGTAGATGTTACGATGATTTCTTGTATGTATGACGAAAATTTGTTCAAATAAGTTGCGAAAGTGGTGCGGGTTTGCCAGAAATTCGACATGACGTTGTCACATTTAGAGGTTAAATCTCTCTCATATTTTGTGGTCTCCGCATCTTAAAATGACTTACCAGTATCTTAAAACATCAAAATCTGCAGGTTAAAAAAAAAAGTTGAAATTTTAGAGGGGGTTACAGTGGGTCACCAGTCCCGAATTTTCTTTCTGTAAGAAAGACACAGTAAGAAGCAACTGTGTTGCTGTAACGTGCATTACATGTAGCAACCACAACTTGGGCTGAATATGAAACAATTTTGCAAAAGGTAAGAACCAATGACAGCGCAAATCTATTTCATGAAGTCAACTGATCGATCACTCTGAAATGTGTACGTAGGTATATATGATACAGGAAAATAGTTCTGCAAAAACTATGCAAACAAACTAATTCATACAAAAACAGGTGGATGGATGTACAGTGAAGAAATTAGCATCCAGGAATCAGAAGTTGGGTCCTATATTCTCCAACACCATTCTTACTGGCAATGGGCTACCTTTAGTTTTAATACAAATCATATCACCCCTATTATATGTAAACGCTGGCTTCATTCCAAAAATATAGGTAAAACTATCAAAGCCGGGAATCAGATTTATTCAAATTTACAGGAGAAAGTACTTACGCAATTGAGTTTCTGTGCAGTTTCGGAAGGTTGTATAAGTGTTTTCTCGCATTTTTCAATGTATTTGGCAGCAAATTCATGTATTTTTCTATAATAATGTCCCTCCAATGCACGAAAGCTGTTGCTTGCATTTCCATCCATGTACTTGAACCGGATATTGCAAGCATATGATGACGTAATTCCCGGTAAGTGTTTCCAAACACAAGTTTTTTCACTATATTGACTAGGGATGGGACCGATTAATTGGTACTCTATTGGTATCAGCCGATATAGGCATATCGGTGTATTGGTTTATCGGTAAAATTACCGATTATTTTACCGATCCGATGTATCGATAAATATCTTACATTTTAGTGCAAAATTCTGCCATTTTGTTGTAATTTTTATGGATAATCTTGATGCCCTACTTTTTAAAAAAAATGTCTAAATATTCAAATTCTTTTGCACTACAGTCACCTCGAAACACATATTTATTAAGGAGATCAATGAACATTTCATGTTCTTCATGGACCATTTCTAATTTTATATCGGATCGGTAGAATATCGGTTATCGGTATCGGTCAATTTTATATCGGTATCGGCCAAAATTTCATATCGGCCCATCCCTAATATTGACCAACCTAAAGCAACGTAACCTAACCTTACCGTGATGGTGGGTGGGGCTATCGTGAATGGTTTTGTTGGCTATTCGTGGATGGTTAAACGATCCAGAATGGTTTCTGGGGCTATTCGTGGATGGTCATACTATCCTGAATGATGTTTGGGGCTATGTGGGAATTTTTCTGTTAAGAAGGTTGAAACACTGCTTTGCAGTTTGAAACACAACACGAGTCAAGATTGGCCCGCCATTTTGAGTGTTCAGGAAGCAAGAAAAGAACGAACAATTACTCTATATGTCGACAACAGATACTAATTTTGTTTAAAAAAAAGCGAAATTCCTTGTTTAACAATCTTTCACAATGCAGAATAAGTAAGTACGAATGTCAACAATTACAGAATAAACGAGTTACAGACAAATCTAAGCTTTGAAAGTTTTACCAAAATATATTAATTAGCATTGAATCCACATATCAACTTCCAGAGTAGTTGGACCTCTTTGTTCCCTCAATGTATCTTGTAAAATGATAACAGATATAATTAGGAATTTTTTTTGGTACCAATTAGATATGCCGGAGACACATTTAACTAGTTTATTTTCAAATAAAATTCATTTCTACTTACCTCATATGCATAGCAGAACATTTTTCAACTTTGGATCACTTTTTTCTTTCCATGAAAAAAGCGTTATTTTTAACATTATAATTATTTATTGGTCGTTGCTAATTTGGCGGGCAAATCTTGACTCACGTTGTCTATCATCAGCTCATATGCAGTATCGTCACCTGATGTGCAGTGTTTCCAAACTTATGAACCGATAAATGCCGCACAAACTATTTACAAAAGGTTTTTATGCAAAAATTGATCCACAAACCATTCATGGAAGGTTAGGCAAACATAGAAAATTGAATTGGAAAAAAAAAAAACCGCTCACACGTCATCTTGTAAAACTACCGCGTGACAGGGGGTTACGTAATCAAATGCATGGAACATTTGATTCACGTAGTCAACGGTAATGATGGCACGAGCCATCGTGCAACGGAGATACATGAATGTCGAAAAATACCTTATTTACAGGCCGAATAAGTTGCACGATTCGAAAAACCACTTTCCCCAGCTTCAGAAAGTCCACAAGAACTAAATTCCGGGCAACACTTTCCTATACCTGAGACAGATTTCTTCAAATTTACAGGAGAAAGTGCTTACACAAATCATTTTCTGTAGCGTTGTTGATGTTCGGGAATGTAAATTTGATGCATTTTAATGCGAATGCATGTGCTTTTGTACGAAAATCTATTTCCGACACGCTATTGCTGCTGCCGCCCATTTGCATCCTGCATGAGAGCACAATACGCTCTCGTATTGTCCGTATATGCTAAATTGAATGAAAGGAGTGCTAATGGAACCAAACCTAAAAGGCCGGAGCGATTTTACAATACAGGGAATTTCTCCATTTTGTTTGAAATTCGGCATACTCACTAATTTTGACCCCCTAATCACGAATCTGCAGTCAAAATTTGGCGCTCACACGTGGAAATAGCAAAATAATCGAAATTAAGTTCTTATTTCCACACCCTCGATTTCCGAATTTCCCACCGGTTCCGGGCTCCGCCCCTGGGGTAATCGACCTACCGCCCCCAACCGCTATCGCGGCCCCGCCTATATCTATAGACTACCTGTTAAGGGCATGTTAGAAAGTGGCCGGATTCACCTGCCCCCAAATAAGCGCCAAATTTATACGTGAGCGCCAAATTTTAAGTGCAGATTCATGATTAGGAGACCCAAATTAGTAAGTAACCGAAAATTCAAACAAATTGGAGAAATTCCCTGTATTGTTAAATTATACCAAAAGGCCTAACCTAACCTAGTAGGCATACCTCGTCCCGTGATGGTTTGTGGGGCTATCGTGAATTTTTGGACTAACGTCAATGGTTTTTCTGGCTCAAGGAACGATCAACGGTAAGCTATCGCTATGTTGTGTGTGGAAATAAACAAGAACAGTAAGTACTCGTAAATGTAAGAAATATACATTACTTTCCTAACAAATTCAATTATTTCACCTAAATAAGTGTTCCGGAATGCAGAATAGTATGTTAGCAATGTAAAAAAGTGCGAAAGAAATGATTCCCAGGTGTCTCAGGTATAGTAAAGTAGTACCAAATTCCGTAAGTACACTCTCGTCTTTTCTCTTGTAAATTTCAAGAAATGTGTTTCCAGTTTATCTAATCGTTACCATTTTTTTTAAAGAGTATAGGCTACTCAAATTCTTACTTACTTCTGGAAAAGATCTTTTCTTTGCTCTGTCGTCCACGGTCTGCCATAGAAACCTGCAAAAGCACAAGATAAGTGTGCACAATATATTTATGCATATTCCCAACAAATGACGGGCATTAATAATCAGCTCTGAAACACAATGACTTTTTTTATTTCCTACTAAACGAGAAAATAAACTAAGAATCTATACAATATCTACAGAAGTTCAAATCCAAATTACAGCAGATGGTGAACAGTAAAAAAAAAGCAGAATAAACCGCCGCCCCCACAGCTAGTAACACACACGGATCCAAAAACTTAATTTATCAATTTAGAGCATTCAAAAATAAAATAATTGGTCCAGTTTACTTTAGGAGTAGGAATTATTTTTAGCACAGCAAAATTTAGCAAGTATGTAAACTTTCGTGGTATTAAAGAAAAACATCTGACCGATTGTAGTAGGTCATGAACCTTCTCAATTACGTGCTTCTGATCATCAGCGAACTACTACAGAGACACTGCACAAAAACATCTATAAGGTTAAAATACATTCTATCTAACACGCTAAACATTTGTAGCTAACCTTCAACAACTCCACATATAAAATTCCCATTTTTTGTATGTAAATTATCCATTGTATCAGTCTTATCCTCCGCCATTTTGGAACTGGTTCTTAAGCGTTTCCGCCTCGACTTTCCCACGAAGAGATTCCAGAGGTCTTTTAATATTCCCTTTACGACAAACACGGTTATATACAAAAACCACCAAATGATTCCAAAATTCACCGGGATTTCATAACGAAAAAAACTGTTCCACTGCCGACGTATTTTGATGGTTTACTTTGCACGTTCACTCGAAAACATGAAACACCGTCCGAAAAATGGACTCGTCCTAGCGTAGGATCACAGAAAATTCTCTCCCCTGACTTCATTTTCTTCTTCTTCTCTATCCCATTATTATTATTATTATTATTATTATCATGATGAAAGATAGAAAGCAAGTTCCTTTTCAGTATATCCATGTTGTGCAAGTCATATGCTACTATATCAATTATCTGTAAGGTTTAGATTTAGTAGTGCCAAAGTAGCTTACTCCCTCCGATAGGCCTACACAGATATCACAGACAACTTAGTCAGTGCAGATATCCCCCACACACATCGTAGGCATCAAAGAGAAGGTTGAAGGAAAAATATGAAATAGGTTACCAAAACGCGGCAACATGCTTTTCAGGCGTTCGCATATTTATTCTAACGAACAAATCCAATTTGTTTACATCTGTGTGTGAAACAACAGCAATTCTAATTTCAGCTGTCTATTTTTCTTAATGATGCGTATGTACTGAGGATAAGCACCAGTGATAAGCAGAATTTGTATACATTTAAGTTGGTCAGATCGTCTTTCTTTATGAGTTTTTTTTTTTTCAATATATTGATAGAATTACGTTTCGAAAACAAATAGAAGATTTTACAATATTTGCATTTCATCTTCCTCCTAAATAATACACACTTTCAACCGTCAACCATTTGTCTACAACATGTCTACAAGCTACAACACAGACAGATTACGCTACTTCTTTTCACTCATTTGTTTTTATCGGTTTTTATTATTATTGACAGGTAGTTTGACATCTTACCACTAGATGTCAATAATAATGTACTGACAACGTTACCAACTGCACTTAAAAAATGGTACTTCTAATTTCAAAAGCGACAGGGGAAAGCAGATCAAAAACCCAAATAGGTGAGAGGCAGAAGGTGTTTTGAACAGTGGCGTGCCCAGCGAGATTTTTTTAAAGCTGTTATAGTCCCATTTTCTCAGGTTTTCTAAAAGTACAATTTTGACTAAGTGAAAACCTGGGAAAATATAGGAACCAAAAGTAACAAATGGAGACATATCATAATTAGAGCCCGGATATTTACCGAATTTTGTTCTTGTGAACAGATTGGGACCTCCCCGGTGGCGTAGTGGTAACGTCCTTTCATTGCATGGTTCGATATCTGGTGGAGGGCCATAGTGGTTCGGATCCCACTTTAAACTGTAGGTCCAGTCCTGATTAGCCTGTGCATAAAGTGGACCTACAACAACAACTACAACTCGTGATCAGATTTGTAGGCTTTCAACTAAAATATTCAATAACATTTATTAGGACTGAGCATATTGTACTTTGAGCCGATACTCTAACCGATTTCTACCTATACCGATACTTGAAAATTGCAATAATATTTTTTTTTTTTTTTCAAAATATTGACCACTATTAAAAGTATCGGCTGGTATCGGTAGATGAATTCCGACCAATACTTTCCGATATCGATATCGATACATCGGCATCGGTATCGGCTCAGCCCTAATATTTATATTTTTGTACCAATAACACAAAGTCATAACTGAGGGGAAAGGGAAGGGGTCGGTCTCTAATATAAGGGGCCACCGAATGAGCACCAGCCTCTCGCACTGGAGTAAGCCGGATTCTAATGTCAGAAAAAAAATCTAAGCACATATTTATTTATTTTTCTGTCTAAGAAGTATTTTTGCAATATGTTACGAAATTCAATTGTTAATACAGAAGACTAACATGACAATGTTTAAAATAAAGTTTTGTCTCTAAATCAGAGGCCATGGCTGGTTCCAAGTGTGACATTTGATCTCGTCCGTTGGAGTTAGGGGTTCCCACAAGGGGAGTAAGGGAGCACATGAAGGTGCTCCGGACGACTAGAACTTATTTAAATCCTCTATAAATATGAGAGTAAAGAGTGATCAGCCCTTGACTCTTTAATGCATACAGTAGGCGACAAGAAGAAAAGGAAATTCGACGGGGATTTCAGTTCGTCATCGACTGTATGCCTTATGGCAGCTCCTGTGACTGAGCGCGTTGATTTGTCAACCCACAATCTCGATACCAAAGGTTCCAGGTTCGAGTCCCGCCCTGGGCCCTACCTTGTGGATTCCCATCGTAAATTGAATCTAACCGTCATGCATTTTCATCGTCGCGATGAGCCGGTAATGACGAAAAAGCTATTCAAAGCAAGAAAATATAAATACGAATGGTTTCTCTTTCATTTTATTGGGCCAGATGGGAAGGTTGACTGTAGAGTGCAATTGCCGATATACAATATGACTTTTATTTTTCGAGGTTAGATCATATAAATTCTGTTATATACTGTATATACTTATATAGTAAATTAAAAACTAATTTAGTCTGCATTGTTTGGCCTGCGCTCTTCTTTCCATATCTGTGCTTGCGGTGGCCACAAATCTCATCTCATGCGTAGTGGCGGCGATTAAGAGCAGTTGCCCCCCCCCCACCACCACTTTTCGCCCCACTTTTGTCCCCGCACTATGCGAAATCTTATCTACAACGGGAAATATACTGTTTTTGCCCCCCCCCCAGTTTTGGCACATTGACCCCCCCTAGTTTTGGAACCCAATCGCCACCACTGCTCATGCGAATATTTAATTGCCAGTGTCTATGTTTTGCTTTTGCTTGTTCGTACTGTCCACAACAGAAGTTCGTTCAAATTGGAGCTCATTTACAGAACACCATAATTTCAATGCAAATGTGGATAATTTTACAACCCACAGTTGGCTACGCTGTTGGGAGTCGTAATTGGACCGATGCCAGGAAAACATTGCCATGCTCAAGTGAAGTACTGCTGGAACGACGGTAGCTCATTCTGCCAGTGGAGTAAGTGTGTGTGTGTTACAGTGTTTGTAAAAGTGACAGCTGTCATTTGACATGGCCGATAAAATATTTGGAGGAGTGGAAGGGTAAGTAGCTCTCAGTAATAATACGTCCTGGTAGAGGTGTAAATTGCATTAAAACATCAGCAGTGAATCAATTTAGGTACTCATACATATTTTATAAATAATCAATTTTAGTGAGAGTTTTGTTTCGTTTATCACGTGCGAATATGCTGCTGTTGTTTATTAAGTTTCTAGGCTGTACAGGAAAAGTGCAAGAAAAAATGTGATAACGTAACACTTCAATGAATCCTGTTTCCGGTGAAGGTTTATTAAAATTATCGAAAAAGAAAAACAGCTCGTAAACTTTTTTAAAACTATATAATTGACAGTCGTGCCCGCCTGTTTATTAGTGTTAACTATCGATACCTCAAACAATAAAGTGCTAGTGAGAAAATTTCGTAGATTAAAACCTAACATTTTAGTAAACGTTATATAGAATGTTACGTCCCAGGGATTGAATCTTAGACCCCTGGCTTCGTAGCGTGTTTTGGTTATTATTGTTGTAGCTAGTACTACAATAATTTTACTTTTACTATTTTATTAGGGAGTGGATTTATAGGCACAATAATTTTGTAAAATAAGCAGGCAGGTAGGCAACGTAGTCTAAAATAGGCACTACAAAATATAAAAAGGCACAAAAATAGGCAGTGAACATGAATTTGTTATTAATTTCATTTGTCAATGCACATTTATCGATCTTAATTTATCATATAGTGTTGTATTTTTTCTTACTTTTCTGTTATGTTTGGTTTCTCTTGGTGATGAATAATGATTGGACTACTTATGGAGGGACACTCACAAAGGAATGTCTGTACCTGGACTCGAACCCAGTTTCTTCAATAGGGAGAGTTTGTGAATCGATCATTCAACATATTCTGCATCCGAGGAAGATTATATTTTCAATGAACATTACAATTAATCAATAGGATTTGTTCTAAATTTTCCGTAGTAAATGGAGTTATGTTTGTTAAAATATTCTTATCTTGTGAAGAAGTTCTTACTACTTCACAGCAAATCAATGGAAAGTTGTTGCTATATCGCCGTTGAGTTAGGCAACACACAACGCATTGCAGTTAAGCGAGTATATCATGATCTAGGTGTTCCATTTTTCATGCAAGCGACTGTTCAGTGCAGAAAATACACTATAAACGTATTTAAGATATAGATAAATGCCATAAAAAATACGTATTGTTTGTTGGAGGTGGTAAGCGAGACATACTGAAGCACTCCTCTTGTGATGTATTTGCTTAACCAGCTGGGTCCAGTCCAGACCAGAGCTTATTTAAAGGTCTTGAACTGACCATACACATATGCCTTCCATAAATTTTCTGTACGTTCCGTTCTTATGTATTTTGCAACTTAAGTGAGACTCGTACAAGCTCGTGAAAAAAAGGAAGAAAAAAATGCTAGGTTACATGTGATTAGCATCGAATATGAGTCGCGGAGGTCTGACATTCCTTGCCATTCTGAAATTAGGTAAATGTCATTTTTTAGTGAAAATTACCTTCTACAGTGTATTTTGGAGAGAGGCAAAGTTGCAAAAGAAGACATTAAGTAAAAATACCAAACGGTCAGTTTTAGCCAATATAGGCACTAAACCTGAAAATATGCATTTTTACAGACACTATAAAAATGCATTATTAGGCTCGAAGAAACATAAAACGAATTTAAAACATTAAAAAAAACGTATATGTTACTACAAACGAAAGAAAGAGACACACAGGCAAAAATCTGCTTCCTAATCTACTAATATGTTCATATTTAAATCTTACATCAGTTTCTGTCAAGTACGTTTGGTAGATGTGACGACGGTCAGGCCCTCCCTCCCAACACTTTCCATTCATATTTTTTCTCGCAATACAAGGCCTTCTTGCAATCTAGTTCCCTAAAATTTGTAATGCTGTTCCATTTTCCCAACTTCCAATTTGTGCGGTACTCTCGCAGTTTTCACTTTCTAATTTCCTTGTCCCGGAAAAAGCCTTGTCAGCTAAAGCCAAAGTCCCTTTCTTCATTTTTCATTCAAAGTAATTTGACATTTTAAAATGCGAATTGATGGTGTACACAACCGTTAATATGTAGTGTGAGTTGTTATTAGGCGTTTGAAAAGTTTTAGTTTAGTTAATCAAAGGTTGATCACTCTACATCTTAAACCAAGATATATATATATATATATATATATATATATATATATATATATATATATATATATATATATATATATATATATATATATATGTGTGTGTGTGTGTGTGTGTGTGTGTGTGTGTGTGTGTGTGTGTGTGTGTGTGTGTGTGTGTGTGTGTGTGTGTGTGTGTGTGTGTGTGTTGGGGGATATAACTCGCATTTAATCTGACGTTTCCGAAGGCCCTGGATTACTTCCGGTTGCACGAATTATTTCTGGCAAAAGGTTAAATTGATGAATATTTCCTAGTTTAGGGTGTGTCCTGCATAGAGCAGTTATACTTGCAGTCACCCAGGAAGATTTTTTCCGATTGCAACCTTGCTAACCAATGTTGCCAGTGACTAATGCCAGTTGGTAAATGTTCGGATCATAACGAACAGAATTTGTAAGGTAAAGACTTCACTGAAACCTTTGCCAAATTCGTTTGTGAGCTGATCGTCTATTGATTGATTGATTGATTGGATTATTAGCATCCATGGAGAAACACGTTTTGTTTTGAGTACTTTACGTCATGCTTATCGCAACGATGAGCGTGAACTGACGAAATGCATAATGGAACAAACTCCTATTACTTTGGATTCGAACAATGACCGCTGACTTTGCAGAGCGATGCGCTAACCATTCCGCCAAAGGCTAGCGGATGGCTGAGCGCGTTGAGTGCTTGTCTCATAGTCCCACCGCCCAAGGGCTCTATACTTCTTAGCTGGTCATGGATGCTTTGTGCTTGTTTCATCAGCTTAAAATCGAACCACCTTGACGCCCTGATTAAACTAAAGAAAAAAAAGCGTAAAATAAGCAAAATATAAAAATCTGTTTGCGAATTTTTAATTTTTCTTGCACGTCGAATCGTCGACTCAAGATCTCGGCACCCAAGGTTCCCGGTTCGAATCCTGACCTGGACATGGATATAATTTATTAGTGTCCCTCCTCGATGGTGTAGTGGTACCGTCGTCGCCTTGCAATCAAGAGGTTCGATATCCGGTGGACACATAGTGGTTCGGATCCCACTTTAAACTGTAGGTCCAGTCAAAATTAGCTTTTCTTTGCATAAAGTCAACTTAAAAACAAAATCAATCTAATCATTCAGGTAACCAAATGTGGAGAAGAGCGGCGCAAAAATAAGAAAAACTATTTTTGTCGTTATTTTTGTATAGAATTAGGGTAAGCTGAAACAGTACCGTTGTGCACTGATTGTGTACATTCGTCTGTGTTCTATCAACATCTCAGAAACTACCAGAGCCATAAAGACAAATTTTGGTGGACTAGTAGACCTACCAAATAGTAGCATAAATTAATTTGATTGGTCCGTGTGGTCGTGAGAAAAAAACAATCAATCTAAAGTAACTTGACCATACCTCAGAAGCTAACAAATTCTAAGATTTGAAATTTTCTAAACCTGAAGACCAACAAAATGCTAATGTATAGCAACATAAATTATATCGATCCGCCAGCCTGTCTGTCTATAGTAGTAAAATACTTGAACGTCGACGATCGATTATTTTTTCTTTGCCCTGTGATATCATCGAAAGTGTGCAAACTACAAAAATGTCGTCTAGTGAGTTGAAAGAATCGCGAATTATTATCGTGATGCGATCGATAGCTATCTTCTCGACTGACCCGTCCACTTATCTTTTCTAGTAAACCCTCGAACCCAGTCGGTACCTATCAATTGCTCAGAGATTACTAGAGCTACAAAAATAACATTTAGTAGAGTGAGATATCTATTTAGTACTATTTTACTGCAATATAAATAATCTTGATCAGTACATCCGTCTATCTACTGCAGCCTAACAATCGAAAGTGAACTTTCAATATCTCAGTAAACCAAAGATACAAATATGTAATTTGGTGTACTGAGAGACATAAAATAACAACTTTATTCAGTAAAATATTCTCGACCATTCAATGGCCTGTTATTGTGAACAATTGAACCATTAGATACCTGATAGGTTCGGAGTGAAGGACATGGTAATGTAGATTAATATAAGTTGCACAAGATAAAAACCAGACGGTGAACAATTAACATATTTAATATAAACTGGACGTTATGTCCGAAACATTCAAGTGCATTGAATCATGAAATAGCAAGAATTACACACAGAATACATCTGCTTATGATTTATCTTCTTCTGGCCGTGAAGACCAAGCCTTGTAGCCATACGCTTAATACCTGGACCGTATCATCCCTCCAGGTGTCCCATTAAAAAAAAAAAAATCAGGTATGCTGATGACCGTATCGATCTGGTGGGCGGCGAACCCTGGTAGACCTTTCTCGGAGATGAGTGAGGTGTGCTAGGACCTGGTCCTGGGTATCCAGCTCTGCCTGGGGTAGGTT
This sequence comes from Lepisma saccharinum, assembly GCF_977018435.1. Classification (NCBI taxonomy): domain Eukaryota; kingdom Metazoa; phylum Arthropoda; class Insecta; order Zygentoma; family Lepismatidae; genus Lepisma; species Lepisma saccharinum. The sequence goes on along the minus strand of NC_139236.1, from coordinate 56,307,816 downwards.
CTGGTACTGTTCCACCGGGGTTGGCTGAATTTCTATTTGGTATTGTAACGTTGAAGTCGTCGTCATCTGCAGTGTCACGTGAAACACGTCTCTTCAACCACCTGGGATGTACCACTCGTTTGATTCCATCTTCCAACATTATCTCGTAGAGGATGCTATCCCCAATTCGACGAATGACAACTCCTGGGATGTAATTTGGAGTACCGTGCTTAGGTGATTGAACCCAAACTGCTGAGTTGATGGCAAAAGTACCATATTTCGACGAAGAGTCGTTCCGAAACTTTGCTGACTTCCTCGGCTTGAACGGAGATTCACTCGACAGAGGTACATTGTTTGGTTCCCACCAAAATCTGGGTTGGTGTTTCAAGACCGAAAGTGCTGGTAGGCTTCCTTTTCCACCCAGTCGCGTGTTCCGAAGGATGAAAAGAAGGTTGGCGATCCCCATATCAAGTTCAAGCGTGCTCAGAATGGGTTTGTCAGTTATAAGCTTGACAAGAGCGGTTTTGACAGTACGAACGTATCGTTCGGCTAAGCCGTTCCTAGGGCTGTGATAAGGCAGTGAAGTAACATGTTTGATACCATTCTTAAGACAGAAGTTACGAAATTCGAGAGAAGTGAACGTTGGGCCGTTGTCGGATACGATAGTATTTGGTATCCCTAGCGTGGCGCAAGATTGCATAAGCCAGCGGATCGATTCCTTTGTGTCCAATGTGTGTACAGGCCACACTTCTGTCCACTTGCTGAAGGCGTCTACTATCAGTAGGAACTTACGCCCTGCAAAGAAAAAGTGGTATATATGCCATCTCTCGTTCACGTACGAAGCGAGAGGCCATGAAGAATCGGGTCCGTTGCGGACCTTAGGAGCAATAGCTCGGCACGTATTGCAGCTCGCTACAAAATCCGTAATCTCTGCTGACATGCCTGGCCACCAAAATCTGGATAGACACAACTCTTTCATACGAGTTGAACCTATGTGTCCATCGTGTAAAGCTCTAAGAACTTCATTCCGTTTAACTGTGGGAATGATAAGTCTACCCGACCACATGAGCGTTCCCTGCTCGTACGTAAGGTGAGATCTTCTTTCGAAGAAAGGTGCGAGCTTCTTCCGTTCGGTAGACGTGTCGTGTTGATCTGGCCAACCATTTACTACACAGGAGACAACTAATGAGAGCAGTGGGTCTTCTGAAGTGGCGTTCTGTATTGAGTCTCGAGAAAGAGGAGTTACAGCATCTTCAATAGACCCGAAATATGCATGAAGTTCTTCTTCTCCAGCTGGTATTGTGTCACGTGCTTGCGTAGGCAACCTGCTTAGCATGTCAGCTACTTCTACCTTGCTGGAATGAATTATATTATATCGGTATGAAGATAAAAGTAGAGCCCATCTCATCAATCTATTGGATGAATGTTTTGAAATAGCTCAATCTGGAGAAAATATAAACTTTACAGCACGTGCGTCTGTAACAATCTCGAACTTGGATCCGAGTAAAAATTTGTGAAATCGCTTGATACCGTGAACTATGGCTAGAGCTTCTCTCTCTACCTGGGAGTATCTCCGCTCCGTCTCACTGAAGGTGGTAGAAGAGCAGGCGATGGTCTGTAGACCGCTATCAACTCGATGACACAATTGCGCGCCACAGCCGAAAGGAGATCCATCAGTGATAAGTACAACTGGCTTTGTTGGGTCGAAAGGTACAATAGGATTTACCTATCGAAGTTCCGCCATGATGCTGTCGAACTCGTGTTGACAGTTATCGTCCCAGTTCCAAGAGACGTTTTGCTTGAGTAAAGAAAGCAAAAAGTGAGTTTCGAAGCTAAGTTGAGTACAAACTTTCGATGAAAGTTGATCATCCCGATGAAGAAACGTAATTGTGATTTGTCTTGAGGTGGTGGAGAATTTAGGACGGCCTCCAAGTTCTTGTCTGACGGCCGTATACCATTGATGTCAATCTTGTATCCTAGGTACTCGATACATGAGGTTAGGAATTGACTTTTGCTGGCGCTCGCTTTGACATTGTGTTTGGCAGACGATTCAGGACATCACACGTGCGTGTGAAGCATTCTTGCAATGTTTCACCTCCGATGATGACGTCATCAAAGTAGAAAGAAACTCCGGGAATGTCATCTAGAATCTTCGCTAGGGCTATTTGAAACAGATCTCCACTTATGTTTATGCCAAAAGGTAGTCTGTGAGGTTTATATAAGCCCCAAGGTGTGTTGACGACAGTGATGCGTTTGGCAGCTTCAGAAAGTTCCAACTGTCCGTAAGCCATTTGAAGGTCAATTACCGTAAAGTATTTACACCTGGCCAACTTAGAGAAAATATCCTCGACTCTAGCAATGGGAAACTTGACGTTTTCAGTCATTTTATTCACCGTTCCTGAGAAGTCAGTGCAGAGACGAAGTGAGCCATCTTTCTTGGTAACAACGACAAGTGGCGAGGCCCAATCAGAATATTCGACCGGTTCCCATAACCCTACTTTCACTAGATTTTGAATAGAATCCTGAACACGGTCTCGAATACCGTAAGGAACTTCGTAATGTCTACGAAATATCGGTGCAGAGTTGGATCTCAGTGGTATATCGACCAAATAAGGTGCAATTGGCTTGGACAAATCACCATCAAAGATTTTCTCGTATCTAGAAGAAATTTCTCGACTTAGGTCGTCGGCACCAGCGTTAGTAATAGTACTTTGTACTGTGTTAGTTGAAAGAACACTGGCTGTAACTAATAATCGCCTCCAAGATGGTTGAATAATGTCCAACCATGTACGACCGATCAATGGACATAAAAGTTTCTCCTGACAGAGAAAGACAGGTAAAGTATAATCCCTATTGTCTAAGTATAGTTTGACGGATGTTTGTGCTGTAACACGTACATATCCTTCGTTTACACCTCGTAATCGTAGGCTAGAATTACATTTAACATAGTGTGGAAACAACTGATCAAAATACTTCTCGTTGAAAAGAGTAACAGCAGACCCAGTATCTACTTCACATTTAACAATACACTTATTGATTTGGAGATTTATTATGAAGCTATCCGAACTGATTTGGTGCTCCAAAATGTGTTGAGTAGAAGTAACCAGTGTGGAACGATGACTGAGCGCATCAGTGTTGAGATGGTTGAAGCTGAACGTAGACAACTCATCGGGTGTTGTGCTCCATGAGGTTGAACTGGACGTTCTATTCACAGCTCTATCTTTCTGCCTCTTTCTGCATCGTATATTCCAATGGCCTTGTCGTTTGCAGTAGCTACAGATTGCGTTTCTTGCCGGACATAGACCTTGTGAGTGATCCTTTGTGCAGTTGCCGCACTGGGAGTGAGGATTTTGCTTGGTAGCAGTTGAGTTCTGAGGTTGATAGCGGCTGTTCTGCTTCATTTCTCCCGGTCGTGAACTCGTCGAAGGGTCTGTGTGGCGATCTGGATTCATCCGCGTCAAATTTCTTGAGCTGGTGGCAAAAGTCACAGAATCTGCATTGTACTTATTCGAGAATAATTTAATTTCTTGTTCTAATAATTCACAATGCAAAGCAATTTCTTGACATTTAGCAAAGGAAAGTAGACGGTATATGCATAAAACCTGAAGTGTAAATTATCTGAGAGTTCAAATGTATTTCAATTACTATTGGCTTATTGATACGGTCCAGGTATTAAGCGTATGGCTACAAGGCTTGGTCTTCACGGCCAGAAGAAGATAAATCATAAGCAGATGTATTCCAGTTGTACTTATCACTGATGGCTCTCCTTTCGGCTGTGGCGCGCAATTGTGTCATCGAGTTGATAGCGGGACACCTGGAGGGATGATACGGTCCAGGTATTAAGCGTATGGCTACAAGGCTTGGTCTCCACGACCAGAAGAAGATAAATCATAAGCAGATGTATTCTGTGTGTAATTCTTGCTATTTCATGATTAAATGCACTTGAATGTTTCGGACATAACGTCCAGTTTATATTAAATATGTTAATTGTTCACCGTCTTGTTGATTTGCTACATGAAATCGTACTTGTCACTATCCCGTGCCGATATGATTAGAATCCTTCAAATCTTCTGTTCACTGTCAATCCTCTGTTCACTGTCCACAGTGCCAAATTGATAGGTTCGGAGTGAAGGACATGGTAATGTAGATTAATATAAGTTGCACAAGATAAAAACCAAACGGTGAACAATTAACATATTTAATATAAACTGGACGTTATGTCCGAAACATTCAAGTACATTGAATCATGAAATAGCAAGAATTACACACAGAATACATCTGCTTATGATTTATCTTCTTCTGGCCGTGAAGACCAAGCCTTGTAGCCATACGCTTAATACCTGGACCGTATCAATACCTCTTGATAACTCACAAAATACCAAGTTAAGTGTATGAAATTTCGTGGATTGGGTGAAGTATCAAGTTCGTGTGTAATGAAGTAGTTAACCTTGATTAACCTGTTTGCTGGTAGAAGGCAAATAATTGTCTTTCCTTCATAAATAAATATAGAACTATGATATTTTGTGGTGTGAAATTCCAATGAAGTAATAATTTCATAATATATATATAATCTCGATTTGGTTGTTTATAAAACCACGAGAAATGCATGTACAGGGGGTTCCAATAAAATGTATACACACTTTGAATGATTATAAAGTCAGTGTTTATTAAGGTACAACTCATATTTAAATTTTAATAGAATCTACAGGCATGAATAATTTTCTTTGTCCATGCATGTTTTCATACTGATGATCGTTCTGGTCAAGGCACTGCTGAAAACGCTGAAGGCAATGGATTCCAAACACCAAGAATCATCATTTCGTTCCTTATTTGTACGTTTTCTTGTTCAATACCTGCCTTCATTTCGTCGACTCTTTCCAGTTTTGTACTGTAAACGATATATTTTATGTATCCCTATACAAAAAGGCTAGTGGCGTGAGGTCTGGTGAATGCGAGGACATTGTTCTGTACCCTTTTGTACATACAATCCATCTGTTCGGCACATTTTCAAGCTTCTCATATCCTGAAAGAAGTTTCCATAGTACAGGGCTGCTATAAATGATTCATTCGATTTCAAAACCTGTATTTTCCAAAGTGTTGCACATACAGATATGAATGATACATGAAAATAACTAAACTCACCAAGTTTGCATCGTGGCACACCAGTTGGCAGCATGCACGAGTGTATTGCCTGTACAAAATGGCGACAAACCGAGAAAGGAGTTTCTGTGTGTTGGAATATGTTATTGCATTGCAGTGCAGCTTGCATTCAGAAGAGAGTACAGAAAAGAAGCACCATGTAAACTCAGCATTTCTTTACGTACCCCCACTGCCAAGATCACTGGTAGGAGCTCAGGGAACGCATCAATGCTTCTCTGATGACCATTGACAGGGGATTGCTACTAAATGTATGGGCGGAACTCGACTAGCGCTTGGAAGTGTGTCGTGTGGCCACACATAGAACATTTGTAGAATGTGAGGAAAACTTGGTGAGTTTACAGTTATTTTCAAGTTTCATTCATATCTGTATGTGCAATACTTTGGAAAATACGGTGTTTTGAAATTGAATGAATCATTTATAGTAGCCCTGTATTTGTTAATCGTAAATCTGATTTACATAGTTGAGATGGAGGTAGTGGGATCCATGAGTATTACCGTGCAAATTGTCCATCACCATGTTCGTGCACTTTATTTGACCCAATAAGAGCTTCAAGAATTAAGGAGAAAACTTCAAGCTGTTGATAACTTCTGCACCAGCATACATAAAAATCCATCGCTTAAAAACACATACGATGTAAGAGAAAAATTAACGAAAAGGGCCATGGACAATTTGCACGGTAATACTCATGGATCCCACTGTACGTAGATACATCATCAACTTGATAATGATGCCTATAATTGTCTACTCGAATTTGTAGCACATTAGTAGTTTTTTTTAGGGGGCTGGATTCAGATATTTTCGTGCGACGTAGGTTGGATGTCTCATAAACTAAAAAAATATGACAATTCTAAATTTGTTTTAACTATGGCTTTAAAAGGTTCAGTCAAGTACGTGTACGCACGTATGTTCGATTAATTAAGATCATAATTAAAATTATAATAGTCTTATTCTTCAGAATAGGGTTGTGCCAGGTTCTCGTTAGTACCCATGGAGCATATTGCGTTTACATGGTAAACACAGCTTGTTTGATGTTTCACGGGAGAATTTATTCACATTACCTCCAACTGAAAATACCGTTTTTTTTTCTACTACAGAAAATATATCGGAACTACATTGCTTTTGAAGACTATGACTATATTGACAATTCGTGTAAAAAATTAACGGTACTTTTGTTCCGAGCGGATCTCTCGAGTTTTATGGAACCTCGCTTTTTAATGCTCCTACTGGCAACCATGCTTTGTTGGAGTAAATTGTATATTCTGCTCGCAATGTGCCATTGAAATAGGCACACGTGAATAGTGCCGTGCCTCTCTGTGTCATGCCTGGGCATAGGAATGTTCTGATTAACTTCATACAGTTAAAATATGAAGCGAAAATTCATATCCTTTCAGAAATGAACTAGCTTACAGCCGTTAAAACGTGCTCGTGCCTAAGTTTATTTACCGTATTGATTCAAGTACAAGCATTATGTAACCGCTGAGTCAAAGAAGACGAGACGTTATTAAGTGCAAGGAAACTTGACACTGACGCAAGAGTTAGGCAAATTTTTGCGTTCCTTGTCATAAAGGAAAGTTCGCCGGAAATAGGTTGGAGCTGCTGTGGTTATAGAGCGACGTGGTTTTTTTCCTGCATTTACCCACAGCGGTATTGCAAACATTACTTGTTCGACAACTTTAATTTTTCTTTTTGATTTATTTAACGCGCGTGTGAAGTTGTACAGTCACGGACACTTCTGGGCCGGGATCCCGAATTCGAATCCCAGCCTGGGCATGGAGTTGTTTGTGAGTGTCCGTCCATTCACCAATTTTGTCACTCATCTTCCTCGTCGCGATTAGCCAAAAGTGGCAGAAAAGCGACGATAAATAACAAAAATAAAATCAAACGGACACTCCCGAATTGTAACAATCTTTTTGACTCCCAATGAGATTGTTACAACCCACAAATGTCTGTGACTGTACAGTCGGATACAGAATACAACAATGTAATTGTTAAAACATCGTATTTTGGTTATCTTTTCACCGCCTTGGCCGTGTGTGTTGAGAGGTCAACTCGTGTTCTCGCTATCGAAGGTCGCCTTGTAATCAAGGGGTCCAGGATTCGATACCCGGCGAAGGCACATAGTGGTTCGGATTCCACTTAAAACTGTAGGTCCAGTCCCAATTAGCCTTACTGTGCATAAAGTGGACTTAAAACACCAAATCAATCAATCAATCGCTATCGAAGGTTTTGGTTCAATTCCTTCCCTGGACATGGGAGCAGGGAACCTTACTTGTTTTTTATCTTTACCTTACCAATTGAAAAATCAATTGTGGTTCTACAAAATCTGATAAAAAGTTATAAGAAGTGCTCATTCTTTCATGTAATGAGAATCAATGTTTGTGTGGACTCCAATTCATACGTCTGTTTCTGCATCTGGTTATAAACAGAAAGCTCTTTGTATGTTCTTGCTCTCCCAAAAAATATGACTGTTGCTGCTACCAGAACGGAAATAGTAATTTTTCCTGTAAATGACGCAGCGTGGAAAGGTGTTGTTCCCCGTGTTGGAAATCCACTTTCCTTTTTTGTTGGAATTCCAACGTCAATCACAAGCTTGTCTTTGAGGTAAGAGTAGCCAGCCACTTTCTTGCGTTGCTATTTGCTATACGTTCCGGTGATTGGCTTCGGATTTACGTACTCAGATATCAGTGTTTTCACTTGTTTATTTTCTAAATATTCTAGGAACAGGATGTCACCATAGCTTTCTTTTGTATTTGGTTATTTTACGTATCTCTTTGGGCTAATCCTGGCGATGATATTCCACGAATCTGTTTATTGTAAAAGTAGTGCGAGGGCGGAGTTTATTCCTAATTTTGTTTCTTTTTTACGTCGGTTTTTCACACCTCTGTTAATCGCGACATTTAGATGAACAATTGACATGGCAATGGGACAAACACACATTCACGCCTTACCCTAGACCGCGGGTGTTGTAAAGCATACGCTAAATATTCCACCACAAAGTCCGGAATGCTATTTGTGAAAAGTATTTCTTCTTCTATTTTTGGCCATATTCCTCTTTTTTTTCTCCCACGCGTAAGCTCTGTATATTGATTGCTCGACATCTAGCATGTTCCCTAGACAAATCAGTAGTTAGTGTATCCATCTTCAATTCACTGCGTGCCTATATGGGGTGTAGAGGGGTTTCGATGAAGGATATATCTAGGGATGGGCGTTCGAATCCGCATTCATTGGGATTCCGTTGATGGATATGAAACCCGAATCCTGGATCCGATATCTGAAGTCAACATTACAATCCTAAATCATATTTTCATTAAATTTTAATGCATTAAGTTTCGATAACGTAAATTTCTAGAGATTAGGATCCTCCTAGTTATATTCTCGTAACTGGCCTAACTTTCATTAATAAAAAGAACATCGGTTACAGAAAAGGATGGTAAAATATTGTACTACTACTACTACTACAAAAGGAAAGAAAAAAGGACGAACAGCTAGCGACAGCGTTAGCAACTTTGTCTCGAAACATGTAAGTATATAAGCAATATCCACACAAACCTTTATAGCGTATAGAGGTAACGTTTATTTGTTAGACTCCTCGTCTCGACGCTACGAACCCTTAAAGAACAGAATATTATCCTGAATGTATGCAAGCATGTTGTGAGGGTTAACAGTTGCCACTGATGGATTGAATTTAGAATTATAAACGACATTTTTATGACCAATCTATAAATCGATTAGATTTCCACTTAGTGTGGCTGAAAATGTCACAGGGTAAATAAATTGGTTTAAATTGTAGTTTACCTAACGACGAGACCGAGGGATTTCATCACTAAATCGCTTCTCGTCTTGATTTTACAGAAGTCTATCTCGTTCTTGGTCTCGTCTTGACCTGCCTCGAAGAAGAATCCTGTCTTCAATTTTAAAACGTCGTCTTGTACGATCCCAAAAGTGAACATAAATAAGTATTCGTGGTGAACTAAAAATAATAGTAAGAGAATAAGATGTGGGTATGCACTATATGTTATGAGCTGTTAGGAAGTCACTAAAGTACAATCGGGACACACAGTTTCTAACGAGGAGAATAATGTGAGGGTCTGACAAACGTAGAATATCGCGCATGTTCTCTTAACGTAAAATATCTGATAACTGTCTTAAGTATGGCCAGTTGCGCGGGACTCTTGAGAACTAGATAACGCTTACTGTGTCACTGATATGCAATTCCTTATGCGTTCTTTACAACAAAGCCGCTTGCTTTACGAGTGATTGTATCTTGTGCTTGAAGATAGCGCATCGATTTAATAATACGTTTCCAGATGACAAGGTTATAAAGTTTATTGGCATGATGCATGTTCATGATGTATTTGTGATCTACAACACAAGGCTCGAATACACTACCCTTTGAACTTATAGGAAGAACAGGAAAGTATATGTTATAGTATAGGAAAGTTACGGCTTATTTTGGCTCGAGACGGAGATCTGGGATCAAACCCTGACAGTCGTCATTGTTCTCGAGGAAGTTGCAAACATCTCAGTTTTCAGTTCATTGCATTGCGGTCCTCTGGAATTTTCATGAGTTCAGCTTGGCAAGCATGAAACTATTGTGGCGAAAGAAGAATCACAACGTTTATTATATCGAGTTTCGGCAACCACAAGATAACGTTCTGCGTCAATTCGGTTTCTGACAATTGTGCGCCCCACGTCATTTCTTCTAATTTAAGATGTCTTCTTTTGTGGTCTGCAGATCTCTCTTAGGATTTCCTCCAGCCTTTTCCTTCAAAAGTACATGTTCCTTCAAAAACTTACCCAACCTCCATGTTTTCCCGCTATTTTTTTATCATCACTGCCACCAGATGCAAAATAAAATAAATTTAATGTCTCACCATACTTGGATTGAGTTGCTGTTTTAAGTCCACTTTATGCACAGTAAGGCTAATCTGGACTGGACCTACAGTTTAAAGTGGGATCCGAACCACTTGTGCTTCCACCGGGTATCGAGCCCGGACCCCTTGATTACAAGGCACACCATACTTGGAAACTCATAAGTTAATGAATGAATGAATTTTTGTTTTAAGTCCACTTTATGCAACCCAGGACTTAAGGGGAGTCATGCATACATTGAATTGCTTCACAAGACAACACACATGAACAGGAATTGCAAGGAGAGCACCATCAGAGCGATGCGCTTGCAGGCTTTGATACTGCAATTCAGACGAGCGGCGAACTGACAAGGCCGAACATGCGCAACGATGGTCTGCCCTAAGTCTTCTAATAATCGTGTATTAATCTAAATTCGTGCCAACATAGGAATTGCAACTTATTTCTTTATTCAGCTGACTTGAAAATTGTTCAGAGTAGATGGGTTGTCGTTCCAAGAATAGGCTATATATATTTGGATATATATTTTTTTAAAGAAATTTTAACATTTCAATAATTTGTGCTTTCTTTCATACAATTTACGTTTCTGAAAGCGTTTAAAGTAAAATAGCGCAAGCAGCATATATTTGTAGTTCACCGTTATCGTGCAAACGCATTTTTTTGAAATTTTCAAAATGGCGGACTTTTTCAAAATGTGTGCATGTTCCCCACCTCCTCGGCCCGTCGCTGGCCAAAGTATTCTTCCTATGACCCATAAAAAGTCCCTTTCGTTTATGCCCATTATGTCTGAACTCGCAAAGATACACCAGATTGAGTATGTCGATGTATGACGTTTCGTTCTCCTCTGTACTAATGGGCAAAGCTGGAAAATACCATTCCGCAGGGGCAGAGAGTCCGTTCGCCCATCCATGAAAAAAAATGAAAAAACCATAAACAAGTAGAACTATGAAATACATTTGTGGACAGAATGATTTACAATATGATGCGATCAGAGTTATGTCTGTCAGTTCTTCTGTCTGAACGTACAAATATGACATATATGATGTAATGATTAAACTGTCAAAATGTCTCAATTGTTCTGTCAGCAGAAGTATAAAGTGGCTGAATTTCTCAAAATCAGTAACTGCAAATTGTTTACTCCTTGAGGTAACTTGCAATAACTTCGTTACTTTTATTTTGAAAAAAGTAACTTACTGGATATTGGTAATATCTTCATATTTATAAAGTTCATGTATGGACTCAACTTTTCGATTCTCCCTTAAAGTTGGGTTTGATTTTGAATCAATCTGTACAGTCAGGAGCAAAATTCTGTTGTTGTGGAAATGTTAAACTACACTCTAAAATCTACGTAATAATTTATATTCCTTAAGCCTGCTGTGTGCGAATTTCAACTAAATGTAACAATTGCAATTTACTCTTCACTGTACAAAACAACTACACGTTAACGGAAAGAAATATTTGAGCGAATCGATTCCAATGATTCGTTCACGATTGCTCCACACGCTAGCCTACATTATTATTATTTTTTTAGGTCTTGAATTCCATACATGAAATGTGCATTGTACGTACAATGGTAGAGTAATATTATGTAATTAACTGTTAACAACACAATCTCGCGAGCCATCTACTATTTGTACCCACGCCTCTGTGATAGGTTATTGAAACCAGTTTTCTCGCGTTCTTACGTATAAATTGCTTATGACATTAATAGCACTTGATTGGCTAAGGCATCCTGAATGTAGGCTACGGCATGCGTCACCTCTTAGTCGTATGCAAAACATATTTACATTCCTCGATTTCACTGTCTGGGTTCCGACACGTGGAGGCATGGCGAAGGTTATGAGCATATGCTCGGCAGATCTCGAAGAGGTCTTTGATTATGTGAATTACCAAAGGCCTATTAATGGGTTGCGAAGGGTTACAATTACGGGAAGAGAATAAGGAATATGCACGTGGAACAAATGAAAATTATATGCTAGAAGAAGTGAAGCATCGAACTGTTGTGCGCAGAGGACATTGTAGAATAAAAGGATGGCAACCAAACACGGAAGGCAAAGTACAGGTTGGCGGACGATATGTGGTTATGCTCACACAAAAGTAGAAGTGTTAAAAGGAAATACGTACAGGGTTCTGAGAAATTACAGTTTGTTTTTATAACTCCAATTCACTCCCAGATAGGGGGAGTGGAACAAGCCCTTACCGGTCAGCTTATGCGAAACTCTTGATTATAAGGTGAGCACTAACCTACCGGGAGACCCAGGATGAATGCTCGATTTCATCATCATCATGATATTTATTATGATTATAATTTATCTTCTTGATGTTTTGTATTTAACGTCGCTTTTCTGCCACTTTTGGCAAATCGCGACGATGAGGATGGGTGATGATATGAAATTGATGAAGGAACCTCACAAAAGCTTCCATGTCCAGGCCGGGACTCGAACCTGTGAAGTACAGAGTCGATGAAAGTAAGTCAATAGTCATCGATTTGATTTCAGTGGTTAAATAAATTGATTTCTTCAATCTATCATATGTCCGAAGATATAAAACCCGTGGCGTACCAGCCCGTAGTGCCTACCTTCCGACTGCAGGCCTCACTCCCACAAGAGGTGGGCGATCACCCAAACAGCTACAAGATGACTTGTGGTCAGCACGACGAATCTCCCATCGTTGTTGTGGGTTTTGTATGATCGGATTACGCTACTCATTCGTAGTTCCCCAATTTCCTCATGATGGTAGGTGGCCAACGGTTCCATACAGAGACCGAAATCTCAGGAAACCCTGTTACGCTTCCCCTCGATGAAACTCGAATCTGACTCTGGCCGTAGACCAAAGCTTGCGCCATAGACCTCACGGCCACGGTGCGGGATTATCCGGTGACTATGCATTTAAAATAAATAAAGAACATATTTGACATTGTTAAGAACTATAAACAAACTCTTCAGCAGGGTTGTCTAGTTATAAAAATTACAATGGTTTAAGATACATTTAATCAAGTCTATGGAAGAAGAATATCTATAATTTAAGTATGTTCATTATAATAATAATGACATACAATAAAGTTTACTTTCTCGATGAAACTTATTGGACATATTTCTTTACATTGAATCTTTGATTTAGTTCGTATAAATACAACAAATCGCTGTTGTATGTACGTATACATTTCCTGATTATACGCTAAAAATGTTATTTTGGAGTCAATAATATTATAATATGGCTTTTCATAGCGAAATGATATGTCATGTGAAAGTGACCTTGAAACCCAATTTTAGAAATTAAATGAAATGCTGTAACTTTATTTTACTTGTAAGTCAACAATCTAAAATTGTCATTTGGATAAAACTTCAAGCATTATACATAATTAAGTTAGAAGGTATTTTACATATTGTTCGTTTTTTTTAACTTTTGATTTACTTTTGTTTTATTGTGTCCCACCCGTGACACCAAAAAAACAATTAATTTCTCCTTTAACTGTTACATTTCCCCTTCAACTCCACTAGAATATTCAAAGGCCAATTATCTTCTCTTTATGCCTTAAATAATTTATTTTTCAAAATTTGAAAATTCACAGAAATTAAAATAAATTTCTTAAGTGAAGAGGTAGTGTTTTATCTGTCCCATCCGTGACACAAAATTGTCCACTTATAGCTATAAATCTAGGAAAGTATTTTAGGGGAAGTTATGTTTAATAAACATCTACTTAGCTTCATAATTCATTGCACAGAAAGTGTAAGCAAAATGTTGCTTAACTATCAGCAGTAATGTCAAAAATGTAGACTGGACATCCCACCCGTGAGAATGGAATGCACCCTACTAAATATCGCCATGGCTCAGATTACAAGTGAATTAATTTAATCCTGTAAGCAATGTGAAGAATGGGCTTCTTTCGTGAACATTCTTTTTGGTGAAAGAGTTTATTACGATAATTAAGAATTTAAATGCACTCTCTCTCTCTCTTGTGGAAATTCTTTCTGGTGGTTCGTAGCGTGAGTGGACACTGTTTTTCCCGTTATGCCTCCTGGTCTTTCCTTTTGAAGCCAATGACCTTGATAAACAACTTGTTATATGGGTCGCCAACAATGTATTTCTTTGGTATCAAGGACATCAAGGGCAGCTAATGTGTTATAGTGACAGCAAAAGTGTCTACATTCTCTCCATTCCTTCCTTCCTTGTATTTTTACCATCACTGTACTGTACACCTACTTTCACAGTTAATTGTTATTCTTCTGGGCATAGGAGATTTCTCATTCATTTATATCCTCTAATCGTCGCGATTAAACTAAGTTTTAACCAGTTTTAAGAACTGGAAAAAACCGTTAAATGTGGATAGTCTTAAAACATCATGAAAATTCCGAGTCCACAAAAACATCATCTGTAGTATGAGCAAATTGTTCTAATAGTGGATCGTCAGTGGCAACGCTATTTAGTAAAGGACCTTCAAAGGTGGTTCAAGAAAAACGCCACTAAATGTCAGTTGTTGTGGATGCATTGCGGTATCTTACTATTCAGGGACTTGCTTTTCGAGATAATGATGAGTCTGAGGTAAGCCTTAACAAAGGCAATTTCTTGGAACTCTTGAAGCTTATTTCAAAATGCGACGATATTATTTGGAAATGTATTGAACTTGAACATTAAAATACAAATTATATGCACAATTCGATTTAGAACAAATTAACCTGCGTAATGTCCACACTTATTCTCAGCAAAATAAGCCAAGAAGTGGAAGATGCGACAGTACGTATTTGCATTGCGAGGAAGGTACAGATCAGTTGTCCGATATTTAAAAGAACTCTTTTTACGATTTCCCCCTCTTCAATAATTAGATGCAGGATTGCTCTTTGCATCTATCAAATAACTTCTTTAAAAAAACTCCATAGATGCCTGTAATTGTGGAGCGCAAACATACGATGGAGCGAGTGGTAGGGTGAGAGATGTACCAGGGTCAGAATCTTCATTGAATCATGAGATAACGGCAAATTTTTATTCCTGTTGTATCATTGCCCTGAAAGCTGAAATGCAGACTTTGCCTAAAACTTTTCAGCATTACGAACATGGAACAAAAGTACCCCACTTAATGGATTTCGTCGATTTTCTAGCAAAGTGTAATAAATTGGCACTTCACGAGGTTTACACTCTAGCTGTAATCTCTGTAACAATCCAAGCTTCCAGTCCAGCGTGTGAAAGAACCTTTTTCCTGTTTGAAACCTTTGAAAAATCTTGCTCGAAACAATGCTGGATGCCAGGCTGTCTCATTTGGCTGTCCTGGCTATTGAGAAGGAGGACGTGCCGTGGGTGGTCGATGGGTTTTCCAAAGCACATACGAACAGGAGAATTGCACTTCACTAAGTGACTTTTGTTGTTTCTAATACTTGAGAAAATTATTATCTTCCAACGTAATGTTTATTTTGCAAGAAAATTAAACTATTCGAAACATTTGATTTGCGTCATTTATATTATTCTTATAACTTGAATATTTATATCACTAGTTTTATCTCAAGCAAGACAATGAATCATGTAATTATAAATGGGAAAACTATTGTAGACTATTTTTTACCTATCTCCCAATACAGAAATTTGCCACTAGAAACAACGCAAGGTACGGCAGTTCCCACGAATATAAAGAACTAATGTCTTTATTAAAAAGAATCATTGGCGGCGATTGGGTTCCAAAACCGGGGGGGCAAGGTGCAAAAACTGGGGGGGGGGGGCAAAGACAGTTTATTTCCCTTTGTATATAAAGTTAGCATAATGTGGGGGCAAAAGTGGCGAAAAGTGGGGGCACTCCCTTGGCCCCCTAATTGCCGCCACTGAAAAGAATTGTATGGAGATAAACTCGTAATCAAGGATTAAATTTAGGCAGTAAATGCCCCCCCCCCACACACAAATACATTATTTATTCCTCTATGGTGTTTTGTGTACAAACACACACACCTTTACGTACGAGAGGAAGACATACGCGTTTCAGCACTTAAATAAGGATAATTTATTTATTTTTGGTAAGAAATAAATAAATAAAGCACATTTTATATTTGAAGTTTGCATTATAATTAATAATATAAATGTATATTTACATATCTAATACTTTTTAGTACATATAAATCCGTTCCCTGGTAATAGCATTGTTATTTATTGATAAATTTTGACAGCTGTCTCTGTGGCTGAGAGGATTGTGTGCTAGTCTTACGATCTCGTCACCGAAAGTTCCAGGATCGAGTCCTGGTGTGGCCATGGTGCCCTTCTTGAGTGTCCCTTCAGTTTCATTCATTCTCACCGTCGTAGCGATTAAAGTAAGGAGGTAGAAAACAACGTAAATTAAGAAAAATACAGCACACAAATGTAGATAGTTCTTCACCCGCTTAAATAGAATGTTGGCCTAGTTCTGACCGCAGGATCGACTTCCATATTCTCGTGAAGCGTCCAATTGTTGACGTTCCTTCCTTATGCAACATCGCCAACACGTGATCGTCAACCTTGAAATCAAAGGAAAACACACATGCACAAACCAGCTGCTCCGGTGTTCGAACGTGGCAGTGAGTGTTCACTGCACAGCTGTGCATTCTCACACAATTTCTCTTTCTTATTCATTGCTTCCTCCTCATTGTAAGATATGTGCGCAATTTCAATAGGATTACTTACATTGTGTGCGTAAAATAAAGCCATGCACATTTTTTTCTTTTCATTCACAGACATATTGAGTATACAGGGTAAGCATAAAGTATTTCCCTGATTATGAATATATATATATATATATATATATATATATATATATATATATATATATATATATCTTTACTTCCACGGTAGATAGGCAAATAAAACCTATGGCAATAAGTAGTGCAATAAATCAGGTTTTTTTCCCATTTCTTTGATTTGTCTGATTCGTAGAGACGGTCCCATATCATGGCCACCGCGTTCGCCGGACATAACCCCTCTTGACTTCTTTTATGGGGTTACGTTAAGGACACAGTGATTAATTCACCAGTTCCTGATATGCAAACTCTTCAGACACGAATACGGGATGCTATAGAGACGGTGACGGAAAAGATGTTGGCAAAGACATGGAGAGAAATTGAGTATCGCCTAGACGTTCTAAGGGCAACAAAGGGAGCACATGTCGAAGTGTACTGAAGTGTACTGATAACAAAACACTATGAGTTAAGCTACCATTTCCAACAAACCGCATATCTGTATCTAGCATAGTTCTTGAGCAATAAACGTTTGTAATCAGGGAAAGACTTTATGCTCACCCTGTATATGGGCCTCCCGATGGCGCAGTGGTAGCGTCGTCGCCTTGTAATCAAGGGTTCCCGGGTTCGATACCCGGTGGAGTTACATAGTGGTTCGGAACCCACTATAAACTGTAGGTCCAGTCCCGATTAGCCTTACTGTGCATAAAGTGGACTTAAAACACCAACTATCAATCAATCAATATTGAGTATATGTGGCGTGCCCTTACGGGTAGCAATCCTTGCAGTGAGAGACCGTTTGATAAATTACAAATTTTATTATCCTCCTCTTCCCTCTGTATATATGGAAATTTATGCATATGTGTGAACAAGGCTAGTGCCTTGCAACTATTCAAAGCACGATCAACTGAATATATGTCGTATTTGTTAACCTTAATCACTAGAGCATATATTCTATTTTCGTTTCATTTATATTTACTTAGGCTATGTATCAAGTTTTTCATTAAAGTTTTTAGTGTTATTAGCAGTATTGTTAAAGTTTTAACAGTACACAAAAGTAATATCAACAAAAAATAAAATATAATAACATGTAGTAAGTACTGTAGTCTATAAAATACTCCTAATCTTTACGTTTAATTACAATCATTACAATACGCGTTTCCTATTTTTCTTAGTTTTAAATGCCTTCTCTATTATGATATGCATCTTATATGCCAATTATGTGTATATCATCATCATCAGTATTCTAACATCAATGGCATTTTTTTTTCATCCATATATTTAGTGAGGGAAACATTACTGGGAACAGGGTCTCCACTTAACATTTCACGAATCGTACCGTATACCCTCTAAAATTTTTGGGACTACAACACTGCATACAATTAACACAGTATGTCCAGGATTGCTTGGAACACGAAGTGAATTATGTACACATGACGTTGACATCGTGTACACAGAAAATTCGAAACTTGTGGAGTACGGATTCATTTGTTTTCAGTTTGGATCCAGTCGTCGTTTTGGTCAGGATGTCTCAAAGAAATAGAGAGGACAAATCACCAACCCTGAGACCTTCTGTAAAAAAAAAAACCACCTGCATGCAGAAAGCATTGCAAACTCATAGAAGTAAAATAATCCACACCAAAGTCCAGCATTGTTACAGGATTCATTACGTAAGGTAAAACAACGGCCAATTTGTAGTATGGGATACGCTGCCGCAAATGACATCTCACCTTAAACCCAATGCTCTTTCTTTTGTAATTATTGCTTCACCTTTATGGTTAACTCTTTGCACCAGTAATCATTTGCCATAAATTTGGCTTCTTTCTTGCATGCGAATTGAATATATTTTAGATCAATTTCTCTGCTGCTCAATCTCCAAGGCTCTGGTATCATGGGTATTTTGTTTTCCAAGTGCCTCCTACGGGTTCCTTTATTTTAAGAACCTTAACGCTACCAAAACTTTACCAAATACTGTCTGCAATCCATTTCCAGCAATTCTGTATACGCTCTGCTCTTGGACGTCACGAGGGGCTGGGGGTCGAACGGGTCGGTGGACCCCCTGGAAATTCACATCGTTCATTTAAAGATACAAGAAAGCCGAAAGTTTGATACTCTTATTGTTAAAAAACATTGATACTCTTATTGTTAAGAACAGAAATAAAGTTCATTTAGTTGGTATTCGAACACAAAAATCAAAGTAAAAATGCATTGGATCGAAAACATTGAGTGAAAAATACAGAAACAAGGTTATTTTCTACCATTTCATCCAAAGAACAAATGGTTCCACAGTTTTCAAAATTCTAATAATTACAGTTATAGGTTAAGAGGTCACACAACAAACTTTATGAACAAAAAATTCCCCTAACATTTAAAGCATTTTCTTGAACGAGACGTGCAAAAGTTAATATCAAAATGGATTCAGATACTTACTGCATAAAATGCAAAAGAAATAATAGAAAATAATTGTGCTGGTATTCACTCGTTTGGTGAATCGAGTCTCCCCATTTATTAATAATAATAATAATACATTAATAAAAAATATTTTTGTTAGTTTATAATACTTATTATTGTATAATAACATTTATAACCTTGGTAATAATATTTATTATTTTTCTACTATTTAACTTTTAATATTTATCATTTGTCCGACCCCC
This sequence comes from Lepisma saccharinum, assembly GCF_977018435.1. Classification (NCBI taxonomy): domain Eukaryota; kingdom Metazoa; phylum Arthropoda; class Insecta; order Zygentoma; family Lepismatidae; genus Lepisma; species Lepisma saccharinum. Next base: position 56,288,467 of record NC_139236.1, on the reverse strand, counting down.
TGCAAAAATTTCTGGCGACGCCCATAGCTCTGCATCTTTTTTGTTAAGCTTATTGGATGTTACTGCTTCTCTGGCGTCCTCTATAGTGTTCGATTCCATACTACGTTGATTCAGCTCCCACTTTAAAACGGGTTTGTCCCGATAACACACCTCTGTAAAGTAGACTTATCAAACCTCAGGAAACTTTTTCGTTTACTTTCGTCGATTACAAAATAAATGTTTGTCACTTTCCCCCGTGGTTGCCTTTTTTTTTAGGTCGGTATTTGGGTTCGTACTGTGGAACGCTCTGTCCAGACGTGCGTAACATGGGCGTCGTTAAAAATGTTCGTGGGGGGGATGAGGCCTTTGAAATAAGAGTAGAATTTATAACAATTTAGTAATTAATAATAATAATTTTAAAGTAATAACAATAAACTTAGTTTTATTACCAATTTATTATTATACCCTCAAGATTTTTTATTCGATACACCAGATGAGTGAATATGGGCACTACCTAGTTTTTTTGAAATTTTATACCGTATACTGAAATGTATAATTATTATATTTTGTTGTAACTTTTACAAATCTCATTCAAGAAAAATCTTTGTAAGTTGTGGCGATATTTAAGTCATGAAGTTTAAGTTGTGTGACTTCTCGCCTAAAAATTCTCGTATTTGGAATTTTTGGAAAGTCATGAAACCATTTTTTTTCTTCATGAAGTCATTTTCATAAGTGGTTGAAATGTGAAATCATGAAAATTCTGACCAGGTTTCTACATTTTACATTCAATTCGTTATTTTTCTTTGATAATTCTTCTCACCAGTTCAAACCCACTCCGCAACACCCAGGGTGCGCGCAGATAGTGCCAGTTTTATTTTCAATTTCAGAGGCGGATTAGGGTCCTCTCTTGGGAGTGCGAGGGCGGTTGGCCTTTTTTTCTAGTTGTCGCCTGCAAGGTTCATGAAGGCTTGGTTTTAGACGTGTCCGACGATCATCGCTTAATTAAGAAGTCTAGGAGGTGGGGGTCGCCATTTGATCTCATGATTGTCGATTAACCAGGGCCGCATTCCTTACTAGCTAAGGTGACCAAGAACGGATGGATAATGATGTAACGATTGTTTGCGTGATAATTGATTTGTAAGACTAGCTACTCGATTAGTAATAACCTGAAAAATGATTCTGTGCTGCCGCTCATTGTAGTAATTATCGGGGAAATGCTAAATTTGAACAAATAAATAAAACTGACAATAAATCTGTGACTTTGAATTTTAATAATGAAATCATAGAGATCAGTAGGTATGAATGAGCTGATTTGTATGGGGAAAAACCAGCACAGTGTTGCAAGGCTAAGTAAAGAATAACTATGATTTTCTTAAAGAAAGAAACATTAAATACTATTGTTGACTTCTTGAGTTTTTCAATTCCTCTTTACGCATATATACGTTAATCTAGACTGGACCTACAGTTTAGAGTGGGATCCGAACCAGTATGAGCCTCCACCGAGTATCGAACCCGGGACACTTTCATTACAAGGAGACACCTTCGGGGAGGCCCAGTATTGATTTCTGAAAAGTTATTTTGTAAAATTAGTGTTTAATAATGATAATTGAGCATGCGCCCTTAGGACTCGAACTCTCAGCCACCGAAGTCCGGTTTCCGCCCGTCATATATATGATGCCGCCCCCGTGCTGAGAATATGTTTGTATGAAATATCGTAAATATCTCGATAAATTTAACGATACTGGCAACAGTGAATCAACATCAAGTATGGCGTTCGCAGGCAGACCACTGCTGCACGTGTAGGAATGCTGTCGCACACCCGTAATTTACTGTCAACTGGGCGACCTTGCCTTTTGACTCCAAAGTCTAGCCTACGACTGCTTATGGAATTTGAAATTCTCCTCTCGTTACGTGAAGCATAGCAAATTCTGTATTCTTAATTCTCTCTCTCTCTCTCTCTCATTTGCGTTTATTTTTCTTTCGCACTGCTTTACCTTCCTATTCCTCAATGACACTTTTCCCCTTTGCTTGTCTATTCCATTTTCTCAGTCACACTCTCTTTCTCTATGGGTATACTTCCCATCAGGGGTTTATCTAGAAATTCCCATCTAAGGGGTGTAAGTTCGTATTTAGTGGGTGTAAGGGTAAATTTAGAGCCAAAATGAACACAAATTGGACCTTGAAAAATTTTAGGCGGTGTTGAGGAAATCTTGGGGTGGTGTTATGGGGGTGTGTGCTTCCCATCTTCATCTCTATTCTTGTCCTCAATTGTCCCCATTCCTTTTTCCACTGTTCCTCCTCCCATGTGTCTTCCTTCATCTTCTGTCTCTTTACTTCACTGTTTCTCTCTCACACACACCCACACACTATTCTTCTTCAACAATATCCTTCTTTATTTTTTCGTCCCAGTTCAAATCTTTCTCTTCAACCAAGTGCATCTATAATCTATCCCGGGAATCTTTGGAGCAGGACCACGCATAACGGTAGAGAAGGGGAGAACGCGAGTGGAAGGAGCGAAGCGCTACACACTCCTGTAAATGACTGGTAGCTGCAGTCGCTTTTCCCTTTCCACGCACGTGTTCATTGGTCGAGCCCTTTCGAGTCACTACTTGCGCACAGACTTGGTTTCGTTCGTTTGCTCCAGATATTCCAGGGACAGAATATACTTCTCTTTCTTCTCGGTAACTGCAGTCTTGTGCGCCAACGAGGCTCTGGTGCATGGACCCACAGTCAGATAATCCTCTGTGGGGTCGTGTTGTCCTGATTTGTGCTGAGAACTCTCTTACAGCCTTAGCTCTTAACTAGGGAATGGAGATTTTATCCTCTGATATTATAGTTTTTGTTCTTGTTAACAAATTATTATATTAGTTTTAAAAATTGGGTAAGGAAGTTTTTAAGACACATATTTTATTTCCTTGTTAGTCCTCAGTTTTGTTATGGTTGAAGGGTTTATCTTCGTATTTTATGAAGGGCAAAAATAGCCTATGTGCTGATGTGCCCATAATATTTTTTTTTTAAATCAGTCTTCTATCCCTTAATTTTATACTTTCTCTCTCTCTCTCTCTCTCTCTCTCTCTCTCTCTCTCTCTCTCTCTCTCTCTCTCTCTCTCTCTCTCTCTCTCTCTCTACCTCTACCTCTACCCTGGAGACATTTCCTGGCACTTTGTACTTTCATCACTGACATAAATTATGTCTTAATACCAGTTACATAACGATGTTAAGCATAATTTTATTGGGGAATTTATTTCTTTGTCTTACACTTCATAGAGTGCTGTATGCGCAATTTTCAGCAATTTATTAGGAAGGAGGTATTTGCGTTTTTATCCATATTCACTTCTCGCTTTTAAAAAAAATGTTCTAGAGTCATAGCCTACTTCTGCAACCAAGCAGAGTTTACATCATTTCGCTTTCCTCGAAAGTCCCGCGAGTTATCTTCCATTTCCCTGGCATTTATTCAAATGACGAGGCTTTTTTCGCTCGCGAGCGAAGGTTGAGACCCCTGTTGACACAGCAGATACGCAAGACCTTGGCCTGTGGTGATCAAGTTGGTGTGAGCTTATAGTCCTTGTATCTAAAGTAGGCACATGCTAAGCAGAGGCCATAGTATAGGGAGGGTGCGTGCTCCCCAGCCCCTCCAGATTTTTATTTGTTGACATTTCTCAGAATAATGTCCTTGAAATTTAATGGTTTTCTCAGAAATAAAACTTCGCGTGTGCAGAGGGATGTCTATACCATTATAAGAAGCGTTTTCGATTTTATAGGTTCTAGGGATGTGACGAAGCTGAAAATTTACCGATGCCGATGTACTCATCGATAATTTTTGGAACCGATACCGATTCCGATACATAAGATTATTAAACAGAAATGGGATGTTATTTTCTGCATGACAAAAATAAATTTACTATGTACATTTGTATTGCATATCATATGTATATACATATATATTCTCAAGAGATACGAATGTACATTTGCATCTACAAAAGGTGGTTATGTGAACCTTTAAGAAGAACATGGATTCTCAAAAGATTTTACATTAGTACACAAGCAGTTCTTTGAAATGCAAAATGAATTCCTGTTCTTAATGTTGGAAATTTACTGCTGCCAGATTCAACTTCAGAAACACGAGTTTTGGAAGCACTTCAGGAAGTAACCTACTTCTTCACTTATCGCAAATCTGTTCAGCAACACTGAACACTCAATCACTGAATACTGATGCAGCAGGTATGTCCAAGTATTTTCTCAGCACTTGCTTCAGGTTTGAATACTCATTTTTGAATTTCCAATACAACAGCAGATCCTGGTTCAGCAATGTACTGGTTTATTTCTGATTTTGAGTTAGGTTGATCCTCTGAATGAGAGTTTGCAATAATTTTATTACAAAAACTCTATAATAATGATGGATCATAACCTAATTTTCAATAAATCTTACAAAACTAAAATATAAAACTTATTAGAAGGTAAAACTCTAGTATAATCTGTACCGGTTTAAATATCTGATTTTTGCCGATGCCGATGTTGATATGTCAATTTCTGCCGATTTTTATACATCTATAATCGGCTTCGGCACATCCCTAGGTTAAACCAGTGTACAATGTGCCTTCACCGGATATCCACAGTGCGACGGCATTACCATTACGCCATCCGTGAGACCCCAAAACTGTTTCCTTCTATACTCCGTCCCAGGAGTCTAAGCTACGCCGCGCATAACGGCTGAGAAGGGGATAAAGCGAGTGGGCGGAACAATGCAGTGCGCGCTGCTACAATGTCGTTCATTGGTCGAGCCTTCTAGAATCACTACTTGCGCAGAGGACTTGTTTTCGTTCGATTGCTCCACAGACTCCTGGGACGGAGTATAGTATGAAAACACGAATGCTTTACAGTAGTGGTTCTCAATACGTATAGATTTTATAAACCTCACTTGTACACATTATAATTGGATAAGTAGAATATTTCTCATGTCACTGCACTAAATTGTTATTTAATTTTATCCTACCCGAGCAATGTATAGTCGAATTTATCTTCCGATGTGTTAGCGTGTATGATAACTTATGACCCTACTAAACTTCATTTTGTAACTAATTTCTTGAGTTTGAAAATTATTCTTCTGCGGTGCTAATTTCCTATATGTACACGGAAAGAAATGGCTACATGAATTAACATCAACAAGAAAGTTCGTGCCGCGACAAGCAAATTAAGTTTCTCAGTTTTAGAAGTACTGACGAAATCTGGTTAATTTTTTTTTAGAATTACGAAGCAATTTAGCCAATCATCAAATTTAGTGAAAGCTATCGTTTGTTTTGATTTATGGTTACCAAGAACTTTTTTTGGTTACATCAGTTGCTTTTTATTCTGTGGATTTTTCCTGTTTCATATTTTGTGATGCCAGCCAACGTTAATTACAATAACCTCAGGGTAAGTGGTGAAATAAATTACAGAATGAACACCAGATAATGCAATATCTTCGTTTCAAATTTCACGACTGCAATCTTTACACCACGAAGATCAAGTTTGTGGAATGGGGGAGGGGGGGTTACTGACCTCCTCGTGATCAGTTATGACTATGGGTAAAAGCCGAACAAGATCCAGGGGAAATTGTGACCGTTTCTAACTGAGAAAGTTGCATCCTTGCAGGTAGTCCATTATTTCATTAATCTTAAACACAGTTAAGTGTGTCTGTAGAAACGTTGTGTTTAAATGTGACGAACCACAGCAGAATCCGCCAATTTTTAATTCGTTAAGAATTAAATTTATTCGTTAAGCATATTCAAATTAATTAACGATGGTTAATTTGAATTATTTGATACCTGCACTCAAGAAAATATGAACCGAGTCGCAACCAAAAGTAGTGTAACACCCTAACTGGTGTAACAAGACACCAAAGATGGTGCTAAACAACGCCAATTCCGCATTAACACCAAGAGGCAGTGGCGGCGACCCCCCAGTTTTCGCCACTTTTTCTTATCTACGAAGGGAAATGTACTGTCTTTGCCCCCCCCCCCCCCCCCAGTTTTGTGACCCAATCGCCGCCGCTGCCAAAAGGACTATTATGTTACTACCACTTTTGGTGGCAACTCGGTTGCATATTTTTCGATTCACCAAATGGTTTGTACAGTGGATGCATAAGTATTACCAAGCAAACTGTCCACCACCATGTTCATGCATTTTATTTTACCAAATGAGAGCTTTAAGAACTGAAATAAAACGCAAAATAAGCTGGTGACAAGAGATAAATAATGAAAATAGTCATGGGCAATTTAAGGGCAGTACTTGTGAATCCTACTGTACATAGCTTAGTAGTGTATGGAACTGAGATTGAAATTGGCGAAGGATTATTCTGAGACCCTGAATCTCTATTTTGGGACCACGGCCCCCGTAGAAAGACCTGTTTCGAACCGGAGATAATAAGGCAATGCGAGTGCCTTAAGAAGGATCGATCGACACATGGCAGATGGAAATATGCCAAGGTTAGCGGTCGTCTGCACAAGGACAGTTTTAAAATCCCGTTCACCTTGATTGAATTCATATAGGGCGAAATTTTAAGAAAATATACTGAAAGATGGTAATGATGAGTTGATTTTACTTCGATTTTCTGCCACTTTTGGCCAATCGCGAAGATGAGAAAACTGATGAAGGGACTTGCAAAGCCCAGGCCGAGATTCAAACCCGGGATCCTTGGCGTCGTAGCGCGCTGTGCTAACCACCCCATCTCTGAAGTCGACACCAAGATTGAAATCTGGCTGGTTCTTCTGTACTATCACGACAAATTACGGTCGGTCGTTCCCATTTATTCATGACGAGTGTCATTATCTCTGATACTACCAAAGAGACAAAGATAAAACTTAGTCAATTCATAGATATATACACGGCCGTATATAAGGAGAGGATTTAACGGGTCCAAACTAAATATTTTGCACTAATCTATATATTATATATATATAAAAATGGATGTATGTGTGGGTGTTATATATATGTTTGTTCCGGCATAACTCTCGAACGCCTGGAGCAATTTCAACCAAACTTGGTACATGTATCACTTGCAATCTGGAAAAAAAATATTTTTGGGGTAAGACACCCCTGGCACCCCTAGAGGTGGGGAGGGAAGGGGTGACATGTAAAAATAATCGAGATCGACAGATATTAAATTCCGGACAAACAGACATCTGTGACTCTATGCCATCCGCACAACGATAGTGTTCCTCGGGTTGTCTAACATTCAGGCTGTGTTGCGAATGGAATCCATAGTTTTCGTGACACTCCCAATGCGGTTCAACTTCATCACCTATCGGCATTGGGGGTGAGAGGGGGTGACAAATGAAATGCCACAAATGACCTAGATTAGTGTCGGAGTCGCTAATCTATTTGGTGACATTCACGATCACATTTAAAAGTAGTTGCATTTTACACTAAAGTTAGAATTCATTATGTTCCTGTCTAATACAAGATTCGGATAAATAAATACTCGGGCAACGCCGGGTAATCAGCTAGTTGTGCAATAAAGTAAGAAAGATCTCAAAATTGATCAAAACACTATATTACGTGTAAAGATTTTGAAAGTTAAAGAAATATCACAGACACATACACAAATATTTTTCTTTAAGAAATAAAAAAAAAAACTTAAATGTACGTGTATGTAATTATATCCAAGTTTGGAAAGAAAATTTTATTGGTTAAAACTTTCCCAACTGTTTATCTTCCATGTTGGGAGATAATGACTGTGCTTTAACCAATGTTTTTATTGAGAAGTACAAGGTGTTTTACACTGTATGAGGAAGTTTTTAGTACCTTACCTTTTCAATGTTTATGTCATGAGCAGATCCCTTTACAATCCTCCATTTTTAACCCTTCTCAAGACACCCTTTACACGCTTTTTTAGCTCTAGCTCTAAGGTAAGGATTTGTAGGTAAGATAATTTTTCCCCGTTTTTTCTCAAGGGTGCAATATGGCCAAGTGTGCCGGGGCAGCCAAAAAAATTAATTCACTCACTCACTAAATAAATAAATAGTAACAATTGAATTACAACTATTAAAGTTGTAGCGTCCTTGGCCAAAATAAGTTAAACCAGATTAGGCATACCGTAGAAATAACAATGCTATCCATTGTCATTCATAAGAAAGATATATGTGTAGTTTCTAGACTGGAAATATTTGCACAATTTAAAGTATTAATAAATAAATATCGAGGCATTCGCATGTCAATTTCCTTGCCCTTCTGGAAGTCTTGTGAAAGTTGATTCTCTTCCTTCCGGAAACAAACATTAGTATTTCTTAGGCTCGCTTCAATGGTATTCTATGCCACCATAGTGTTTTTTTTAAATTTCTTCGAAATAATTAGAACGGAATTTTACATGAACGATCCTCCATGATTAATCGGCTTGGAAGCTTGTTGTCTTATATAGCGTTTCAGCTTTTGGAAACGTAAATATAACTTCGGAATGTCTTTTTTGTCTTGTCTTTCCCAAGGTGTAACACTTTCTGAGGACGATGTCAACCTCTCTTCCATGTAGTACAACCTAGACTGTAATTTGCAGACTAACGAGGCTCTGGCGAGTAGACTTGCAGCCAGTATAATCCTCTCTAGGGCTCATGTTGTGCTGTGATTGTTTGTGATGTATGTGATTGTCCCTTCATCCAGTGATTTATACCCCCGCCAATATCCTTATGCTTCGAAAATGAGGTACTGGATCCACCCCACTAACCACGCTGGTCATATCAGAACTATATCGACGCCACCGTAGCAGCCGGCGCGAGGACCGCCTTTCATGCAGCGACCCTCTGTTGTCACCTTTAAGTACGAAAAAACTTGAGTCAAACAGACAATTATTTCTTCCGCTGGCCTCCTTTTTTTTAAGGCAAGAAGCGACATTAAAATCCCTCCTCCCAAAGCAGCCAGCAGGGAAACAGGATTTTGTCAAAATAACCGTTCTACGCCATGAATGGAGACCGGTTCTTACGGCGGCACTACTATAGAAACTCTTGGCCAGTATGCTTTCTCTCCAGAATTTTCTGTCTTAGGGGTGTGTGAATTTTTGTTGGCGGGTGTAAAGGTGAATTTGGCACCAAAACAAACATAAAATGGGATTTTGTCAAAAAAATTTGGGGTGCTGGTTAAGCCACCTCATAGTATAATCGTTCTGGTACCAACCTGCAAGGAAATAGCCAACCTGCGTGGCGGGAGTGCTTAGCACAGCGCGCTACGAAGCAAGGAGTCCCGTGTTCGAATCCCGGCCTGGTCATGGGTGGTGTTTGTGTCCTTTCATGAATTTCGTACGATCATCCATCACTTATCATCGTCTTCGCGACTAACCAAAATTGGCAGAAATGCGAAGTAAAATAAACCAAATCAATCAACTACAAGGAAATATTTGTAATTAGTACATACAGGAAAATACACACTTTGTTATCAGCCAGTCGTAAATTATCGTTTTTCATTATTATCGCCTGATTGAGACACCTTTATTCCTCGAAGTGCACGTGTCTTACTCAGAAGAATATACGTAAAAGTAGTTATTTGCTAACCAAATCATACACTGATTAAAATTCGTTGGCTGAAAATTTATTATCTGTCATATGGAGCTGATAGGATAACTTGTCGATAATTTGTATCATAAAATGTACGAACAAAGAATGTTAGTGTTTCATCTGACGTACGTTTTACAAATAATAAATTACGCGGGAAGAGTTTGTACAAACAAACATTCTTGGAATTCAATAAAAGTAAATCTCTTGTGACGTTAGTGCAGTATTAGGCTTATCCACAATGTTTTCTGTTATTATTTTTATTGCACAATGGCAGTGCGTCATTATAAGTTATGATCTGAATTATAAGGTTTTCAATCTTGAAACTTCCTTATTTATTGCAGGGTTTTTTCCTCAATTGACACCTTTTATACTTAGGCTTATCGGGGCTCGACCTACAGTTTAAATTGGGATCCGAGCCTACGTGCAATGTGCCTCCTTCGGGATCGAACCCGGAATCCCGTGATTACAAGGCGACAGCGTTACCACTGCGCCATCGCTGAAGCCCGGTATAATTAGTTGTTCTTTTTTAATTCAGACGTCGAACCTGTATATTGTTTTTCGAATAATGTTCGTGCCGAAAAACTCAGACTGTCTTGAAATGTATACTTGCCGGAAAGGGGAAGCAACGTGAGAGCAATCCCTCCCCTAGGAAAATGATTGATTGATTGAGTTGGTGTTTTAAGTCCACTTTATGCACAGTAAAGCGAATCAGTATAAAGTGGGATCCGAATTACTATGTGCCTCCATCGCCCGGAAAATGAATATTAGACCACTAAATAATATGTATTTCACACATATAATTTAATTTCATCGGTATGAATTTGTATTGGTTATTATAATAAGGGTCGGAAAGCTACAAATAGAGAAACGTAATGGCCGGAAATTGAACCAGTGTTTTTGGGAAATAAATGCCTCGCTTGTTCCTCTGGGGTGAAAAAAAATCTTGCGATCCATACAAGTAGTATGTTAGTCCTCTTTCTCACACAGACACACCTATATCCTTGGCTTCTCTTCAAAATTGGGATGTATCGGTACAGCAAAAAAACAAAAGTTATGACGCTCAACAAACGCTCATGTCATCATTTTTTAAAAGGAAACCACTAAGCACGTGTTTCGTTTCGTCTCCAACATGTGAGCAGCGGGAGTAAACAATCTCCAGGTGTCCTTGCTAAAGAAAATGTTTGGGAAAGGCATTGTACTTTCACCTTGCTCACACCCGCAGCATTCAACCAATTGCATCATCAAAATAACAACACACCCCGTTTGGCAGCCAATGAAAGAGGCCGGCAGAGCACGCTGCCTTCAGAGCAAATAACAGTGACCGATATCTTCACGTATCGCTGAGGGACATTCCCCACAATTGTTAAGGTTTACGAAACAGACAAAGTAGGAAAAAAACTATGCCGTGTGTTGGTGTGTGTGTATCTCTTGCTCTTAAGCAATAGCTCTTTTTATCTCTGGCATGCAGAGGCTTTCCAGGAAGTGGCAGCTCAAAAGCATGTTTGCTGTGGGAGATTAAAACATGTTGGAGCTGCTCCTACGGCAATGAATTTCTACTACGAAATTTCTTGGGATTCTTTCACTGTAATATGAATGTGCATGAAATTTAATATTTTTTGAGCTGTAGAAATACGTCTATGGCGAAGGATGGAGCGTGTGAAATGGGCAAAATAATAAATAAAGCTGCGTTGGAAAGAGTTTGTGAAAGAAAGGCAATGCTGGAAGCGATCAAGAAAGGAAAGACTAATTGGCTGCAACACTGGCTAAGAAGGAACTGCCTGTTAGGGAGTTTTCAGACCGAAGCGACACGCCACATGCGTCACGGTCCAAGCATTCACCCCGAATTCGCGAACAGGCCGGGGCGACACGATGCACTCCAAACGGCGCAGCCCTAGCTACACGCAACACGTGCCGCTATGGTTCGAAAGGTTGCAATGATTACAGATGTGTGGCCTGTCGCTTCGGTCTGAAAGCTCCCCTGAAAGAAGCACTGGAAGGAATGGTTATCGGGGAAATGATCCGGGCAGAAGAAGATATCAGATAATATTAAATTAAGTGGATCATACGCTGCCATGAAGCGGAAAGCGCAAGATCGGAAAACCCAGAGGTTATAGATAAAAACCTGCCTATTAACGCAGAAAACGATGAATGAATTAATATGAGAATGTATAGGAACATTTTCTATTTCTGTCTTTCTGCACCATGTTGGACAGCAACACAAATTAGTAGATTCTTCTTGTATTTCATGAATCATCCACAGAAAGAACAATTCAATCCAGTTGATAGCCATCGGTATAGTCCAAGTGACGTGCCAGAAAAAAATTGCAGCGGCTGATGTTTTCTGGTACCCTAAAAAACATACGAAAATCCATATTAGGGGTAAGGTCAGGGTGCGAAATCCTGGGGCGGATGAGGGGGATTTCCCCCACCAACAATCTTTGCCTCAAGAATCCCCCCACCAAAAATTTCCGGGGGGAGAGTTTTTGTTATAACAAACAAAAGATAAGCAATTACTTTTAATTTCAAATATACTGTACTAAGAATAATATCGAAAACACACACAAATTAGTGTGCTTGTGAGTGTTCAATGTTTTTTCTCTCTCAAGAGATCGTTAACAAATCTACATCAATACGCACAATAAAAGTAAAACAAGAATGCAAAACAATAATAACTTGAAATCTAATTGATTTATATTAACACAAAGCAAAAACTAAACCAAAACGTACATATAATAAAACCACTTGAAGTATTTCATAATTTATTTAATATCTTTAACCCGTTTGTAAAGAAATTAGCTTCTTTGCAATATGTGATATGTATAAAAGTATCAAATTAATTTCCTTTATGTATTAATAATAATAGTATTATTATTATTGTTATTATTATTAATAATACTATATTTTAATTGAGTAATTTATTTTTACTTCTTTTAATAACATTACAAATATGCATATCCTATAATATACACATATGTTTGTGGGGGAGGGGGTTTGAAGATCAAGAACTTTCTCCCCCCACCAGTTTTCAATGATTTCGCACCCTGGCTAAAGTAGCATTGTTGGAGTTATGCGTCCCCGCCCTCCTGTCGCCATCACTGTGTGGTCTGACTGTTATGAATACATTGTTGATTCTCGAAGAGCAAAATTATCTACAAATAGCTTCTTCCCCTCGCACAAACTACTACGTAGACCTTTGAACTTCATAGCAAATTACTAGCACACCAATTACATTTCAGTATTTTCGTCAAGCAAGAAATGATTTAAATAAATTCAGTATAATAATCAAAGTTGTTTTTCAATTAATTTACAACATAATCTTGAAATGGAACTTTGTATTTAATGGTGCCGGTTTCCACGTCTGGCAATTTATTTACCATCACTGCACTAACATATTTTTTTTCTCTCGCTAGAGTGCCACACACGTAAATTTGCCGTTGCGTAGAAACGAATTTTCGTTTCGTCTCCCTCTCTCTTAGCATCACGTGTTCTACCCTGCTCGAAAACCTTCGCTATTGTTGCCATATTGTCATTCCATTCCTGGACACACTCGCGCAAACTTCATTGAAAACAATTGAACAGCGCTCCAGCTCGCGGTTCCCACCGGTCAGCAGGGACGGCAATGTGGCAATATAGCACGGCGTAGTCGTTGCTTCTTTTATGCAGTGCATGTTCATTGGCTAGCTAGTAACTAGTGTTGCCAACTGTAATAATGAAGCACTATTTCTGTCACGGAAGGGGAAAGCAGGTAAAGTGGCGGTGAGTTTTGTTGGATTGGAAGCACCATATTTTTATTTTATACTAAGTATTTGACCGGTTTGACGTTGTGTGCGTGTATTGCGTGTGTGTATGTAAAAGTGTGTGTTTGCTAATGAACGTTAAATTCCATAATGCCTCCAGTTCTGTCGAAGTTGAAATCAAAAACCTTGCATAGCCAAGCTCGGGAAATTCTAAGCAATTCAACTCTGGCTCCGGCAGGTGTTCTTGTAGAAATTGCATAGAGGAGGCTGTCATTTTTGCTGCTTAATGCGATACATATTGTTTTCTGTGTTAAAATTGCCATGCTTTGATGGGTGACCAAGTTCATAGCAGGGCCGGCGGAAGGGGAGGGCGAACCGAGCGGCAAAATTTGAAGAGAAGAAAAAAGTAAGCCTATTGAAAACTGTGATCGAGCGAGATATTCTTTTGCGCTGAATAGTATTGAAATAGCATAAGAAGTCTCATTATTTATTTTATATTTGATGTTTTAGTTAGGAATATATTGATTTTCAATTTTCCGTTGCTGCGTAATGACCGGGGGGGGGGTCGAAATAGAGCGGCATCTACTGCCACCTCCCAGGGAGGCAAAATGACTAGCGCCGGCCCTGGTTCATAACAAAAGAAAAAGCCGCGCAGCTTATCATCTAGTGGCAGTATATGTACTTGTTATTGTTGTCGAAGCCGGCATCCTTTGTAAATGTACAACAAAGGCAACCGACTGTCGCAGATCTCAGAGAGGAAATAATAATACTGTTTGAGGAGGAGTGTTATGGTGCAATTGTAGCGGTTTAACACGTTGGCATGTTATTATCTGCCGTTGCAGTTCCATACCAGTGTATACGGGTTTTGGGAGTGAAAAGTTAGAACGCCACCAGTGCATTAATGCAATGAAAAATAATATATACGTATATATTTTTTTTTATTTTGTTTGAAATCACTCAAATAAGGAATCGTATGAAGAAGTCTTCTTTGCAGAATTTTTGGTAATTGTACTTATGTGTTAGTTCATATTTTGCGAATTTTTAGTCCATATGTATGTAGCTACATACAAAGCCACTTGTTAGTACATATTAATCCTAGTCCTGGTATAATGCATGACGTTTAAAACTCAACGTTAGATAGACCTGAATTCTCTAATTTTATTGTTGTACGTAACAGCTGTGCATCGGCGCACCGCAGCGATTTTTCTATCTGCTCCATTAGCAACACTGCTTCTTTAGTTCTGTCGCGCATTGCACGGCAGAATTATCTGCGCTGGACTCTACTTCTGATTGTAATCTGCACTCTTTCTCTTTTGCAGAGGAGCCACTCATTCAACAATCGTGCTGTACAATGGCCTTGGCGAAAAGTTGGTACAGTGTGAAGGTCCAGGTACCAACCACTGGGTGAGTAACTTTAAATGAGGAGAACCGCAAGGTTGGAATAACCATGCCCTGTACATGTTGAAGCAATGTGACAGAGTAATTTATTTACATCACGCTGCCTCGAGGACCATGCTCGTTCAGTGATCGCCGGGTTTGAGTCCCCGTCTGGACGTTTCTAGGCGAGTATCTCTTCACGAATTTCACCCAATCGTCGCGATTAGCCAAAAGTAGAGAAATAACAAAAATACAAATAAAGTCTGCATCTCGTTTTGCTGCCTTGTCCACCAACTTTCAAGGTATTCACCCCCATCATTGAAGACTTTGTCTAGAAGGTAAAGAATCATCATCTGAAGTCTTCCATGGCAGTCGTTCCCTACTCGATGAGGGCTGTGAAATGTCCATTGGGTTACACAACGAATACAGCTCGAAGTGTGCGGCCTGGCGTCATTGTGTAGCAAGCGAGCCCTTGGCGCAGCAATCTTGTTTTATTTGTTGCAACACTACCTTCAAGTAAACATTTCAGAGAGTAATGTAAGGGACTCTGGTGTCCGAGGGAGTAATCGACATTTTTACTTTGTTCTGCCCATGACGTAATGTGGTTTGGAAATGAAGAGTGGGAACTTACCAAGGACCACCTAAATACAACAACGTTGCAACGCGCTTTCGTGTGTCCGGTTGCAATATACCCAGTATCTGAGATGTGCATAGTGCAAAACCACCGAAAAGCTTTCCATACTGGCTATCGTGGATAAGTTCACCGTAGGCCAAGATTATGTTATGAGACTACAACACGGCCCTGTAGTAAGGTACCTTTTGCATGTGTAAATCGGATTATACCAATCAACACGATGTTTGGCGGCGAAGGCGTGTGTCCAGCCAACTTGATGCCACACAACCTCGCTTACCCTCACAGTTCGATATTGCACTCATATGTATTCCAGAGAATAAGGATGACTGATGTATGCCCTCGCGAAGGGTGAACCCTTCTGGTCACATATTTGATATGGCTGCTGACGGTGTTTGGTGACTTTCCTTGTAACAACCTACCCCGCGCCCTGGTGAAATATTTAATTGGTGTTTCACCTTAGCAGTTTTATATATCACTTTATTTGTGAGTGTAGTTTTCCTTACACAGATTTCGATTTCCGTGCATATCAAGATGAAAGAACCTCTATTATCTATTAAACTGGTCTGCAAATATGTCACTGACAGGTACTTGAGATACGAGGTCGATTGCCTTCCATCCAGCCATTTGCTTTCACTGGATTAAAGGAATTTTTATAAATATGCGCAACCACTTAAGTGTGAATGTTTTCTCCATGTCGTAATAATTTAGCAAGGAAAAG
The DNA here is from genome assembly GCF_977018435.1 of Lepisma saccharinum. NCBI lineage: Eukaryota > Metazoa > Arthropoda > Insecta > Zygentoma > Lepismatidae > Lepisma > Lepisma saccharinum. The sequence continues at coordinate 56,272,504 of NC_139236.1, read as the reverse complement.
AATTTATACTTTATACTAAACAAAATTATTTTCTATGTGACATGCTTTGTTAGTAAGAATCGCTTAGTAAGATTGCGTTTCATCAGTCATGGTACATAAAAGTATCACTTTTTGAATCGATCAAATTTTCAAAATGTGAATTTTGACTTCCGTGCTGCACAATTCAGCCATATTGAACAACATTACGAACAAGAATTATTCACACATATATATATATATATATAATGAATAACAAATTTATTTACATATTTTGGAAATTTGGATATAAAAGATTATTATTACAAGGTTCTTGCTGTTTTGATTGATTGATTGATTTAGTTTATAATACTTCGCGTTTTGTGCCTCTTGGCTAATTTGCGAAGATGGGGATGAGTGATGAAATGATGAAATTGATGAATGGATAGGGTGACCAGACGTCCTCTTTTGTCCGGACATGTCCTCCTTTTTAGGTGTGTGTCCGGCGTCCGGGCGGATTTTTTAGAAATCGGTAAATGTCCTCCTTTTTGGAAAGAGTATAGCAAAGACCATAGCAAATGTGCTGGTGAGAATGCTTCCACATGTAACGATCATCATTTAAGGCATAGCCTATCACTTTGGGTACGTTAAGTATTCGAGCAATGCTCACCTAGCATCTGGAAGCTCAACACGATCACTTTCCCGACTGGGTCATTAGTAGGGTGTGGATTTCAGTGGCGATGCTACATAAAGGGCAACTAGGGCACTGCCCCACAACAATTTTAACATAAAAAGTTCATCTGAAGAGACTATCGGTATATACGCGTAAATATTTTTTTTTTTTGTTTTTTCCCTCAACCTCTACGTTGCTGCAACCAGACTTACAGGGTATGCACCCTGTGCGAGGTTAATATATTTCTCCGTCCTGTTGGAGAGAGTCCAATCTCGGCTCTGCCCCGGAGACGTGACGTCACTGACTGATCCAAACTTTTACAGCATAGGCAAGGGACGGTCCCCTCACAATGGAAAAGCGCAAAATTCGTAGCCGTCTCTGGGCAGTGAACGAGGTGCCCTGCCCATTCATGTTTGCCTCGTTCACCGTTCAATGTTTCCAACGCTTGGCAGGCAGTTCATTCGTTCTTCCAGCCTGCAGCAATAAGATAGAAAAAATCCCTCGAATGCTTTTCTTCGCGCTTGTTCCGGCGACCTGAAAAGTTGACAACACTTTTTATTGCACAAACTAGCCCCTCGTATTTTTAAAAAGATCCTCCTTTCTTCCCATTGTAATACGGATTTGGATTTGAGTTAGTGTGTGAGTTTGCGTTGCGTTCCGTCTGTGCGTATTGGTCGCTTATGAAATAATTAGTTTTTTGCGATTTTATAGTTACTGTACGTGTTTATTTATTTGTGTAATTGTGTCTGTGTTCCAGCAACTTGACATGCAGAATATCTTCGTAAGTATAAACGAACTTTTTTGGGGTACATGGCCAATGTAAAGTGTTGTAACTGAACTTAACGCTGCATCATCTTCCTAGTTAGTCATTGATATTAGTGGATACTTGGTGAATATGACATTGAATCATGTAGAAACTTTAATATCTACGCCTTTCAATTCATTGACAATGGAAGAGAAACTGCAGTGTAACATTTTTCTAATCATTCCAGTATCTACCCAAAGTTTAGTTACTGCAAGCGTATAGGGTTCCGACGTCAGTATTAGAGTTTTTTCTTTATTCATGTATTTTTGTTCCATATGTTGCTGATTTTTCGTATTCCTACGTAGTGAGTATTTAATGCTCTTTGGAGAGATATCTTGATCAGAATGTTAATTTTATTCCAAATTGTTCGAACAATTTACTTACTCCATATCAAGGAACTCCCCTCAAAAACCTTAAAGAGGAATATAGAGGTAAACTGCCCCCCCCTCCCCACTAAAAAGAAAAATGTGCCCTGCCTGACTGAAAAGGCACGCGCCGCCCCTGGTGGATTTATAGGAACTAAAAATCTCTGAAATAGGCACTTAAAAAGGTAATATAAACTAAGAAAAGGCACGAAAATAAGCATTTAAAAGGCACCCTAAAATTAAGAAATACGTTAAAATAGACAATGAATGTGAACTTACTTCAACTCTATTTTTACAATACACAGACTGTATTGTATCGTACTTCAGTTTAGGCTATACATAAAAGTGCGACAACGATTAACAAACTATTAATATTACTACTCTTTTCATCGAAATTCACATTTGCGGGGCAAAGTAATTCTCACAAAAACAGCTTGTGCAAAAGACTGTGCGAATTTGAACAAATGATGAAAAAAACAATTTACACCATTCTAACAAAAATAATATTTTCAAACAATGTTCTAATTGAGACCCTCAAATCTGGTAAATACCAGATTTCAGTCACTACAACATCAACATTCTTACATTCTTCAATCTAGGGAAAGCCAAAGGCAGGTAAAAAAATCTGAAGTATGCAACAATTGCAGAATAGCGATTTTTGGGCACGATTAATCAAAATAGGCACTAACCCCCAAAATAGGCATTTATAGGCACTATAGAAATGTGTTTTAGGACTAGAAACACCATGAAACGAACTTTAAACATTAAAGCCTATGTTTTACTACAAAGGAATATATAAAGGCAAATAGGCAAAATTCCGCACCCTAATCATTAGTATTATACTAACTCGTTGCTTCGACCTCTGAGACTGCTGGAAAGCATGTAGGCTGTGCAGTTCCTTTTCGGTTGATTGATTTGGTTTATTTTACATCGCTTTTCTGCCTCTTTTGGCTAATTGCGAAGATGGGTATGAGCGATGATTTTGATGAAGGGGCACTCACAAAGAGGATTCATGCCCAGTCTGGGATTCGAATCGGGGACCGCTGGCGTTCTGACGTGGTGTGCTAACCACTCCGCCAGGGGGGTCGGCCATTCCTTTTCGAGTTATAGCCTACATACACGATGCAGAAACGCGTAGTGAGAATTTTGATTATTAAGTAATATTTACTTTTATGAAATAACGAAGCGAAGTGTAAATTCAACAATTATCTTGCAAGAAAATATCCAGCTCTTAAAGGATGGAAGAAACGAATATGAGGTAAAGTGTAAGGTGGCTGTCACTTTCCCCTGCTGTTGAACGAGTAATAGAAATGTTCGTGGCATTAAAATCATATTTCTCTACCAAATCTAAACAACTTAAAAATTGTAATTCGGTGTTTGGAAATAAGTTAAAGCTAATCTTACTTGTTACATTTGTATTAACTTGTGGGGAAATTTCATTCTAATATCCAAGAATTAGAAAAGGAGTAAAATATATGCTTCAAATTGTAGATATTCTTTGTCATTTGTTAAATAACAGATTAGGAGATTGCTTTCTTTGCTTAAAGATAAGAGGAAGTTATTGAAGGAGATCACCTGAAAAGTCTCTGTAAGCAAATTGTTGGTAATTTTTTTATATTGATTAAATTATGAGTAATGGCAAATGTGTTGCCATTTTTTGCTGTGTCCCCTTTTTTATGACATTATCCTCCTTTTTTGCCTCCTCTGTCCTCTTTTTTGAATGTGTGTGTCTGGTCACCCTATGAATGGACATTCACAAACAACCAAGCCTGAGCGGGACCCTTGGCGTTGCGATGTGCTAACCACTCGGCCACAGGGCAAGGCGGTTCTTGCTGTTAAAACACACGTTGTGTTTAATAATAACAACACCTTCAGACTGTATATTGAATTTTCCCTCATGCGTCTTATTTATATTTGTTATTAATATTAATAATAATAGCAACTTCTTTCTAAATTTCATTAGAACTGTACTGGAATATCCATTCAAGTATTCAACATACGAAGCATGTCTAAAAAGGAAAGTAACATTCGGTTTATCGCGTAATTCAACATTGTTTCATTGGCATTCTGGAAGCATTCAGTGTGAAGTGTTACCAAACAAAACGTGGACCGGTGCACCAAGATACCGATCCAAAAGTTCTGGCGAAGCATAACATAACTGTTGTACCCCAACCCTCCATTTTCCTGATTTGACACCTGCGGAATTCTTTTCTTTGCCCAGAATAAAATAAAATCGACCCTGCAAGAATGTCATTTCCAGACTGCAGGAGAGATTAAATACCATTTGCTACGGAACCTCAGGCTATTCCACAAAACGGGCTGTGTTTGCAGCAAGACAATCAATCACCAGCTGATTTATGCCTGTACATCCGTTGAACCCTTTGTACGTCATGATTCAATATAGGTCTATCTATTTAATTTCTCAATGATATTTTCTACCGATTTGGTCTAGTGTCTTCCTTAAAATTAGGCCGTCTTCAATCAGACGTTGAATTCTCAGGGGAGGAAGTTTACATGTACTTTGCCTTTGGGTTTATTAAGGACAAGCGATAAACTGAAGTCAGTCGGAGATGTCGCTCTAATGCTAGTGTTAGAAGTAACCTTTCTGGTTGCGAATTCTTTGCGTTAATCATGAATTCAGTTTCGTTGAAGACCAGGCTGCATATACTAAGCGACGAAGCTTTTTCCTTGGCTTTAAAAAATGCACTAATTCTTGTTATTTAGAGCAGAATAATTCGCTTTTGACAACACTGTCGAGGAGTGATAAGACAATCTACATAACGACCTCTTAAATGTTGCAAAAGTGATCAAATAGAAGGAAAAGTTTCGTCACTTTATGTCGGTCTTAAGTAAGATAAATTGAAGCTATATAACATTTGTAGCCCTGTAATTCATAGGCACTTGATCGAATTAAGATTGTGCTAATAACTTTATTGCACGATCGTTCCGGAAAATTCCACGAACTATACCCAATATTTCAGCGCAAAGGGGTATTATAATTCCTGTACATAGTTTTTCACATACGTACGTACGTACAAGCAAATAAACTTGTCAAAGTTATTTTTGTGTAGGTTAAAGTAGTCGCATAATAAGCATTACTTATATTACACTATCTTATGGCAATATTAAAGAAAACCTTAACATTTGTAATTCACAAATCTTACAAATGGCGTTACTGCTTTAACCATTTCGGAGGTAGGGGGAAGGACAAAATCCTGCAGTTCACTGTTTTATTTTAATTTTATGACATTCAATTAACTAAATGTGTCTGCTTTATTCTAATGCAATCCAAGCCTCAGTTTATAAACTAGTAATCCTACACCCTTCCCCAAATTGTTGGCGGTCTTTATTGAAAAAAGAAAGAAAAATGCATTGGATAACTTTAACCACAGGGTAGGGGTTAGTCCAGAATTTTCCTTCTAAGCTAAGGGGTTGTTAGTAAGTTAGTATTTAGGGGGGTTTAAGTATAGATTTAGAGCCAATATGGGTCTTTGTGAAAAAATTTAGGGGACGTTGAAATTCTGGAGTGTGTTAGGGGTGTGTGGAAAAAATCACTGTTTAACCAAATTCAAGACTAAACTTAATTACAATCAGACAGGTCAGGTCGTTCACATCATGCAGGAAAACTGAACAGTTTTATTTTCATTTAAAAATTCTTGCGAAAAGACATACTTTATCATGAAGTCAACATTTATTTTGTTGCACTGCAAACATGTACTGTCTGCCGTTAAGCGTTATCGTGGAATTATTGTTCGTATAATGATACGAGGAAATGAAAAATATGCATGAAACCTGCTGACGTCTACGTCAGAACAGTTACATGATACGCATAAGTCAGCATTGTATTCCTCAACCGTTATCAAATACATTTTAGTGCATACTCCTTTTATCAAACTTTATCGTCCTGGATTCTCGAGACCGAGGCAGTCTGTTAACAATGACGAGAACGAGACTTCAGTTTCAAAATTTCGCAAAAACAAACATATTTATATTATGCGCATAATCAAATATACCAGTAGGATGTCTAATCGAAAAGCTATTGAACCGTGTCATGAAGGCACGTAGGTAGGATGACCAACTCTCCCCTATTTCCCGGGATATTCCGTATTATAGCTATTTAGTGGTGATTTGCTTTATTTAACTTCGCTTCTTGTGCCACATTTGGCTAATTTGAGAAGATGGGGATGAGTGATGACATGATGAACGGACACTAACAAACATCCATGCCCAGGCCTGGATTCGAACCCGCGACCCCTGGCGTCGTAGCGCGGGTATTAGAGCTATTGTTTTTTGCTCCCGGTTCCCGTATGGGCATTATATTTCACCGTATATATTTTATTAAAAAAAAAAAAAACAAGATCGCGAAATTTTAATTCATTCCGAGTTCGGCGAGCCATACAAAACTTCAAGTCGACTACAAGATCTTGCACGTTATCTTTGGCGGGCGGAAGTAACGTCATACTATCTTGCAGTAGTTGATTGATGCGTAGTTCTGCAGCAGCAGTGGACAAATACATTCGGTTAGGACTAAAAAACATGCAAATTTGTAAATTTTTATTCTCTATTGTAATCTGTATATTATAAAAAATATAGATTAATTCTTTTGTTTAATATTATCCATTCCATAAACATTGGAGTGACGCCTAGCCGCTAAAAATGCGCAAAATTTGTCGCGATTATATCTCCCGCAAATTCAATGCCGAAAGTTGGTCACCCTACTTGGAGGTGGTGTGATCAGCACCAAGCTCCGGCCACCTTTACCCCCAGGTACACATTGGTGAGCGGCTTTGTGAACCACGGACCCACTTTTCCTGCAGGGACATTGTCGGGAAAATCCCACCAAGGAATTGAACCCAGGTCTCCCGTATGGCAGTTAGACGCCCTATAGACTGGACCACGGCAGCTCTACATTATTGAAACAAGGAATAAAATACAGACCATGTATTTTGTTTGTCGTAACTGCAATGTGGTTGCATACGTCCAGTCCAGGATAAAATGTCACATTATCACTAGTGTCCGAAAAGAAAATTGTCAGAGGGGTCGGGCTGTTGACATAAAATTGAATAAAAAAAAAACAACAACAATCAAGTTGAGCAAATCTTGTACTGTATCTCAAATCCACATAAGTCAAACTTTAATCAGCTCTTCTGAGAAGTTAGTGCAGATGGACACACGACAAAATAGTATTCAGCCGATATGATTATCAAATTTACTTCGGAATCCTCAAGAGATTATAAAATATGTCATTCTTTATAATCAGAGATAAGATACAGCTGTTGGGTTTTTTCGTTCCCAAAGATAGAGTAACGTGGATCCTTGATATTGCTTTATATATTTTAGAGGTCGTAGTCTCAGGTTCAAGATCAATTATGTCATTGATAGCTGGCCTATGGGTAGAATTTTGTTACCACACTAAAGATGGTACGGCCAAGGGGGCCGTGGGGAAAAAGTAGCCAGAGCAGGGCAACTTTTGAATAAGAGAGTGCTAATGAACCTTAAATTTTTCATCTGAAAATATGTCTATATTACTCATATTAACGAGGCATTTTATATCTAAAGTTGCTAAACTGAATCAGGGTCTTTCAACTAAGGTACTTATTATTATTCATCTTTGAAGTTCTTGGAAGCCAGTCGACACACTAGTATTCACAAGACTTATTTACTTCTATTGCTGTGTGAAAATGTTCATTCACTTTATTATTATTATTATTTTTTGCAGCATCTCTCTCCCAGATAAACATGATTTCTCAAGGGTATCAACATCTGTTCTCCTACCAGAAATATATTATCCTCGAACTCCACACAGGCTTTTTTCCTTTTCAAATGATCATAAAGAGGTGGTAGTCTGACGGAGCAAAATTTGGAATGTAGAAAGGATGTTTTTTCGTATAGTGTTTCTTTTTTTTAAAAGTTAATATTTTATCTCACATCACCAACATATGATTGAATAAATGCATTATGGATTGCACATACAAGGGCATAAAATGTGTGTTGTATTTTTGTTTGTTTTTTTAAAAACCACGTGTAACACACATTATGAGTAAGAAAAAATTATACGCCACTTGATGGCTGATGGATATTACTGACCCTGATTTCTCCCTCCATTTTTAGAAATCCTGCCAAAGTACAGTCTTCATTTAAAATTGCCTTGATCATTAGGAACAAGTGGAGGGAAATTTTGAGCCTCAATAGGTTTGAGTTGACATGTTTTCTCCCCCCCCTCTCTCTTTCTTTGCCAGTATAATATACTATTATTCGAGCAATGGCATAATAACTAACCAAAACATGTTTTCAATCAATGACACAACAGTTAAGATAAATATATGGAGACAACCAGGGGTGCCCACAGGGGGATTTCATGACGCGCCTGCGTTATTGGGAATTTTTTTTGGGGGGGGGGGACAAAATTTTATACCAATTCTATATATCTTCACACAAAAATGGGGGCGATCCTATCGTTTGATTGACTTGTTATTGATTTTTAGTTTTGGTTATTATGTATAGTTTTTCTACCTACCTGTGGGTGATCGCAGCGATAGGGTTAAAATGAAACACCACCTTTTATGCCTTTATAATCGGTTTGGATGGAAGGGGGGGGGGGTATTTGCATTAATACAAGGTTCGTCGAGCAGACAAATTGTGCAGAAAAAGGTTGACTAACAATGGCAGTGAGCCTAAAGTAGGCTATCTAAAGTAAACATATATTGCTTAAATATATCTGTATTATACAGTAACGCAACCACAGGGAGCAGGGGGTCATTGCCCCCCTCCCAATCTTCGACAGAAGTCAATTCTAGGGTAGCAAAGGGGGACAAACATTGACGACCAAGGGCACCTGCAAAGGGGGGGGGGGCACAAAGGAGCAATTATACTCTTCGATTTAAAATTTTATGCAAATAAAAATTCATTTTGTTCCTTGCTTCGCTCGCATTATCTGCTTTTTACGTATTCGACAAGTTCAGAGCTGTAGGCAGCAAGGGGCGGCGGGAGTTGGCCATGGGCGCCGAATGATCTAAAACAAGTTTTAAAAGAGAGAATGCCATGGCGTCCAGCAAAATTATTTGCGCCCTATTAAATAAATATTGTTTTTAATTGCAAAAATGGATCTAAAAATTTTCTTGCTCGCTTCGCTCGCATTCTACTTGTTTTCTGTAATGTAATGTATTTAAATAATATGTGTTGTATAGTTGTATTGAATAAGATTTGAATACGTACACAATTTAGCGTTAGCTTGTTGCATATGTATTTTCTATTTTATGTCGCTCCATGTTGCATATGTAAAACATATGTTGTACATGAAAGTTACACATGAATCTTTGGAATGGATTTATCATTCATTTTCTGCCATTCAAAAATACAGTTTGTGTGCTTGATTTCCATTATTAGCTAATGTGATATTGACGGTGTTGAAAAAATATTTAAAATAGTTTGTTCCAAACAAATGCTTTAGCACAGACTTCTACCCCCTTTTTGCGTAATTTATGAGCATAATAACGTCTTTGATACTACTACTGGTAGTAGTAATAATAATAAAGCCATTATTAATATTATTATTATAGGTACGTTTATCCTGGTACTTGCCCCCGTCGTGGCTGCACCTCAGGTATTATATTTTTCTGCAAATTTTGTCTGACAAAAATAAATTGAGTAATTAATTTGGCTTAAACGGGTGGGGGAATGTTCTACCTTTTGGGGGGGGTGCATCATGGGCCTTGGGGGGGGGGGATGGGCACCCCTGGAGAGAACTGAAGAATAATTGGTCAGCAAAAGCTTTCAGTCTTGAATTGATTTATTGATTAATTTTACTCAGTCCATCTTTTCACAATACCTATTAGTCGATAAAAGGTACCTTCATTTTCTGCCATTCAAAAATACAGTTTGTGTGCTTGATTTCCATTCATTTTTGTGTCGTCAACTATCAGTGTAGTGAAATTTAGTATATTGCATCAATAGAGCAAAACCTCCAAATATTAATGGTACATAAATTGTCTGTCCATGTGAAACAAAAAATAGCATAAAGTTAACAGTTTGTAGTATGGTAAACTCTTGTTCTTGTAGAAGTTATTAAAGTTACAAAGATGAAATTTCGTGAGGAAAAGAACAATAAAATACGTTTAGATATGACACCAAAAAAAAAAAGCATTGATCTACTGCATAAAATTCCAGTCAAGGCTACAACTAAAAATTACCCACTAATTACTAGAGATACACAGATAAAAACTTGTGCAATGAAAGACACATATTATTATTTATATATATTTTCGATGATATAATTCAATGACAGCGGTAAAGGGGTATTTTATCGTGGTCAAGCTGTACTAAGCAAAGGCAGCTCATTCTATAATGCAAGACGTTATTTAAAACACCGGTTTGCTTTCAGTTGCCCCTGCTCCTTCCCTCTTTCTTGCCCCTGCCATGTTTGGAACAGGATGAGATAATGAAGATACCATCAAAATTTCCCTTTTCTAAACAAAAAATAAAACCTCAATTGCTATGATGTGCAGGTTGCCTCAACTCATCACACTACATTCTAGCACATGGTTAGTGGTGGTAGCTTGTTGTGCAAATGAAATCCTAACAAGCCAGAAAAATCAATCGGTTTTCTCTACTTCCTGGCTGCAAATAGTGTCAGAGGTAACACACCTCAAGAAGTGCAAGCGAGTGCAGGTGCTGATGAAGCAAAGCAAATGGCAGGAGAAGTGGCATGGGGACATGTGATGTTTTTGATGAATAAATATAATATAATAAAAATTATTTCAGTATGCACATGCAAATAAGCAGAAGCTGCTACTGATTAATGTATGTGCACTTATAACGACTTTGTCAGTATAATTCAAACTCAGTATCGGCACAATAGGTAGCTATGGTGCTATGTTGAAAAGGAAATTTAAATTTACATATACTGATAACTTTATAATTATTATATTGATAAAAATGAAAAAAAAAACAACTAGAAACAACAAAAATTACAATAGCATCAAATTATGCCTTTGTTTACAAGAACATTTATAAGATATCAATGCTATACATAAAAAAAATATATATCTTTGTTATCTCCTTCCAGGATGAAGCAAGTCTTTGTATCTACAATTCTGAGCTTCAGTTTTGTAAATTCATCATCTGATCAAATCACCTCCAAATGTAGAACATATAAGTGTCACTCTATGCAACCTTCCTCCAAGCACTCATTTGAGGAACTGTAACATTTACAAGCCTGCCCGTTAAGGAAGATGAAAACAGATACTTATTCACTGCTTCAAATTCAACATGGCATCTATTATAGATATCAGTGTCATTCTACAACTTTCGAATCTTTATAAGATTATATCATATTCAAAGTTCATTCGAGTCATAAAAGGCTTCTATATAACTTAAACATCCAAGTTATTATAACATTGCCAAGTTTAATGCTTTAAAAGCAACAATTATTGTACCAATATATCACCATTCCATATTGCTAAATCCGTACTTATCTTTTTTCCATCAGAGATCCTTTTAAAGTCACAGACAACTAGTATTAGAGCAACTAGTTCAAGCCAGATTTTTTAGTATGAGTTATCGTCAATTGTTTTTGTTTTATATTTTTGTCCATAAGTGCTTAACAGCTTGAATGTTTGTGTAGTAAATGTACATATTTGCTCTGTTACAGCTATTTTACTATGTATATCACAATATACTTATCTAATGATTACAATTACCATTTTTTGAATGTTGACACAAAATACCAAGTATGACATCATATTATACATTGAACAATTTTAAAGAGTTGACCTTTGTATATAAACCTTGATGCCAATGCAAATGTACATAATTTCAATAAATTTAATTATAAATTTGAATGTATCATATCTTTCTTGTCTGAAAGAACACATATGATTTAAAATATTTGTTTTACATTTTGTCAGTCAAAAATAACTGTTATGAATATGAATTCAGAATATTTCACAATTTGATAATTTTGTCATGATATACAAATTGGCTTTTTTTTAAACATCATATTTAATGGAATAGGTTTAAGTAGTAATTTCAGACATTTAATTGTATTGTTTGAATAAAATTTTGAGCAACCATATGACTAAATTATTATAAATATTGCACAAATGTGGAACTTTGGACTTAGCCTAACCATTTTCAAATGTAGTTATGACAATGTATTATTTTTATTGTCATACTGGCGCTCAACAAGGGATGAACCCACAACAGATCTGAGCACTACTGAGACTTTTAACATATAATAATTAATATAATGCCTCTATATTTACAATTTGTTTTCATGTTCAGCATTATAATCAATTGAGTGTAACTGAATATTTGTTTTGCAACAATACAACAAGAACTTGTTCATCATGAACCAATACAAAGCAAACTATGCATAATGAATTTTTAGTACATAATAATATTGAAAAAATGAAATTCAAGTTCGACATACCAACAATTATTATCTAGTGAAGTACACATGAATCATTTTTACATAAACAATGTACCTACATAACATTATTATTTATTATCAACCCATGAAGCACCATTCAGAACTTCATTCTCAACCTGAGAGCATAATTTTTATATTAATCTTTATTTAGCCAAAAAATATATTAATAATAATTTTCTACATGTAGAGTAAGTTACCTCTGATCTAAATTTCCCATTAGGAATTGATCCATTCATCTAGCAACATCGGCTAACATGACAAAAATGCAAGTCCCTGCATCAAAAAGCAAACATCCTCAGATTTACGGAGTGCTGAATATAAGATTTTTTACATCGCAAATGAATTCATGCAAGAAATGTATAAATTATGATATGCACACAAAAATTATAAATCATAAATAACTGTTGTTCCTGAACTCGCAGCGTCACGGTTCAAACTTACTATTCAGCCTTTGTGAACACATTTTGGAGCCATAATGCATTCTAGCATTTTTAAAGGAAACAACTACTTGACTGAAGCTTGGATCAACACGTGAATCACTTTGCTCTTTGTCAAGTTCAATCCTATTTGAGCCTACGATTCAATTCTTGGAATCTTTGTGCTCTAGTAAATATTTTTCAAGTCAAAGCTAAATCTTAGCATTCAAAATTATTATGCACATGCCATCACATTATATTATACATTTTTTGCACTCCAAAATACAAATAACAAAGAATATTTGTTATATCAAATTTTTCCACCGTTCAACACAACTAAGGATCAAGAAATATAAATGAGGACCAATGTCGGATCATGAAGATCAACTTAAGGCAAACTCTACAGAGGAATACTTCATACCTGAACTAATGTTTCAAACTCAAGGAAAGAAGCACGAAAAGTGAGAAAATTTTGACATTAAGAGCCGACAAAAGAAAAATTATGCACAAAGTACTGTGACTCACAGTACCACCTTTAACCAACAGCCTAAGAGAAGAACTCAACCAACCAACCCTTATGGGTATGGTTGTGAAATGCTGCAGTATATTTTGTCCTTCAAAACAACAAAATAAACATGTTATCATAAGCAATTTCATAATGCTAAAATTTAATATACGAAGAATGAAAAGTAAAGAACTGAGGTCTTATATACCACCCTTGACACTCGGTCAATAAGAAACTCCCAACCAACAAACCCTTAGAGTTTCTTCACTCTGGATGGTAAGTATAGATTAAATTATCCTGCAACCATATTTCAGGATGTATGGCAAATCAATCTTTGTTAAAATTAAAAAGCTTGAAAGTCTGATGGGTATACAATCATGGTAAGTTGTCAGCTTACATGTGGTCAAATGTTAACACGTGTGCCCAAATTACCGCACCTTTATTGCTAACAGTGTATTCCAACAGAAGAATCAGACTGCTGAACAAAGTGAATAAATATGCATGAACCTCTTTATTAATATTCCCCTACTTTACCTAGACAACAGGTTACCATCGGGTCTGAGCGTTCTAACTACTCTCCCTACCATCACCGTGCAATCTGAGATAAAGGATATTAAATTCCAAATTTTTATATTGAACCTTTTAAGGCTTGACGCTCCGAGACTTTTCTGTGTTTGGATGAAACCTGTCTTCGGTTTCTTCAACATCCCCTTTTAACACTTCGAAGTCGACATGTCTTTACTTCACATGATATCGGAAGCATGTGAACCTATCCTTAGGCCACTAAGTTATACTTTATGTTCACACAGAACAAAGAAAAGTGTAATTCTTTTCTTTAAACAAAGCAATTTTGCTAAACTGTATGTTTCAAATTCACATACTAATAAAACTATGTATGTTTCATAACATACTTTTTCCAAATATATGCAACCACATAAGAATGTTACAACACTCATAGTTCATATTACTGTAATTCCGAACTTAATCACAAATGATAAGTACTATAAGTATGTAACAATCTTTACCAATCAAGTAATTTTCAGTCACATATCTGATATAATATAGTAAGACATGTCTGCACACTGCAACAATGCCTTTGAAAAGATACATTACAGGTAAGTAATCAAATGATTAAAATGTAAGTCTACGACATTACAACTTTGAAGTTAACTTTAACTTCATGACATCATGTGACATCTTCTGCGTACATGTGTACGATGCATGATCAAGCATGCTATCACAGTCAAAATACAATTATGAGAGGAGTATGCATGGAATGCTTCTAGACGAAATTTTCTCCTCCATAATTTCAAACATCTCTGCCGGAATGTTCTTTTACGAACATGTTTAGGATGAGTTCTTACTTTTCTCCTTGCACCTGGGCAATTGGTGAAAACAGTCTTATTAATTTGTTTCAATTTAAGTTTGGTGCCTTTCCTAATTGTATCCTTCAACTGGACATTTGAAACACTTTGGGGAAACGCCCCTTCACCTTGGTGTAGAATACCGTGAAACTTCTTGTCCAAAATCATTTGTGAAAGTTTCTTCTCTACTTGGTTTACAAGTATGTTAATGCATTTTGAAACATAATCCACCTGAACACGATAATAAGGTTCGATGATTTGACAAAGGTTTTGTTCTAACACTGTGTCATAAAGGCTGTCTAAATGTGCTCGAACAATTGGATCATTTTCCAGTTCTTCTTTAAACTTATCCACAACCTCCTGAAAGTCTACCAGAGATCTCTTAAGACTTGCTTGAGCAACACACTTCATAGCTTCAATTGCACTTCCGGCATACTTCAGATCCAGTTTCAAGCTTATGATCTGCTGCACATCTTCTGGTGTGTTCAACATTATTTTAGACAGCAGCATGTACTTCAATGCAGTCAAAGCCTTTGAGCTTTCCACACTATCATAGCCTTCAAATGCTTCATAGAAGTAAGAGTATGCTGTTTTGAAGTCTATCTCATCAGCAGCATGAAGAATGCCTGACTGCATATCAAGCGATGCTTGTAGTTTTGGAGGGCAATATATTGAATTAGCTGTAGTCCGAGCTGAGGTAAGTGCTGCACGTGCTTTTGAAAGATTACTCAAGGCATGGTAAGTTTTACTTTCTAGAAGTTGAACCTCTAGCAATAACATTTCGTCATCAAACTTATTCAGTTCCCTTAATAAGGTCGATCCTAGGTGAAGAACTTCAGTAAACATGCCAGTGTCAAAATACAAAGCTATTAGGCAGGCTTCCAAATACTGCCCGAGGATAGTATTTTTATCTTGTTTTGTACACTCAATGCATTCCTTGCACAACTGAACTTTACTGCCAATGGTGGCTTCCAGATCCAAGAACATGTCAACCAGAGCACGAACCAATTTTGCTGCCTTCGCCTTACTAATGGTGCAGAGGAAGGGTCTCGTCTGCTTAATAAGTTCAGACAGTTCTTTTGCTTTGCCATCTTTCTTGTAAGTCTCTCCTAGTTTCAAGATACTTTGTTCTTTGACACAAATTGCATCTTCTTCACTTTCATCTCCCTGTTCTTGCAGAAGCCTGGACATATCATATATTTCCTCTAACTTATCTGAGGTTGACATTAACTGGGCTCTTTCCACACATATAGCCGCCATTTTTGTCTTTTCGCCCACCTCGAGTTCATCTTTGATCTCTTCTCTAAGCTCTGTACAAGTAGCTTCGATTTCACCTCTGAACACTCTGACTTCTGAGATACTAGTTTTAATAATATCATTCAGCTCTGTCAATTGAGCATCAGTCTTTTCCTGATTAGCTTTGAGATCCTCCTGATTAGCGTTGAGCTCTGTTTGGCCATCCTTGATAGCACTGAGAGCAGCCATAACATCTGCCAAGCAGAAATCACCCTTTGGATCTGACATATTTAAAGGTAAAAACACCTAACCTCAGAAACCAGAACAAGAAGCAAAACAATACAAAGATTATTATAAGCTTGAACCTTTTCAACTAATCACCTGACGTCTCATAATCTTATATATATAACGACTTTGTCAGTATAATTCAAACTCAGTATCGGCACAATAGGTAGCTATGGTGCTATGTAAAAGGTAAAGTGTTCCCCTGTGCTTAGCACCACGCCATGAAGGCGTATAGGGGGTGTGGGGGTAACGCCCCACACTTTCTTGATCCGGTCGTGAGTGGGGGTGATGTGATCAGCATCACGCCCCTGACCGCCTTTACCCCCCAGGGTTTCCCCCAGGTACCCATGTTATTCGACGCTGGGTGTGCGCCGGGGCCGCTTCCACCGTTAGAAACCAGTGCTATGTTGAAAAGGAAATTTAAATTTACATATACTGATAACTTTATAATTATTATATTGATAAAAATGAAAAAAAAAACAACTAGAAACAACAAAAATTACAATAGCATCAAATTATGCCTTTGTTTACAAGAACATTTATAAGATATCAATGCTATACATAAAAAAAATATATATCTTTGTTATCTCCTTCCAGGATGAAGCAAGTCTTTGTATCTACAATTCTGAGCTTCAGTTTTGTAAATTCATCATCTGATCAAATCACCTCCAAATGTAGAACATATAAGTGTCACTCTATGCAACCTTCCTCCAAGCACTCATTTGAGGAACTGTAACATTTACAAGCCTGCCCGTTAAGGAAGATGAAAACAGATACTTATTCACTGCTTCAAATTCAACATGGCATCTATTATAGATATCAGTGTCATTCTACAACTTTCGAATCTTTATAAGATTATATCATATTCAAAGTTCATTCGAGTCATAAAAGGCTTCTATATAACTTAAACATCCAAGTTATTATAACATTGCCAAGTTTAATGCTTTAAAAGCAACAATTATTGTACCAATATATCACCATTCCATATTGCTAAATCCGTACTTATCTTTTTTCCATCAGAGATCCTTTTAAAGTCACAGACAACTAGTATTAGAGCAACTAGTTCAAGCCAGATTTTTTAGTATGAGTTATCGTCAATTGTTTTTGTTTTATATTTTTGTCCATAAGTGCTTAACAGCTTGAATGTTTGTGTAGTAAATGTACATATTTGCTCTGTTACAGCTATTTTACTATGTATATCACAATATACTTATCTAATGATTACAATTACCATTTTTTGAATGTTGACACAAAATACCAAGTATGACATCATATTATACATTGAACAATTTTAAAGAGTTGACCTTTGTATATAAACCTTGATGCCAATGCAAATGTACATAATTTCAATAAATTTAATTATAAATTTGAATGTATCATATCTTTCTTGTCTGAAAGAACACATATGATTTAAAATATTTGTTTTACATTTTGTCAGTCAAAAATAACTGTTATGAATATGAATTCAGAATATTTCACAATTTGATAATTTTGTCATGATATACAAATTGGCTTTTTTTTAAACATCATATTTAATGGAATAGGTTTAAGTAGTAATTTCAGACATTTAATTGTATTGTTTGAATAAAATTTTGAGCAACCATATGACTAAATTATTATAAATATTGCACAAATGTGGAACTTTGGACTTAGCCTAACCATTTTCAAATGTAGTTATGACAATGTATTATTTTTATTGTCATACACTTAGTAACACTTTATTATTATTATTTTTTTTCAGTTGGAAGGAATGCCAGAAGTTCAACGTCGGATCCATGCAATGGTCCAGGAAGCTAAGAAGGAAGCCTCACTACCAGATCTGCCTCTAGAAGCATTTGTGAGTCATGCCATACCCATTTGCCTTTTATAGTTGTTTATTTTACCCATCTGCTTACCTAGTCATAAAGCTGATAGCCTGAACATTATTTTGTTGGTAACAGTTTCATACATCGGAGACACATTTCTTCATTTTTACAGAAGAAACTACTTACGGAAATGAGTTTCTCTAAGGTTTCCAACGTTAGCCGAGGTATTTTCTTTCATCGTGGTATCTATTTGACCGGGAAATCATGTCAGTGTTTCCAACCCCCCCCCCCTTTTTTTAACTATGCTTGCCTAACCCAACCAAACCTAACCTTATCGGAATGGTTCGTGGGGCTATCCGTCAGTTACCCGTGCATAATGTACAATTTGCACACGTGACGAACACGATCGTAGGTATTTTTCGGTGAAGAAGGTTGGAAACACTGATATTTGAAACCAAAAAAAGCGATATCATTCGCAAAGTAAGAGATATCGCACTGTTACGTGTGTTCGGTAGCACTTAGAAAAATGCTTTCTTTTAGTAGAAAAGTGTTTGTTTTCGTGTAAAAAGCATAATGCCACCTTGGACTATGTTCCGCAATACACAGTTGGTAAGTACGAACCACGCGAAACACAAAATATCCGATTTTAATGTGTCTCCGATTTATGAAACTGGTACCAATTTGTTTCCTTTATGTAATCATTAATTCAGCAGGTTTAAGTGTTGCATATTTGTACAGGGTATAAAAAACAAGGGCTGAACAAAAGGAAATAGTTCTAATTCTCCAACGAAAACAGATATTTAAGTTAGTGGTATTTTGGGGAATCTTTGCGTTCACTTTGTCCTTAAAGCAACCTCAAAGAAAAAAGTCATAGAGATTGGATTCTGGTGAATAGGAAGGCCAATCCATCCCTTTTACCAGTGATAGTCTGTAATATGGAGCAATAACTTGGTCATTAAAGGCTATTAAAACATCCAGCATGTGATGTGTGTGGCCTTACCCTATCTACTAGCATGAACCACATATTCTTGATGGCATCCATTCCTTAAGCAAATTGAACAAAAATGTATATCAACACTCTGACCTGACATAAGATTAGCAGTTATGAATATGCAGATTAAATTCCATAGCGTAGCGATGTTCCTTGTGGTGTCAGTAACAACATAGAAATTATGCGTTTGTTTTTCTTAAGTATTTTTTAACCTTGTAACTATTAGCATATGGCAAAGTATGGCATTGGTGGCTAGATATCTTTGAATGCAAGTCTGCCCAGTAGCAATGTGCTTAAATATTATTACATGAAACAGTTAAGTTCCAAGTTCAGTTCTCATTTGTAATGTAATTTCATAGAACTCTCAAATCCATTTTAAGCTGTGTATATATTTAATTCTTTTGTGGACTACCATATTTGTTTCTACAGATTATGTGTATACAAACAGTATACTATCTTCTTTCCATTGTTTCAATAGGTAATTCATTTAGGCTATATCTATCTATCTCTCTCTACATACATATTGTAGAGTTTTTCATTAGTAGAGCCCGGAAGTTCAGGCATTTATTTTTGTTAAAATAGGCAGGCAAAAAGGCATTTATAATGTGGAAAATAGGCACTAAAAATGAAAAAAAGGCAAAATAAACCGAAAAAAGACACATTTGGAAGTCACTTACTTTTATCTATAATTTCTGGCAAAATGTTAAAATCTACATTGGGAAGAGCATTTCAATTTTCTCCGTCTTAATTGCACATAACTACAAGGTGTTTTTTTTTAAGTTCTCAACATTCATTGATAGTCGTCTGTCAGAGAGGATGTTTTTAATAATAGAAAATGATCTTTCTACTTCGACAGAAGTTATTGGAGCATACATAAAATGTAGCTGGACTCATTTTGGTAACAGCATTTTCACCTTTTAGAATATCATAAATTGTTTTCAATTGTTTCAAGTCCTCATTTGCACTCACTACCCGTTTGCACTTTTCCGCAACAGCTGACCCCTTTTCTCCTGGCACTTCCATCATCTGCTGCATAGATTCCTTGTAGATTTTCATGGATGCTATAATTGTAATTGTCTCTGGCAATGCACCATAATGTGCAAAAATAAACTTGAATAGCACAGGAGTTTTTCCATTGAAGCCGCTTCATTTTCTGGAAGAGCATCTATCACCTCACTGATTTTTTCAAGGTCGTTAGCAATATATAGCTGCTGATATCCAGGTTCCCCATCTGGTCAAGACTGGTTGCGAAGGTAAACTAAGCTCAGATGCAGGGTTCGAGAGGGAGATTTCAGAAATATCTTCTTTGTGTTCGAAATCAACCTGTCCACTTCAGCAGTCAATCATGCACAAGGCATGATCCGAAAGGCAATATCCTAACTGAGCATGAAATACATTTTTCTCACACTTTTCTCCTTCAGCAATGTTGAAACATGCATGAATTCAATATTACATAAATAAGACGAAAATTACTCGCCTAATAAACGGAAGAAAAATAAATGCCAACAACGTTTTTTGGGAGAAAAATAATTTATATACACATTTTTTAAAAAAAATGGTCAAATTTCATTGAAAAAGGCAAAAAAAGGCATTATAATTAAAAATAGACAGTGGTGTCCCAAATAGGCAAAATGAAAAGGCTTCTAAAACATTTGAAACAACATAAGAAACGTATATCCAGAAAAATTTTATCAATATATGCAGTAGATAAAAAGAGGCATTTTGCCAAACTTCCGGGCTCTATTCATTAGTATAGAAAAAATTGGGATTAAGGCTCGACCGGGCCTTTGGTAGACGCTAGGGCAGCTGTTTTCAATATTTGGGAGACAGAGGTTCACCCAGAATCTTACATCTGGTGGAGGGGGAGAGGTAAGTGTAAATTTAGAGCCAAAATGACCATAAATTGGGCATTTATGAAACAACTTAGGGGCCTGTTGGGGCTGCATGGATACCTCACTGACTGGAGGGAATACACATTAGCATCAAACCAACCACAGTATTACATCATTACACTTCTAGCTCCACATCTTTATGCATGTGCAAAATAATGTAAACATAAATTTAACCAGGAGATCTTTCTGGTTAAGTAAAAACAAACATTTTTGTATTTCCTATTAATCTATTTTAAAGGTGACATTCATATCATAACAAATAATCTAGTTAACAAAGTTATTACGTTATATCACAGACAGGTTCAGTACGTAGTGTGGTACGTATATTTTAGCTGGCAGTGTCTGCTGCCACGTTCTTTTTCTGCTGGAACCTCAAGAAAGATGCACGTGGCCGCAGACTCGGTCTTTGTCTTACCGTGATTTCATCATGCTATGCATGCAATTACGTCTGTAACACATACTGTGAATTTGTAGCAATTACTTTCACAAATTTTCTTTAAGATTATGTTTCTTAGCATTCTTATAATATAAACCTAAATGCGGTATTGGTACTATTATCGTATGAGGGAAACACCTACGAATCATATATTTCGAACTTTTTTAAATTGCTAACTTGTTATTTTCGAATGCGGAACATTTCTTAAGGTGAAATAATGCATTTCTAAGATAATGTCTATTCTATTTACAAGTACTTACTGTTACTTGTTGTTTCGAATCTGTAACACATTATGGCCATGATAGCGTACTGGTTTAGGGGGCGTTCTGATAGGGTTTTGTCGATTTATGCAGTGTTGCAACCTCGTTGACCGGAAAATATCTACTTTCGTGCCCGGATTTGAAATTATGCTAATACATCGCAAACCATTGACGTTAGCCTCACAAACCATTCACGTTGGCTCCAAAAACCATTGACGTTAGCCCCAAAAACCTTTCACGTTAGCCCCAAAAACCATTTTCCGTAAGGTTAGGTTAGGTTAGGCAAGCATAGTTAAAAAAAAAAAATACTCAACACGTCATGTTCTAGTGAAAACACGGCGAGGCTGAAACACTGGCTACGGGGTTGCATCATCTTAACACACGGAACATTGCACTCTCGTGCAGAAGGCAAATGGCAGGAGCAGAAACAGCGTGTCGGACAGAGATTTTCGCAGAAAACAACATGCATTCACATTAAAATGGATCAAATCTACTACTTTACTATACCGGAGACACCTATCAATGACTTATTTCGCAATTTTTTACATTGCTAACGTACTCTTCTGCATTGCGGAACATTTCTTTAGGTGAAATAATGAATTTATAACAAAAATAATGTCTATTTCTTACATTAACGAGTGCTTACTGTTCTTCCTTATTTCCCACAAACCATCCACGGGTAGCCCCAAAAACCATTGACGTTAGCCCAAAAATTCACTATAGCCCCACGAACCATCACGGGGAGGAGGTATGCCTACTATGTTAGGTTAGGTTTCATTAGCACTCCTTTCGTTCAATTTAGCATATACGGACATCATCATGGCGGCAGCAGCAATAGCACATCGGAAATAGATTTTCGTAGAAAACCACATGCATTCGCATTAAAATGGATCAAAACTACATTCCCGAACATCAACAACACTACAGAAAATGATTTGCGTAAGTACTTTCTCCTGTAAATTTGAAGAAATCCGTCTCCGGTATAGTAAAGTGTTACCCAAATCTACATTCAGGAACTTCCACAACGCTAAAGAAAATGATATCCGTAAGTACTTTCTCCTGTAAATTTGAAGGAATCCGTTTCCCTCATACAATAATGTTACTCCTAAATGCTCTCGTAGTTAGGTTAGGTTCTGTTAGTATTAAAATAGTATCGCTAAATGCTTTCTCAAGAAAAAGGGTCTAAATTACCTGTACATTCATTCCCACTAATCATAAACTTGCATTTCTCTCGTCTCAATCCGTTCTTAAGATTTGTAACATCCTCTTAGCAGACGAATTACGTGGCAGGAGCAAATTTGAAGCTTATTCTTACTGCTGACACGTGCGTGGCAGCAGACTCGGCCATATTAGCTTATGTAGCAGAGAATGTCAGTACGTAGTGTGGTACGTATATTAGCTTATGTAGCAGAGAAATGTGTACATAATTTTACCGCGTATGTTTACCATGAAATAAATCCAACTACTGATCCTACTGACAGACTTTCCACTTCGACCTCAACGTATTAAAATTCGCGCAATCCCCAAACAAACATTTCCTGCGACGCGTAGCCGATATGTTATCGTCGTAAGCTGTATAGGTAATTTTGTATGGTGGGCACTTTGGCGAAGAAAAAATTCTGAAAATAAACACGGAACTTCAACAAAGGCGATGTACGTATTAGTTTGTCCTTGAAGAAAGTGAAAACGTACGTCTTGACACTGTGGAAGAGCAGCGTTATCTTTATACTGTGGATTGTGATTTGCTTCCGAAGCCTCGAAGCAAAGTGTTTCTTTTCTTTGCGATAAGTGATTCAATGGAATGATAAAATTTTCGCAATAGTTCATTTAACGAAAGGCGTGTTGTTAAGGAAACGTGAACAGAGTACTTTGATTTCGCTGCTTGATCTCGATGTAAGATCAAAGTTGGTTACTGTGTGAACTTTGTAGATCTTGGACTATGTCAGAATTTGATAAAGGACGAATTGAGAGAAAGAAGAAAAAGTCTTTCACAATGAACAAGGATAAAGATGATTCTGGTCCACTGGGAGGAGGACGTTTTCCAATCATTCTCGCGAAACCTGACCGAGAAAAAGATTGGGATCGTTCAGACAGAGAACGTTCAACGGATGCACGAAGTCCTGCTAAAGCAACTGATAGGCCTTTATCCCAGCCAACCATCATTTTACGCACAAGAGAAGGAGAGAGCCGTGCAGTATCTCCCAGCCAGAGGCCACCCAGTGTATTAAGAAAGGATGCCGATGCACCACAGCCAATATATCATATAGCCCCAAAACATTCAACTAGTGAAAATGTTAATCCATTGGCTCCTCCGCCCGAAATGAAAACTAGTGTAAAACTCATCGATGAATTGTTTCAGTTATGTGATAATGCACTAGAGTTTTTGCTTGACCAGAATGATTTTTTAGTCGTTGGATGCATTGGATTGCAAGGCGTAGGAAAATCAACGCTTATGTCATACCTTGCTGGCAATAAGGTTACAGAGCTTAACAAAAATTTGTACTTTAAGCCACAGACCACAGAACATCAAGAACTTGGTGGCTATTGTACATCAGGTGTAGATATTTACGTTTCTCCTGGTCGTGTCATTTTTCTTGATTCACAGCCAATTTTATCACCTGCTGTAATGGATCGTCTTGTTCAACAAGAAAAGAAGTATGTGGCAGAGTTTGCTTCTACGGAGAATGCCATGGAAGTTCAGTCTCTGCAGCTGGCAGCTTTTTTCCTATCTGTTTGCCATGCTGTAATTTTTGTTCAAGACTGGTTTTTTGATCCTAATGTCTTGAGATTTCTCCAATCTGCGGAAATGTTAAAACCATCCACCACTACTACATCTCAAGATGAAGAAATCATTGAATATTTCCCACACGTGTTGTTTCTTCATAATCATGCTCAACCTTCAGATTTCAGTCCAAAGCAGGTTGAAATGATGCAGAACATTTATTCGCAAGTATTTGCCAAATCAAGACTTCAAATACAAAGTGGTCTTGGAATTGGCACTGGAAGCATAATGGCTTGTCTCACTCCTGCAACATGCGGTGATCCACTGAATTTGTTTCTGCTTCCTGAAAAAGACTCATTGATGGATGGCAACCAATATTTGGGACATCCAGGATTTGAACACTTGCTTGAGGGTTTAAAGAAACAACTCTTAGGTGTCGCTCGCAATCCTTTGACACATGCTGCATTGTCTGAAAAGAATTGGTTTCATTATGCATCAAAAACGTGGGATAGTGTTAAGAAGAGCACCTTTTTTCTGGAATACAGCAG
Source organism: Lepisma saccharinum (assembly GCF_977018435.1). Lineage (NCBI taxonomy): Eukaryota > Metazoa > Arthropoda > Insecta > Zygentoma > Lepismatidae > Lepisma > Lepisma saccharinum. The sequence continues at coordinate 56,247,817 of NC_139236.1, read as the reverse complement.
GCTTCTTCCATAATGGAAGTTTATGGGATGCATATATATATTGGAAGATGTCTCTTTTTTATGTACAGGTATGTTGAGCTTTTACCTCAAAGCTGACTTCTTTACTTGCTAGGAAATTGAGACATAATGCTTAAATAAATTTAAAAAAACAACAACTTGATTTGTAATAACATAACCCACAGCTCTACAGCACCTTGACGGGCCTTGGCTTACCTACCGACTGCTGGTCTTCCTCCCACACTGTTCCTCCGTCACCTGTTATAGCGTGGAGGTCTCAGACCAGTATTGGGGTGACGGGTGATCAGCCCGACGAACCCCCAGCCGTTATTGTAGGTCTTCTTGACCAGGTTACGCTCACTCACTTGATTTGTAATATGAAATGAAAATCATCAAAGTATGCTGAATAACAAAGTCCACACAGAGCACAGTCTTCCCTTCCATAAAGAATGTGTTTGTAAAAGTTCGAGAACATTAAGTATATCTCCTGATCATTGTTATTTAATATTTCGAAATTAATAAAAAGTAATACACCACAACAGGTGATCATATGTAAAAATTAATAATAATGTTTTATTTTTCTGCTTTTTTTTTTAACTGGAACCAATCTTTCATATTTCCACTATAAATACACTGCAAAGGAAGAGTACAAGTAACTTAAAACTTAGCAAATTTTTCTAGAATTATTTAAAAATACTCGGAAAAGTCTGGGAATTTGAGTGAAACCAATGACAATTCTGGATTAGTCGCATGCAGAAGATTTTTTTTTCAGTTTCCATGTTGTTGTTTTTTTTAATTGAAAATATTGTCATTTATGCCTACGTTAGTTTTTAAAGTCTTTGTCGACATCCATGTTCAAACTGTGCATTTATTGCTGTGAAATATGTATAGAATTTTTCCTGCCAGCTATTGTGTTTTATTAAATGACAAAACAAATGCATGTTCGTTTTCACTGGTTGACGTAAGATGCCTACATTTGTGCTTTTTTTTTTCTTTTTGCCAGGGTCTTAGTTTAAGTGGCTGTGAACAGGACGAAACAAATCAGGAGTTGAAGCAGGGAATGGTGAACCAATATCCTGATCTGAGTAAGAGTTATGTTGTGTGCAGTGACACTGTGGGATCTATAGCTGCTGCACATGAACACGGTAATGGCATTTATTTTCTTATTGTGTGCTCAGGTGTGTCTTTTGTCATGTATGATTCATGGTTTTCACATCTCGTCTGAAAGAATCTGATACTTCATTTGTACTCTTCCAGTAAAGAGTTAGCATTTGTACTTTAGTGAAATAAATCCATGTTGTATTTTGAACAGGTGTTCTCGGGTTACCAGAAGGTTAAATGGTAGTTAGCTTCCAACGTTTTGAGGGCATACATTGCTCACATCTTCAGGGAATGTAAAAATGGAGATCAGTGTAGGGTTATACGAGGGCGTACCCAAAAGAAACCGGAATTTGCTAAAAAAAAAAAAATGCCGGAACATGACAAAAAAGATGAGTTTTACTAAATGTGAGTTACAAATACCTTAGTCTGCTTCAAAGTATTGTCCATAAGTCCTCAACTGGGATATTGTTCAAGGCCTGAAGCGCATGTTCCGGAACTTCAGTCACATCGGCAAAGCGTTTGCCTTTGAGTTCATTCTTCATGTGGGGGATTAAAAAAAATCACAAGGTGCAAGGTCCGGTGAATATGGAGGGTGAGGTACAACAGGCATTTGGTTTTTCGCCAAAAAGTGTGGACACGCACAGCAGTGTGGGCTGGGGAATTGTCGTGGTAGAGCAACCAGTTGCCACGCTTCCACATTTCTGGATGTTTTCGCTGCACATTTTCACGCAATCGCCTCAACGCACCCATGTAGAAATCCTGATTAACAGTTTGACCTTTGACAATGATCTTCGTAAACAGCATTTCGCACTTTTTCAATGTTTTTGTCATTTCTTGCTGTGGCAGGTCGTCCAGATCGCGGTTGGTCTTCCACTGACATTTCCCCCTTTTTGAAACATCCAAACCACTCGTACACTTGCATTTTACCTAAGGTGTCTTCTTTAAGCATCACTACAGTCTCAGCTGAAGTTTTCCCTAATAGGAAACACAATTTCACAACACACTGTTCTTTCTGATCTGCTGTAGCAACATTTTGCAGCAAACGTTTGTCAAGACAAAGAACGTGCGGTACAGCACAGCTCCACGTCTACACATGGCAACGGAGCTCAGCACACTGGCACGTCATAGTGTCTCCTCACTACATCTCATGGCAGAAGTCGGAAGTACGTCGGGCTTTCCCGCCAGATATGCTTTCCGGTTTCTTTTGGGTACGCCCTCGTATATATGACTATGATGTGGCGGAGTTTGGACTCTTGTCTTCCTATTGGTTCGCTATGGATCCTGGTGTTCTCATTGGCTGGTGTCTTGTTTTTACGGAGGAGTGGGTTCCAGGTGTGACTGAGCTGGAGTCCCACGTTCCTGTTGAGATTGGTGTTTTTCCGTGAAAACTCCACCACATCATAGTCATATATATATATATATATATATATATATATATATATATATATAAAACCCTACACTGGTCTCCATTTTTACATTCCCTGAAGATGAGAGCAATGTATGCCCTCGAAACATTGGAAGCTAACTCCAATTTAACCTGGCTGGTAACCCGAGAACACCTGTTCGAATCACGTTGCCAGGAAAGCTACAATTCCCATGATGTATTTGTACTTTCATGGTCATGTCAGGGCATTATGTTCTGAAACCTATATTGATAATTTATTTAATAATATATGCATGAAGCTTGTATAGAAACGTTCCCAGTACATACAATTATGCATGAATACATTGTACTTGACATTATGCAATGCAATATAAAACAAATTGTACTTCTACGTAAAATAAACTCAAGAGTATTATTTTACTATACACTTGCAACTTGACAAATAATTGATTGCCAACGTTTAAGATTTCATGCAAAATAGGATTTTCTGTTAAGACTTGTTTCATTAATTGGTGTAGTAAATTGAATTTTGGTTAACATTCACACCTCATAGGTTTATCACTTACAAGGGAGGTTATCTAAGAGTTTCCACCTCGATTTCCATGAAACTTGGAAGGTGTATAGAGGGACCCAAAGGAAGAAATATGTGTTTTTTGTTTAGGCTAAAAAACTGTTTTAGGGGGCAAAAACCTCCCCTCTAATGTCAAGATGAGGACAAATTGAAGTGGGGATCTGACCCCTGTGTCCCCCTTCAGATATCCATGAAACTTTGCAGGTGCATAGAGGGGCCCAAAGGGAAATACATGTTTTTTTGTTTCGGCTAAAAAACAGTTCTTAGTTGGCAAAACCCCCCTCAAATGTCAAAACCGTTTTTTAGCCAAAACAAAAAAAGACAGGTATTTCTTCCTTTGGGCCCCTCTATACACCTGCCAAGTTTCATGGAAATCGGAGGGGGACACTTAGATAACCTCCCTTATTATGCCTCTTTGCATAGGTTACACTTTACTCTCTGACACACACACACACACACACACACACACACACACATATATATATATATATATATATATATATATATATATATATATATATATATATATATATATATAATAGTGTAACTTTTCACTTTTGTTTTTGTAGGAGGGATTGTGATTATTGCTGGGACGGGATCAAATACTCTACTCCTCAACCCTGATGGATCCACAGCTAGATGTGGAGGCTGGAGCTACATGTTGGGTGATGAAGGAAGTGGTAAGTGTTCATCCTGTGATTTGGGATCCAAATTCATGATTGTGCATAGACAAGCACCACAAATAGTGGTCCTACATGTAAAAAAATTAACTAATTATTAGTGTTTTTAATTCATTAAGGTTTAAATGTTTCCGAACGCATTTCACCAACAAAACTTATTATTATATGTAGCCTATATCCTTCACAGACAAATTTTGCTACATTTTTACAGATGCACACACATAATACATTTTTGTTGATGCTTTTCATGCACTCAGGCTACATCGTCATACTCAATTTTTTTAAAAATGCATTAGCAACACCCCAAAGTGCTTCTATGAAATCAGTTCATTACAAATATTTGAATCCACAATCGCACACCTAGAACATTACATTTTATGTGTAAAATGTAACACACGTAATGCTGGAATGCCGTATGTTGGTTAATATTGTTAAGCAGATTTTTTTTTTTTTTTTTTTTAAATTGAAATTCAGAAACCATGAAAAAATGTTACTTTATGCAACAGTAACATTCACTGGATATTTGTCCTTTGCCACTGGTCACCAGTATTTTTTATTGGAAAATTGGGGAACGCAAGTTATACACACAATCCTCAGAAGTGCACTGTGGGAACTAAGAAAAGCAAATGGTAACATTGGAGTAGCTGTAATGAAAAATAAGCACATTGACCAGCCTGAAATTTTAAGACAGCTTCTTTTTATAGTAGTCACTTCTATCTTAGTAGAAAGGTGTTTGCTACATTTACCCTTTAAGTTAGCTGGGTAATGATTCCGATTGTTTTTATATTCTCCTAGCAGAGAGACTAATTATTGTAGAATTTTGGAAATCATTATCACACGAAATATTTACCTTCCTTAAAGTAATGAGCACTGTTAGGTTCGAAAGAAAAAAGTTATTTATGTTGGAAAAAAGATCAATTTAAAAATTTCCTTACACAAGCATGTACGCTTCTCATGGACAAGGTATTCTCTGCTGACAGGCAACAGTAAGTATCACAGACTCATGGGAATGAATTTAGAAGTAAATTGGAACCTTAGTAGAATGCATTTAGGGACTTGATTTTACAAAATCTTAAGTATTTGCTAAAATTTTGCCGTATTTGTTAACAGACGTAAATCGAAATCGAACCATGTAAAAATTGCATTCGTAACATGATGAAATCGCAACAAAACAAAAGGAACTTGTGCCGTTAGAGGATATTGACAATTTGCTCTTGGTGTGCATATTCTCTTCAGGTGGTCAGTTTGTTCTGTACGGCTATTGTTACAGGTTTATTTATCCTTATTTCCTTTGGTTATTCCAGCCTGGTGGATATCTCACAGAGCAATCAAGATCTACTTTGATGAGCAAGACAACTATGAGCCTGCACCTTATTGCACAGACTATCTATGGCATGCAATCCAAGAACATTTCAATGTTAAAGATAGGTGAGTACTTGTTCTCTTAAGTGGGGTTTCTCTCTGTTCACCATAAGGTGCAATGCCATTGTGGTTGTGTTCACATAGGTGGGTCAAGTGAATTTAATACCATTAAGGTTTGGCTGAACCTTTCGCCAACACCAGGGTAGCCGTGTTGAAAATCCGCTATGATATTCCAAAATCTGAAAAACTGCTTAGAATTGGTCTAGAGCATTCACATGAATCTTTGTGTGGTTTGCTTTGTCTAGATATTCACAATTGGTTTAAGTACCCACAAAATTATTCTAAGTTCACTTTAAGCTCAACTAGGCTAATCAGGACAGTTATAAAATGTAAAGAGTTTGTACTTACAAGTGGTTCACTTTATAGATCCATCAACTCATCTGAAATCCTGGCGTCGAAGCAGTGTCGCTAGTTAGTTACGGGGAAGCCTGTAGTTTGCATATTTTCCAAGGTTTCAGAAAGCTTAGTGGATCTATAAGGATGGCCAGCAATTTTCAGATCTCTGTTATTTGGTGAGAACCAGGTACCTAGAACTGGTTCCCAGAACCGAGTACCCAGATTTTGGGTTGTGGAGGTACAGATTTTACATTAAGATCAATACCTGACCATTAGATTAATAATTTCAAATGCTCTTATCACTATTGCAATGAAACATAAAACCAGGAAATCCACGCATTTAAGCGAATATAATATTTCAATTCCAATAGAAGCACCATGAAACAGAAACGCAGTATCAACATCAATCTGTTCTCCGCTGCCAAGATCGCTAACCCTTGACTTGAGGCCATTTCCAGGAATCATCCACAAATTTTTTTGTTGTCAATTTCTGGCAACAAGACCCAGACACACAGCTGACTAGTAATGCATTTATTTGTGGGACTATTCGTGACCAGATGATGTCCATCACTCAAATGACATGTGACCCTAAAAGGTATGGCTGAACCTTGGTAAGGTACATCAGAAATAAATGTCAGGGTTAACAGAGTTAGACTGATCCAACCCGAATTTGTTCATTGAGGTCCAGGAAAAATAGGTTTGTATTTGCATGTAAGCTGTCAAAGTGATGTGTTTTTACAGTGAATGGATAATGTACCTTCAATTTTTCAGGTTTGGTCTACTAGAACATTGCTATGCCAGATTTGACAAATCAAACTTTGCAAAACTATGTGAAAAGATAGCGGTAGGAGCTGAGAAGGGAGATGCAATGTGCCTCTGGTTGTTCAAAGAGGCTGGAAGTTGCCTGGCAAAAAGCATCCTGGCTTTGGTGCCAAGTGTACATTCGGTAAGGCTGTTACTAACGTTTAAGTCTTGAACAGGTTCAGGAAAAGTAACTGACATTTTGATGCTGATATTAAATTTGCAAAGTGTAAAGACTTAATTTGCCATATAGAACAGAATCGTTCTTTCAGTTTCAATCATATTAGCCTGGTAAGATAAGGTAAAATGTAAAGATACCCCTGTGCATGTGCACATGCCATGAAGGCATATGAGGTGATGTGGAGGTATAGAGCTCCACATATTCTAGATCTCGGCCATAGTTGGTACAATGTGATATTTGGTTTAGACCTGTTTGTGTGAATAAGTTCTTGTTTTGCCACACATCTCAGTATGAATAAAAGTTGTAACATTCTCTAAAATGATAATATTACTTAAAGGTCCTGTTGGACTTTTGGCTAAAATTCCTCTCCTTTCCAAAAACTGCTATGATATTTCAAATTCTTAAAAATTAACATAGTCTTAGAATTTCTTCTAGAGCATGCAAATTTTTGTGTGGTTTGAGTTCGATGTTGTCTGGCTGCATAACCCTATTTTCCATCATAGATATGTAGACAACAGCAAAAGTAAGCCACGCAAAAATGCACATGAATATTCTAGAAAGAATACTAAGCATATGTAAATTTTCAGATTTGGAATATCCTAGTGTTTTTTTTGAAAGGAGATACATTTTCGAAAACTGCTCGGCTGGTGTCAATCAAAGGTCCAGTGTATCCTTCATTTTTTTTTTTTTTTTATACACACCCATCTGAGAAATATGCCTTTTAATATAAAAACACATACTAGGGAATTCAAGAATCCTTGCATGAGTAGAACGTGGGCTAATGCAAATCTTATTATTCTAGGACCTCTGGAACACGCCTGGAGGCTTGCCAATAGTGTGTGTTGGCTCAGTGTGGGGAAGTTGGGACTTCCTGAAACCAGGTTTCTTAAAAGAAATGCAGCAATACCAATCGAAGGCCTCCGGCAGATCAGATGACGAGGCCCTCCCAGAACTTTTGCTTCTCCGCTTGACCACGTCAATGGCCACTGGAGCTACGTATCTCGGTGCTAAGAATATTGGCTTTGACTTCCCTAGAGACTACACAAAGAATTACAAGGTGTTCTATCACTTCAGGCCACTTCAGAACGGTTACATTAACCTGTAAAGACTATATCTCCCATACTAGTGAAGGATGCTATAAAATTGTCTTTCTACTCATTTATTTTGTAACAAGTTTCTTCCTGTCAAATGTTACTGTTTGTAGATATGTAAAATGCATGGATGACAATTTTTTTATTTGTATACTTTTTCGCTTTTTACACTGCATTGAATATTGGTTAGTAGGTTAGTTCCAAGCACAGAATTACACATGCACATTTCAACATTCAAAAATCCCAATTTCTGTATTTTAAGGTAAGTAAAGCATGGTGTTCAAAGATATTTTGTTGGAAAGGAATATTGTACTGTTCCATAACTTCCTCTGTTCGCTTTGTAGCTATGGAGCTCATATGTTTTAAACTCTTGAGTAGAGGTTAAATCTGTATAAAGTTATTTTCAAGGAAATTATGTCATTATGTGTGTATATATAATCTTTAAACAGAGCTTGGTAATTCCTGTGTATGACATTTATTGGATCTCAGAAATTTCAACAGCTGTGTAAATTCCAATTTTCACTGCTTTAACATTATGTTTAGAGACACTGGAAATTCCAAGTTTATCTGATAATTGTACACAGATTTTGTTGACAATTTAACATGAATGGCTTTTGATTGATATTTATACCAAGTTTTTAGAAGAAACGAACTTCTGATCCATAAAAATTACTTATTGTTCTTTGAAACACTTTCCTTTTTTATGATATCTATTAATTTGATAATTGATAGAGCTAATAGAGGCAGTAATAATATATAAAGAAAACTCATTCCATTTATGTTACTAGTTACATGAAATGTGTTATATGACATATGTTCATATACTTGTATTTGTTCAATCCACATACCACTGAAACATGCATTTCTTCAATATGCATATTATGTATGTTAACTTTTTAATCTCATTCAAAGAAACTTCAGTGCTTGCACAGTTATAGTTCACTATAATGTAGGTTATTAGATTATGTAATAAGTTTTATGTAAAAAAATGTATGTACATATGTACAGTCATACTGAACCATTTTCAAATAAACACTGCAACATTTATTGATATTCTTGCATACTTTGATATCCTGTAAAGCATTCTATTCGTCTGTATTTGTTGAATTGTCCTATCTATGTATGGCTTATTATTGAGTCCAAATAGGGGCGGAGTTACAGCACATTTAGTATAAGTGGGCTCAGAAAGGGCTTTCTGCAAACTTTGACCTTGAATAATTTTATAATTACAAGATGCACGGGACTCAAAATTTTCAGTTACTACCTTCCATGGATAGTATCAACTCCCCAAATTTCATGAAAATTGGAGATGATCAGGTTCTGGGCTGTGTTGATATCGCATGGAATAACTTGTAGGTCAGATTTCAAATCATAATAAAAAGGCATGTCCATAAACCACGTGCAACTCTGTCTCAAAATAGATGATACAACTCCCATAACAAATCTACATCAGGGTGTCCAAATACTTATTTATGAACAGTACTTTCCCATTTATCAGCATTCAATCCCACTTAGAGCTCTCGTTCCACAGGGACTGAGAGAGACAGGTGTGGATCTACGAGGATCTACTTCCATGTTTTGGATATATTATGATGTCTAATAATATTGAAGACTCATTCGTTCTGTATTTTTATCACCATGTTTAACAGGCTTGAGAAGTCCACTGTATGCTCATGATAGGCTAATCAGAACTGGACCGGCGTCTCCTGAACGCATGCATGCTGCACATGCAGCTATTGTGGGAAAAGGACAGCTTGCTCTGCGACGACATCAATGAGCATTTCTACATTCTAATTTCTTCATATGGGAGAAGTATTTATTTTAGACGAGAGCACTCAACTACGCTTATATTACATTTCTTGGATCTGAAGTGACACATGCGTCAATTGTGGGAAAATAATTATTACTTTGTTTCACTTTAGAACAAAGAAATGTAATTAAGTGTAGTTGAGCACGCTCGTCTAAAATAAATACTTCTCCTATATGAAGAAATCAGAATGTAGAAATGCTCATTAATGTCATCGCAGAGCAAGCTGTCCTTTTTCCCACAATTTACCTTGCACCACATGCGTTCAGGAGACGCCTCTGATCAGAACAAGTCTACAATGCACCTTAAAAAGAAATTGGACCACTGCAGAGAATGCATTTGTATTTCTTTATTATTTTTACTCCTCATATCTGACCTTCAGTTTACCGTGACAATGGGAGGAATTATGATAACAGAGGCATAGCAACGGATGGGCAAAAGCCCAGGGCCTTGCATCTCATGGGCTTATAATTTTTTAAGAAATGTAATAGAGGTGAGAAAAATAGATGTGGGCAACAAAACTACATTATTTTTAAACTGGTTATAAATTCTAGTGAAACGTTACAATTTGAATAAATGTCAACTAGTTAGTATTTTAAATAAACCGGGTGGTAGCCGTCTGATTTTAAAATATTCAGGAAGCCAAATAACAACAATGAAACGTTCTCTTACAAACATTGATAAGCATAAACACAATGTTTGACTTCTCATAATTTAACAGTTCGAGAACATCGAGAAACATTATACACAGCAGAAAATTAAGGAAACTTGACATATTTGGTGAATTTACTTTTGAAATATGAGCAATTACCACAAGAACATTTCAGACGTACAATAATTGTCAATGTTCCGAAATTCAAAATGAACTGATACAGGTAAAGAGCAACGATGTACAAAAATGGCTATATTAAAAGAAGTAGTACAAATAGCTAAGTGCAGAGATTTACTAACTTCACTTTCAGTTTCAATATTTACTTCCTCCAAGTTTGAAACTTTTTACATTCTAGATTATTTTGTAAGTGAACGTGACCTAACAAAAAAGTATCACAACAATGTTTAACATGCATCAGTTATTGTTCATTGTTGAAGCTTGTTACAGTAGCTATGGAACTACATCCAAAAATTGACGACCAGACACGCATAAGAATCATATTGTACTAAAGTTTCAATACCGGATTTCGGTGGAGAGATGCTGGCAGTTGTAGGATAGTATGTAAGTTTTTAAATTATATTATTTTCAGTCACTTTTCTGTAATTACTGGGTAATAGCAATGATGTGATTAAATTAAAGAAAGGACACTTACAAGGACTCCCATGCCCAGATTGAGATTAGAACATGGGAACTCCTGTGCCAAGATCGAAAGTCGGCCACTTAAAACACTCAGTCACCGAACCAGCGTGTTTATGTTATTAATGCTACATTGATTTGGCTTATTTTACTTCCCTTTTCTGCCACTTTTGGCTACTCGTGAAGATGAAGATGATGGGACAGTCACAAAGAACACCCATTCCCAGGCTGGCATTTCTATACATGTTCAAAGGTGTTTGTCTGTAAAATAGATAAACCCTGTGGCCAACAGGTCTTACTAGTGAACTCACTGAATCCCATCATCGCTGCTGTACACAGCTTCAGGGTGGCCACTCTACAACCATGATAAAATTCAAGCATAATTCCCAGTTTTCAAGGCAAATTTTCCAAAAATTCAAGGCTCCAAGCAGATTCTTTCTCTATTTCAACCTTACCGCCACTCACCCCCCCCCCCCACAACACTCATAAATACTCCCTCCGTTCCATAATATGGTATAGAAACAGGCCTTTTATGTTCCACAATATGGTATAGATATGTTACATTGTAAAGCATTAGAGGGTTAGGCTGTATGTTAGGTATAGGCTACACTGTGGTTTACAATTTCATACTCATAATAATGCATTTTATTCCACATGATTTTGTAAATACACACACATTTGCGAACAATACATGGTAAAGTTATGTGACAACATGTGGTAAGCAGATGCCTTCTTTCAAATACCTAAATAGAGTTGTTCGCAGGATTCCAGTAGCAGAAGCCAAAGATCTAATTGTTCCATGTTTATGCAGAGGAGTGTCTTTGATTCTGTTCAATTCAACAGAATAGTCCTTGCACTTGTGCCCGCACTTCGCCTTCTTCATGCTCCTAACATCAGCATTTAATATCCCTTGGTCATACTGTGCCTTAGCACGATCAAATGCGTTAAATAGTTAAAGGTGTTACCTTGAATTTCATTGCAGCTGTCTTAATGGCACCCTTCTTTAAGGTACCATTTTCCTTGAATTGGAGTGTGAATTGTAGAATGGCACTACAACATTTGGCTGTTAATTGTTTTGCTTTGGTGTTTCTACTCACATTTGCCTCAGTTACTGGTGTGTTTCCTCATCCTGGAACACTACCACGGGTGCCCACTTGACTGACGTCTATACTCAGCTCCGTATCTGTTTCTTGCCCAGCTTGTAGTACGCTCTGCACAGTGAACGTCTAATTGGATGATGGATCGCTTCACTACTGCACACACAATCATATCCGACCACTACTCGGATGCACATTCGCAAAAAATCAGCGCATTCATCCTGTTTCTATACCATATTATGGAATGGAGGTAGTATATATTAACAACAAAGGGTTTGTGTGATTCCAATTTATCCGCAAATTCTACCTAGGTAATTAAATTAAAATGGTATATACGAGGGTTGGGGAGTAAGTCATGGCAACCCAGTAATAATTCGACAATCGAAGGATTAAAATTTGTTATATACAACTGAAAGAGTATCCATTATGGATAGTTTGTTGGTAGGAATCATGAAAGAAAACCCAAGCAACCCTGTGACATAAACATGTATAAGTTACAAAAACCTGTCTGACCCTGCGACATTCAAAATAATCTCCCGCATTGTCCACAGCACGCTGCCATCGATGTGGAAGAGGTGAATACCATCGGCAGCACCATCCTCTTCACCATGCCTTAAGCGGGTGATCATCCAGTACAACACACAGAGCCATCTATTGACCAGCAGGTAAAGTACTCGTGTCAGGCTTCCTCCGCAGTCTCCATTTTCCATCCACTTTTGCATATAATTAAAATATTACTGGGTTGCCATGACTTATTCCCCAACCCTCATATATATATACTATTTAAAATATTCAATTTAAGGTGCGGAGTTTAAATTTGCCATTTCACATACTCAGACTGGAAATATATCTACAAACGCAAGTCACAAATGATACTCAATATACTAATCTACGAAAAATTGTTAATTGTATGATGATTTCAAACTCAAAATTTACCTAATCAAATTCAAGATATCTTCCTGAAGTAACTTGTATTCTTGCTGTAACACGATTATGCCTTCTTTCCATATTAAACACACTATACTTGCTAACCAAGGCAGTTCTTTTTTTTTAAGTAAAAGACTCGTTCTTACACGTTACATTTCCATCCTATATCTCATTGATTGTTGTTATTCGGATGGCAAGAAAAAGTGTAGGATCTCTCCGATAAGGTTTTTCCCTACCGTCTGGTAGGAGACCTCATGGAAGTTCCACCTAGGACAATGGGCCTGCCTCTGCGTTGGTGGCCCTATACTTGGTGTGATAGGTTTTCCGAGCTAGTACGAGTTCGTCTGCTCTGGAATATTGTTGGGTCGGGAAGGTCCTATGTTTGGTCAGCATCCACTGTTGTTATGCTGGGGTGACCTTGGCCAGCTTGCCACAGTAAAATTACAGTGATAACAGTAATCCCTAAGATTTTCCCATGTCACCAAGCAAATGTAGGTGTGTAATAAAGTAAGTCTTGATAGCCAGTGTGTATGTAAGTATGCAGATAGTAGGTATATAACCACTAACTGTTCTTCCTTTTGGGTCTGCGAAGTAATTTCTTAAGCTTGTAGCTCAGGTTGAGTGATAGGTATTTCAAGAGCTTTGTGCAATTTTTATTACCTTAGATTCAAACATGTCAGTATTTGCAGACTCAAAAGGAAGAATGGTGTATTATAAGAGATTGCTGTGGACATGAAAGCGAGATCTTGTTATACACAGATGCAATCGGCATTTATAATGGTTGTATTTCAAGCGATATATCAAGTTGATTGCAGTTGGTTCTCCGGCGCAAGGCTGTAAGGTACAAATGGCATTGCGTCCCTCTTTCAACTGAAAAAAAAAAAAGTCCTCACAAACGGTAGAGACGTTGACGGTGTTGTGAGGCTTTGAACTAACATCTACCTGTACCAACACTAGTTGGCCCCATCTTTTCAGGACTTTGAGACACATAGATTGCCCACAAATCATATCAGATGTCTAACTTCACGGCCTCAAAATCAACAATGATTGTGGAATCTAAACTTGGAGCCATCTCTCAAAAAATTAGGAAATATTTCAGGGATCAGAAGCACAAGAGACTTTGCAGATCATTTAATAATCGTTATGGAAGGTAATTCAAGAACAGAGTTGGAAAGATAGACCAGTATTGCGATAAACTCTCTCAAGGACTTGTGTGATACGACAAAGTTGATGAATGCCACCCAGAAGACCAACTTTATAATCCAAAAGGGTACGTTGAATGCTAATAAACACCCACAGATAAAACTCAATAGAAAAATCTTAGAAGAGTAAAGGAAGCTAAATACCACGGTGTGAAATTATGAGAAATGCAACAATGACATGGATTATGTAACTTCAAAAGCTGAGCCTGTAATAAATAAATTTGTAGGAATAAGTTCAAACACATTCAGATTCCCTATGTTGCTTATAAACCCATACATATTCATAATCCACAACGCTATAGTTTCTTTCGATGGACCAATCTGAAAAGACTACCTAAAATATACAAAATATGTAACAAAAATAACATCACAAATGAAAACCAAATAATCAAACACAGAACCATCATATAATGGTGCAAGGAAGGCCAAGAAGAGAGAATTTACAAATTAATTGGCAGATATGCTCCTACCATTGCAGAATTAACTCCCAGATTATCCAGGAGTGGAAGGAAGAATGGACTAACAGCCTCCACAGCAGGACACTGTACCATTCTTTCCCATGTATGAGAGAGAGGCTGATGACGATAGATTGCTGCCATTGACGTCTCCAACGACGAACGGACACTTCACTTACGGTAAATGATCGAACGTATTCACAGTTTCCAAATTCCTCAGGACACAAAACAACTTTATGTTTAAGTGCTGCATCTAGAGGCAAGCATATTCTGCCTTTTACCTACCCACTGCCCGCTTGCACGCGATAACAGGTTTACCTGCTCGCCTGCCCACGGCAACGAGTCGACTTGCGTCTTTACCCGGGTTCTTGGTCTTCAAGGCGCTCTGCGCTTACAAGGTACCTGGGCATTCAACAAGACCCGGGCGCCTGCAAAACCTGCTGGAAGGAAACAGCCCTCCGGCAGCGTGTCGCTCCAGGTGTTTCATCACCACGTGGACGGCTGCAGCCAGTGTTGCCTACTTACGTAGCTACTAAATCCTACGAAGTCCTAGGAGGAGCTTCTTCTCCAAGGAGAATTTATACACTTAGTGATTTCAGTTCAGCGTAAGCAGTTTTTATCTTATTGCCAGGAAATGCACGCAATATTACAGTTTCATTTATCTAAATGAATGATCGAGCAAACAAAAATCTCCTCACTGAAAACTAATTGTTTTTCATTGCATGGTGCCTTAACCAGGCACTCAGTGGCGCAACCAGAGGGGGCAGGGTGCATTGCTCACAACCTTGGACGGAAATTGTCTAGCGGAGGGGTCAGGGTGGGGGTCAAACATTAAAGTACAAGTCTCATCAAGTTCAATGCCGTAGCAAAAGGGTAGCGGGAGTCGGCCCTGAGCGCCGAACGATCTAAGTGAGAAAAGTTTTAAAACAGAGAATGCTATGGCGGCCCGTGATATTATTTGCTATTAATGTTGGTTTGTTACGAGTTGGATGAATTAATTATGTAATACGTCGCTCCATGTGAAAAGAAAATATTGTAGATGGAAATTTTACATGCCATATGTATGTACATTCGGAATGCATTTATCATGCACTTTCTTTCTTTCAAAAATAGTTTGTGTGCTTGTTTTCCATTATTAGCTAATGTGAAATTGAAGTGTTGAAAAAAAATATTTCTAATCCTCCGTTTCAACACAAATGCGTGAGAACCGACTTCTACCCCCTTTTTGCGTGATTTATGAGGATAATAATGCCTTTCATGCTACTTTATTACTATTATTGTGATTGTTGTTGTTGTTACGTTTATCCAAGTACTTGCCCCCCCCCCCCAAACGAGGGAAACTGCAATGCCCCTGGCTGGCTACGGCCCTGGTGTTCGCAGTAGAACAGTGTGTTGTTGGACTCGCGACCTCAGCGTCGAACGTGACATGTTTCAGTCCTGCCCTATATCACTATATATACGTATATTGGTTATTTACGACATATACTTATGGATCCTGTGCCACAGAAAACCTATTTCAATGTGTGTGTGTGTGGGGGGTGGGGGTGGTAGCAACATTCGTAAATCTCATTTCATTGGTGATGTGGCTTACGAAGCTTCGAGTTCCCTTTTTTAAGTAGTGAAAATCTAGTGCAGTTGGCAACACTGCAGAACGGTGTGGGTCCGGCGCCGTTTCTACTCGAAGCAACTACGTCATGCAGAGGGAGGGGTCTGCAGTTGATGGAAAGAACGAACTGAGACCTACTAGGTATCGTAAGACTGCGGGTACCCGGCGGGTCTACAATGCCTGCCAGGAACGATCTGGGCAGGTGGACATACAAGCTGCTCAAGCGAGGATGTTACGCAGGTTGCATGGCATTTCAGGAGCGATGTCTCGCGAACGGGTCTGCTCCAGGTCTTGTGCAGGCCTCTGGCTGCATCACATAAGTGATGCTTGTGTCTGTCCATTTTCAATGTCCGTTTGATAACTTTGCAAAAGCTGGCTCACTGACCACCAATTTACAATAACACCAGGATAAGAAAAAATCACAGAGCCCACTACTAAAAATAGACAAACTTTGTTGTGAAATGTTGATTGTTCTAACACAACAAATTTAAAGAAAACCAAATTTCATTAAGGGTGATTTGTTCTACCAATATTTGTACTTCGGTAAAACATCTAAGAGAAAACTTGATTATTGAAATTTACAAATACTTCATTCTATATTAAACTAATACCATGGTATATTTACCTACAGAGTTAAAATTCAGGCACCAGCCCCTTTGCCTCAGGAGCACTGGCATACGCAGGATTTTTTTTTCCAGAAGGGGCTGAATTGTGGGGGCACTTTTTGGGGGACTATGGAGGGGGGAGGTTTAAATTCACAATACGATATTTCATATTTTGAGAATTTTCCTCTCAAAATGGGAATGGGGTTATTTTAAGGAGGCTTTGCATTTACCACTCTGGTTTTTCCCAAAGTTCTTCACTGCTTTTATTTGAAAATGTTGATATTCTCAAAATTTCGCAGGGGGCTGTACACCTCTGCTTACACCAGTACAGGAGCCAGCTTTTTTTTATTTGCAAATATGGTCTAAGAAACCAATGAATCCAACTAAGATGAAGCTACACACTTTAAAATATGATCTTAAAAAATTTAATTATTAATTGGATTCGATTAAAAGTAAATTATTCTTGTGCGAGAGTGGCCTTCCTCAAGAAGGCTCAACTGGTAACAACATGAATAACTGTGCAGTTCATTTTAATATATGGCCAACTCTACCATATCACCACAGATTTTAAAATTTGGCTAGCAACACTAAAAAAATATAATGGCATGTTTATTATTATGATGTAATGTTACACGTAATACAGAAAACACACTAACATTAAAAAACACATACTGTGCTCGTAATTTTTATTTAAAAAAAGTAATAGACATTTCCATAAGCGAACTAGAAATATTTAAAAAAAAAATCCACTGTATTTGAAAATTCTGGGAGCAGATGAAAATTTTCAGGTGTCCTGTATTTTTCTACCCCTGTTTATGCGTACATACTCTGAACAATATGCCATCGAATCTAAGGTTCACTTAAATTTGCAAGATCAAAGAGCCGAGAAAAAGGTGCACCTGGAATTCGAAGAAATATGGTATTTAAATTTCATAATACCTTTGCTGACGCATGCCTGAAGATTTTGTATCTATGCACTTTCAGATGTAAATTTTAAAGAATGGATTGGGGCTTTGCATTCTGATTTGACCCAGGTCCCGCAATATATTGCTATGACAATGGATAACAATGTACAATAATAACCATCTAATCTGCCCGGGACCCCTTAAAAGAGCTAATGCATAGGCCATAGTTGTCTCCTGCTAAAATAACCATGTAGCTATTGTTCATATAAAACAGTGCAATTGGAAGTTTGGTGAGGTACCACACTCTGAAATTCATCCCTCTCAACAGTAATTTCTGGATCCACCACTGGTGGCATAAACTACCAAATTACACTCTGATATGAAAACGATTTTGCATTCTGTCACAAAATGCAAAATTTATTTCAGTCATTTTCTCTTTAAGAATTACACAAATCTACAACCAAATAATTCATGTGAGTGCTTCTTTTAATACACAACAATATAATACATATATACAAATAATATATTAGAGCAGAAGAGTTCTGCAGTTATAATTAATGAGGCATTTCATAAATTATAAAAGAAAACATACATATTCTATTTATCTAGTTTTTCAGGTACAGAGGAGCAGCATAGCCTAGACTCCGATACAATCCCTCCTTTGCTTCTTAATTCCATTTTATTATGAAGCATTTCTGTTCCCAACTACAAGCAAGCAATAAGATCTGCAAACGGAGACTGGGGCTGGGCTGCAGCTTGGAATGTGGATATGAATGTTTGCTTCTGCCCTTCATCTGTCAACTGCAAGAAAACATATACCAATTTTGTAAATTGTGAAATAATTACATTAAGTGAAATGTCCAGAAAGCAAGTCATTTAACTGTCATATTTGTAGTCAGGAGTAAATTGCCATTAAAGCATCTAGAGATAGGTTTGGAAGTTAGCAAAGAGAAAACTAAATATATGCTTACAGGCCGAAACCAAGTGTTAGGTAATAAACAAAATATAATTATTGATAACAACTCATTTGAACCAGTTTCCATATTCAAGTACTTAGGAATAATACCAACAAATGAAAATAATATTAAAGAGAAAATAAAAAGAAGGCTTAATTCAGGAAATGCATGTTACTTTTCTCTTCATAACCTTTTATCTTCTCATATAATATCTAAGAAACTGGGCCTCCCCGATGGTGGAGTGGTAGCGTCGTCGCCTTGTAATCAAGGTGTCCTGGGTTCGATTCCCAGTGGAGGCACATAGTGGTTCGGATCCCACTTTAAACTGTAGGTCTAGTCCCAATTAGCCTTACTGTGCATAAAGTGGACTTAAACACCAAATCAATCCAATCAATCCAATCCAATATCTAAGAAACTAAAAGTTAAAATATACAAAACAGTAATTTTGCCTGTAGTATTATATGGATGCGAAACTTGGTCCCTTACATTGAAAGAGGAACATAAATTAAGTGTGTTTGAAAATAAAATCCTTAGAAAAATCTTTGGACCAAAAAGGAATGAGGAGACAGGTGAGTGGAAAAGGTTACATAATTCAGAAGTACATAATTTGTATTCATGTCCTGTTATTATTAGAATGATTAAATCAAGACTTAGGTGAGCAGGTCATGTAGCACGAATGGGAGAAGAGAGAATTGTTGGGAAGCCTGATGGTAAGAGACCAGTAGGAAGGCCAAGACCAAGATGGAGAGACAACATTGGGATGGACCTAAAGGAAATTGGTAGGGATGGAAAAGAGTGGATAGATCTTGCTCAGGATAGGGACAGATGGAAGGCCTGTGTTGTTGCAGCCATAAACCTTCAGTTTTAAGAAGGATAGAGTGTGAGTGTGAGTGAGTAAATTGCCATTGTTAGGGACTTGCTGAAATATATGCTGAAATTTCTACAATCTGTGTACCCTATCACAACCTTGTATCATGTATTGTATGTTAATGTTTTCCATTACCTAGCTTGTTTTCCAAAAAGGAATATAAATTACGTATTGGAACTTTAGAGCATGTTTTAATGATTCATAAGAATGGTAGTTTGATACAGACTGTATTCATTAATAAATTAACCCATTAACTGCGGTGGAGCTATATATACTCTCTAAAATTGAGCCTTTCTTGCAGAGCATCTATATATAGATGGTATTTCAAAGTTAATGGTTCTTGTATTTCGGCAAGACATTTTTATAGACACCACTTTTTCATGCTATTTTTAGTCTATGTGGCCATCAAAAAATCCATTGTTGATGCTTTGTCACTTCCTGATTTTTTTTTCCCAATATGGAATTAGCGCCCCAGTGGTCTAGTTGGTAGGGTGTCTGACTGCCATGTGGGAGACCCAGGTTCGATTCATGAGGTGGGTGTTCTGGGGTCGGAATTTTAGCAGCCTAGTCCCTGCATAAAGTGGCTCTGGGGCTTACTCAGCCTCAAATCAATGTGTACTTGGGGGCAACCCTCGAGGGTAAAGGTGACCGGAGCATGGTGCTGATCACATCACCTCCAAAATGGCCGAGATTGGGAATATGTAGTGGGGGTGTAAGGCCCTACCCCCCAGATCCTCTAAAGGTGCCTTCAAGGCATGGTGCTGCATGCAAGGGGAACCTTAACTAATATGAAATGTTTATTTCCGGCAGCAGAGTCTATATATAGATTGTTTTCCTTAGCTTCATTTTGCAGCAAGACTTTTTATAGCTAGTTTTTGCATTATTTATGATGACATGAATTTGCTGTTGCATTTATATATAGATGATTTTTCAACGTCACCGCAGGGAAGAGGTTAATAACAATAAAATATATTTATTAAAAATCTTACTGTACTTGCTGGTTGAAGGACTTAATCTTTTAAAAGCAATTGCTGTGTTATTTAAATTATTTCTAGTTATACAATTCTGATAACCTTAAGATATCCCTTTCTACTAAAGTTTATTGCAAGTTTAATTCATTCATTCATTCATTGACGAAAGGACACTTACACAGAAAACACATGCCCAGATTGGAATTGAAACCCACGATCTCTGGTGTCAAAGCACATCGTGCTAAACACTCTGACACAGAGGTCGGCAATTAATAGTGTAATGAATAAAATATCTACAAACATCTTTGTGATGAATGTTCCATATCACACATGCAAATAGATGTCTGCTTATGGTAGTAGTAGCAGCAGTACAGTTTCATTTTTATAATTCTTATTTTCTGAGACAAATGGTAAAAATAGTGCCACAGATAGTGTAGAATGAAACTGTATAATGATAGTAACAACTATGATGCACATCTTCTCACATTTTTACTTGACCAAAATTTCCTACTTTATGATACATGGAACAGATCAAACCTTTAATATTTTAGGATTAAGATACTGCTTCTTTTATTCATAATGCAGAACTAGGATCCATACGTAACTTACCTGATTGTAGAAGTCAGATGCTGCAATACAAAGTAACTTGCGGTCTTCATATTCACATCTTCCAATCCGTGACTGGACATGAGGAAAGCTAGTGTTATTAAGGAAAATATAATAATATTTCAAGCTTAGATTTTAAAAGAAGCTCTTTTCACTTTTCATAACACTAGTGTCAATAACAATATGTTAATGTGAAATACACGTCATCGAATACGCAGATATATAGTCTAAATTGTTGGGTATAGACACCTGCTATCAATCTGTTACTGTAGTAAATTCAGTTAAAAAATGATACAGAACCTTAGCTTTAGTCTTCGGTTAAGGTGGCTGATCCTGGCCACAATTGAAGGTGGTTCAAAGAGCTTCAGTCATCTGTCAAAGCAGCTGACCCTGCACACAATTGAAGATGCTTGAAGGAGTTTCAGTCTTCTGTCATGGCAATAGACTATTCACAACAGAGGGTGCTTCAAGTAGCTTTAGTCCCCTGTCAAGGCAGTTGACCCTGCACATAACTGAAGGTGCTTGAAGGAGCTCCAGTCTTCTGTCATGGTAGTGTTCACAACAACAGAGGGTGCTTTAAGCAGCTTTAGTCTTCTGTCAAGGCAGTTGACCCTGCACACAATTGAAGGAGCTTCAGTCTTCTGTAATGGCAGTTGACTCTTCACAACAGAGGGTGCTTCAAGTAACATTTCTCTTCTGTCAAGGCAGCTGACCCTGCACACAATTGAAGGTGCTTGTAGGAATATCAGTCTTCTGTCATGGCAGTTGAATCTTCACAACAGAGGGTGCGCTTCAAAGTAGCATTTGTCTTCTGTCAGGCAGTTGACCCTGCACACAATTGAAGGTGCTTGAGGGAGCTTCAGTCTTCTGTAATGGCAGTTGATGGTTCACAACAGAGGGTGCTTCAAGCAGGTATAATTTTCTGTCTTGGCAGTTGACCCTGCACACAATTGCAGTTGCTTGAAGGACTTTCAGTATTCTGTCAAGGCAGTTGACTGTTTACAATAACAGAGGGTGCTACAAGCAGCTTTAAACTTCTATCAAGGCAGTTGGCCCTGCACACAATTGAAGTTGCTTGAAGAAGCTTCAGTCTTCTGTTATGACAGTTGACCCTGCTCACAATTGAAGGAGCTTCAGTCTTCTGTAATGTCAGTTGACTCTTCACAACAACAGAGGGTGCTTTAAGTAGCATTTGTCTTCTGTCAAGGCAGCTGACCCTGCACACAATTGAAGGTGCTTGCCGGAGCTCCAGTCTTCTGTTATGGCAGTTGACTGTTCACAACAACAGAGGGTGCTTTAAGCAGCTTTAGTCTTCTGTCAAGGCAGTTAACTCTCCACACAATTGTAGGAGCTTCAGTCTTCTGTCATGGCAGTTGACCCTGCACATAATTGAAGGTGCTTCAGTCTTCTGTAATGGCAGTGGACTCTTCACAACAGAGGGTACTTCAAGTAGCATTTGTCTTCTGACAAGGCAGCTGACCCTGCACACAATTGAAGGTGCTTGATGGAGCTCCAGTCTTCTGTTATGGCAGTTGACTGTTCACACCAACAGAGGGTGCTTTAAGCAGCTTTAGTCTTTTGTCAAGGCAGCTGACCCTGCACACAATTGAAGTTGCTTGACGGAGCTCCAGTCTTCTGTTATGGCAGTTGACTGTTCACACCAACAGAGGGTGCTTTAAGCAGCTTTAGTCTTCTGTCAAGGCAGTTGACTCTGCACACAATTGAAGGTGCTTGAAGGAGTTTCAGTCTTCTGTCATGGCAGTTGACCCTGCACACAATTGAAGGTGATTGAAGGAGCTTCGGTCTTCTGTAATGGCAGTTGACTCTTCACAACAGAGGGTGTTTCAAGTAGCATTTGTCTTCTGTCAAGGCAGTTGACATTGCACACAATTGAAGGTATTTGAAGGAACTTCAGTCTTCTGTCATGGCAGTTGATGGTTCACAACAACAGAGGATACTTCAAACAGGTATAGTTTTCTATCAAGGCAGTTGACCCTGCACACAATTGCAGGTGCATGAAGGAGCTTCACTCTTCTGTCAAGGCAGTTGACCCTGCACACAATTAAAGGAGCCTCAGTCTTCTGTCATGGCATTTGACAGTGCACAACAGCGGGTGCTTCAAGCAGCTATAGTTTTCTGTCATGGGAGTTGACTCTGCACACAATTGAAGGTGCTTGATGTAGTTTGTCTTCTGTCATGGCAGTTGACTGTTCACAACAACAGAGGGTGTTTTTCATGCAGCTTTAGTTTTCTGTCAAGGCAGTTGACCCTGCAGACAATTGAAGGTGCTTGAAGGAGCTTCAGTCTTTTGACATGGCAACTGACAGTTCACACCAACAGAGGGTGCTACAAGCATCTATAGTTTTCTGTCATGACAGTTGACCCTACACGCAATTTAATGAGCTTCAGCCTTCTGTCATAACAGTTGACTGTTCTCAACAACAGGATGCTTTAATCAACTTTAGTCTTCTGTCAATGGAGTTGACCCTGCACACAATTGAAGGTGCTTCAAGCAGCATTTGTCTTCTGTCATGGCAGTTGACCATCTACACAACTGAAGGTGTTTCAAGAAGCTTCAATCTTCAGTCAAGGCAATTGGTTCTCCATGCAGATTAAAGTGCTTCAGTCTTCTGTCAAGACAGCTGTCCCTGTACACCAATGCAGGTCATTAAAGGAGCATAAGCTCTTCAGTCAAGTTGAACCTGCACACAAATAAAGAGGGCACTTAAAACAGTTTGTTTTTTCTATCAAGGCAGATGACTATGCAAACAAATGGATGTGCATCAAGGAGCTTAAGTCTACTGTTAGGAGAACTCTGCATAACAAGAAAGATGGTTGGCAGAGCTTCAGTCTTCTATCGAGTCAACTGACCCTGCACAAAATGAATGTGTCAAGAAATCTGCAGTCTGTTGTCATGGCAGCTGCACATGTACACAAATGAATATGCTTGGAGCTTCAGTATTCTGTCAATGCAGTTGATCCTGCACACAACAAAAATGCTTGAAGGCGCTTCAGTTTTCTGTCAACTGCTTCTGCACGCAAATAAATGTTCTTCAAGAAACTGCAGCCTTTGGACATGGACAAGAGAGCTGACCTGGCACACAAAGGAAGGCATTTCAAAGAGCTTCAGTCTACTGTCAAGACAGCTAATGCTGAACACAACTGAATGTGCATGGTGGAGTTGAATCTTCTGTCAATGTATATGACCCTGAACACAAGAGAAAACACTGGAGGCAGCTTCAATATTTTCTTTCAATGCAGATAACACTGTGCACAAAAGAAAACCCTTGAAAGAGATTTAATCATCTGTTAAAGCAGTGACCTTTAACAAGAAGTCATCAGAGTGAGTTTCAGGTTCAGATAATGTAACTCAAGACACAAGAGAGCGATAGATCAGTTGTGTATTAAGAAAACAAAATAAACTCAGAAGAACACTAAATAATTAATATATTACAAACTTACAAACAATTAAATGTCAATTTTCAGAACTAAGTGAATACCAGTGGTATCAGTGTGACAGTATCTGCTGAAATTTGATCACAAGTCTACAAATGTGTCACACGACATTTTTTCAGTCTAAATATCCTGGAAATTATACAAAATGCATATTTTAAAAAAAATTGCAACAATATTTTAGGAAGAAATGGATTTTGTGATTTAATAATTATTTCATGTGAAATTATGAATATTTTATAGCAAAATAGTAGGTTGCTATGGTATAGTTTCAATGGAAACCATGTATATTAAAATTTATAAATATTCTAAACTAATTTTAATAGTTACAATTTTCATACATTGATATCAGCAAGAGTATTGGCAACGCTGCTATACTAATGTCCAAAATTAAAGAAACAAACTGAAATTCTTTCCTATGTGTCCATTTGACCACATAATACGATCAGGTGATAGTAATATTTATGATGTCATAGACAACCGGTTTAAGATAGAAAATAAACTAACCTTAATGTGCCAGGATTTATCAACAAAAAAAAAAATCACGATAGCAACAGGTTAAACGTGGAAAATTTATCAAAAAAAAAAAAACACACGAGGAAAGGATTTCTGTTTGTTGCTTTAATTTTGGACACTAGTGTAGTTAAAAGTGGTATCAGCTCAGTCCTACTAATTATTTGTTGTTCCTATTTCTACGTAGAGATGTTTTACCTATTAAAAAGGATACATAGCTCGCAGCCATGGATTTGTGGATGCACTAATGAAGAAGCACATAAGGTACCACATTGCCATTCCCACAGGTGAACACTGAGTGAAATTCGAAAGGCTATCTACAACCCAATCTTGTAACAGAGAAAGCTGTGACTGCTGGCATGCCTGGTCAAACACCTGTAATAAAACAAACACCATTAAGTCTTTGCAAATTGTCAATGTAACCACAGTCAAAAAACAAATAATATTATGAAGAACTTGTTTTTAGTAACTGACATTAATTTCATTGTATTCTTCTCTCTTGAGAAATATTAAGCAATTGAAAAAGTATAGTCAATAGAAAAACAGTTATTAAAAATATTACTTGCTTGACAGAAATGTGTAACAAACAAAGAAAAAAAAACAACAACAATGTAGGCACCAGGAATTAATATTAGGATGACCTAATACTAATTTATGCAAGTAGCATGTCCTATTTTATGCATTCTGCACATACTCTGAACCAACATTTGGGCATTTCTGTACATTAAGAAACTAGTAAGTTACATCCTTCCATAATAACAGGAATCTGGAAAGATATCTTGACAGAATACCTGAATTTCACAATTGTAATGAGAAGTGTATGACGCTCTTCCTCGGCTTACAGAATGTCACGGTCATACATTTTTTTAAAAGTGTTTAATTAATCGTTATCATATTCCAAGTCATAAGATTTCCATAAGTTCAATCCATATATTTGTATATATCAACTTAACCTTCAAATAACTCTGTTAACTTTGGCAGAAATAATGAAATTACCACATGTTAATTATTAACAAACAGTGTATTATAAATAAATTTCACAAGCACTAAATATTCGTTCATACACTATATAAAGGATACATTCAAATAATCAAGTGTAATTTTACATTTCAATATCACATCTTTGTAATTCAAGTTCTTTTACATATTGGTCGCGATCTGAAGTCAACTTATATGCATATGAAAATTGTTCCAAGTTATAAGATTTTCTACGAGACGATTTGCACTAAACGCTCGATTGTATAGAAGAACCAACCAAGACAAATTAAGTGTCTTTTAATGTTCTACAGATTTTTCGCATTCCAAGCAAGTTAATTTTTCATAAATTTGAAATAGGCCTTTCGTTTATGTAGCTACATGCGTATAATACTTAACTGAATAATCAGTTTCAAACGAAGATGGCTGCCATTTTACGTGATTCCATTGGGTCACTATTTTAACGTCCTTTTGACCTTTTATGCACTTTGCGACGCAATTTCAAGTATTACATGCAAATATTGTACTTATCTGCGCTGCTATATCACATTGGATCGATGAATCTTCACGTTATAATTAAATTGTTCCAATTTCATTTTCCCAAAACTTTTAGCGACTCCATGCCAGTCGAGGTTGATCTTTCAGATGAAGCAGTGTATCCAAACTCACACTGTTACAACTTTCTGCACAGAATACAAACTTGCGAATACTTTTCAAATGACAATTATTGAATTGTACAGATATTATGCATGAGAACACATGTAAATAAATTAGATACAATAAAATAGATATTACAATATTCTATCACATGTTTATGTATTTTCTTTTTACCTTTTTCAGTAACTTTAAGTTTTATAATTTTGGTGGGAAAAAGGTTATTTACGCACAACTTAGATTTTTCCCTTTATGTGAGTTGGCTATGTTTCACAATTTTAGGATTACTTCACAACTTTAGGATTACTATTCAAGGCGCTCATTATAGCAAATCGTAAGTTATTGTCGAAAATCGACCACAATTAATTTCAAATGGTTTGTACATGCTAATAATACATTTTAAATACATGTTCGCACCCATATAGTAATGAAAGAGCAAATAAAAGCTGTTGAAACCAAACATACGTGTGATTATGCATAAATTGGCAATTTTCGTGATACTTCACTAACCAAATTACATCGCTTATTTATTAAAATATTTTATATGTTTGAAGTTTACATACGTATCTCAGTTATAACAAAGCCAAAGTGATGTAAATTAATTTTTCACTAATGTAAATCTCCAAATACGACCTCAAATGGTAAATTTCGAGAAATAAAATTATTTTATTTTCCACATTATGATGGTACTCATTCTGATACCGTCATACTGGCGCCCAATGGGCTTACCCACGCCAAACTATAATTTACAATTTTATAAACTTGTATCAACACTTGAGATCATAATAAGATCTGTTACTTCAAATAAATCAAGATAATTAAAAGAACATAGTAACAATACAAGATAATTCGATATTTGGTAAGAAACAATAATATCTTTCAGTGTGTGAAGTGTTGTGTTGCTATAATTATAGTATCTCCATTTTGGTAAACCTGAGTGTGTCTTAAGCAAACTTCTCCCTGTGTCATTAGTTAGTATGGTGTGTGTTGTTTTTTACAAGTATAATGGTGTGTATATAAGTAAATTTCTTCATGCATCATCAGTCAGCGTAGGGTGCTTCCCTGTAATACATGTTATAACAGACAAGGAGGATCTCGTACACAGAAACATGCTATCAAAATCATCTGTCAATACACTGTCCTTGTCTCTTGATGAGATAATCAGAAAGCAAAAACACAAGTTTTACCCTACTTATAAATGGTTAAACCTTATAAGGATACCACCATAGTACTTTTTTATCAATATGTAACTCTTGAAACCCTTCAGTACCAAACTATCCTTACAGACCATGGTAACATGTTATACAAAGTTGTATGAAAACCGTAGTTCATAGAGAATCTTATTATTAGTGTGATGTGTAATGATGTTGTAAGCATATTATCATTAAAGTGGAACAACTGAGTGTATGCATGAGTTACTTCATGTGGTATCATGATGTTAGTGTGTTATTTTATGTTGTTAAAATCACAACACGATCAGACCAGAATGTCTGTGAGTATATACATGTGGATGTGTATATGAGTGAACTCTTATAATAACATCAGTTACTGTGATGTGTCGTGTAGTGGTAAATAAAATATTACTAAACTGGAGTGTGTGAATGTGTACCTAAGTGAATGTATAGTATGTATTTCCAGGACACCCGTTACTCTAGACGAGAACGGCTAGATCATGTTTTCGAACACACAATATCCATTACTACAAGCGTCTGGTGACATATTGCCTGTGTCTCTTGATGACATAATCCGACAACAAAAACAGAAGAGTCATACCATACATTATTAAAGTTACTAGATGATATAATCAGACGACAAAAACAGAAAAGTCTAACGAAAGCAACATGATGTGACTATACACTTATGTGGATATTGTTAACATATGCTTATATCATAAGCCTTGAAAGCTGAATTACCCATACGGGCTATAGTATTATATCATAATATATTTCTTCCTATATCATAAAGTGATAATGAACTTCCATAACTTATCATGCATTTTGTGTCACAATTATAGACCATAGGAAGTATTAACATATATATTTAGAAATTTCCACATGTTTCTGAGTTGAACTATTAATGAAGACCATGGTATAATGTTATATTAATACATATTAAATATGAAGTTCAAACTTCAAAGTTATAGTGAAGTTCAATAACATATCGAATATTACATGTCAAATGACAAGCAAAAGCAAAGATTAATACGTTGACACATTTGTAGCTACATCATTACTTGTAGAGTGAGCTACAAAAAATTATACAACAACACTTTAGTTAAACAAAAACAAAACATAAAATTATTATAATCCATCGTTTATATGACAGAATACACACAAACTTCACCACTCATAATATGGCTACTGCTCAATTAATTTTTTGTCAATCTTCACCATTTATAATATGGTTAATGCTAAATTTGTTGTCAAACAAAAGACACAATATTGAAATAAACAACTTGCAAAGTTATCATATCACAAGTTTGCTTGTTTACTATGTAACATGTACACTAAATATTTAAATTATATTTGACTGAACACTACCAACATATGTGTTACATTTATCATATTAATTATTATGAACGAAAACATTGTTGAGAGGAAATTCACACTGCTGTGGACGTGAGAAAACTTTCGATTGAAAATTAAATCAGTATTTTAGAGTTTACTTAATGTGAAAATTGTATGCACTACCATCTGAAGGAGCATGACCATTTACCAGATGTAAATGTTACTAATTTAAACAAACAACATGAAATGGCCAGGTACAATCAAGTATGCGAAACATTTCTTGGAGTCAATCTTAACGTTTCAATACTTCTCGTTTGCCCAGTACAAATAATGTGTTACTCACCTAACCCAACCAAACAAAAAGAAATTGCTTTAGTAAGGTTTCAACTTGTGAAGAAAATGTACCATCCAAAATTCTATGCTAATAAAATATAATCACATTCTTAAAATAATTCACATTGTCACACTTTTCACATTAAGTTTCTTGAGTGGCACTATAGGACCTACTTATTGCCTTTTACGTGAACCTACCCCAAGTTTTTTTTTTTTTTTTTTATGTTAAGTTTCTTGAGTGGCACTATAGGACTTACTTATTGCCTTTTACGTGAACCTACCCCAAGTCTTCATGCTCTATGGCATGTCAGCATGTGCAAGAAGCTCGGATCAACTCATGGATCACTTTGCTTACCTTTTGCAACATGATGTGAGTATTTGATTCAGCTTATGAAATCAAATTACTCAAAATAATACACATTAAAATTAGCATTTGGATTTTTGGTACCATTCCCTAGGTGTCATAGTCTAATACTTGAGTAACTTGTTCTTTGGACAAAAATATGTGAAATTGTATGCTAAGACAATTCAACCAACAACTATTGCTAAAGAGTGACTTTGATGCACTGAATTGTTTTACATTTTATTAAGTATCTCACTGTCCATAAGGTAAATCCTAACAACTAAATCTAAATTATTACTCTGATTTAACACTGGACAACCACAAGAGTCGTCAACCTTAAAATATTTTTTTCTTTTTCTCCTTTTTTTTTTTTATGCACAAGATATACTACCAACTTAGGCTAACCTCTCTAATGGTAAGTTTGTTTTAAGAACAAACTGTACACACATCTGTAATGACAGATGAAGAAATAACACTTTTTTCTTGCATTGTTTGATCAAGTATATTTTGCACCACATTGTTATGTGTGCTACTTGCATTTTGCAAAGTGTACAACCAAGAAATTTTCTTGTCTTTTGAACATTTCCATAATTTTACATGTTCAATAGCAATGTTCTCCAGAAGAATCCCATCACTGCAACGTAAGGCAGATATACGAGAGTCACCAAAGTTTTTTATACATAAGTATGGACCTTCATACAGAAAACAATATTTTTTAATTGGATTATCATCAATATCTCTTTGTCTATTTCTAATAAAAACAAGATTTCCAGACGAAATTGATATTTTATCTTGGTGTTTACTATTCAATTTGTTTAACTTATTGGATCTAGTTGCATGACTTTTAATGTGAGCCATAAGCAGTTTGTCATTCCATGACTGATGTGTACTATCATCAAACATGACATTTCCTATATGTAGGTTAGGTTCCTTATTTAACCTTAATTCTATTGGAGCGAAACCAGTTTGTGAGGAGATTGTATTGTTTAACCAATGCAAAGCCATGGTTACTTGCTGTGGCCATTTTGCATGGTTATCTATACACAATACTCTCATTAAACGGTTAAGTTCCGAATGATACCGTTCAACCATGTTGGATGAAGGATGGTAAGGTGGAGTAAACATAAGTTTGACACCATATTCTTTCATTTTAGTATTAAAAAGACATGAATGAAACTGTGGTCCATTATCCGAAATTATTTTTTGTGGAATACCTAGATGAACAAAATATACTTGACACAATTTATTCAGTACCGTAACAGCATTGCTGTTTGTCACTGGATATGCCACCAAATACCTGGATGCTGCATCCAATATGGTAAATAAGAATCGTTCACGTTTAGGACCCATGGTGAATGGACCTTGCAAATCAATGAACAATATTTTCCCAGGCTTGTCGGTAATGTGTACTTTGGCTAAATGTTTAGACGGATGCTTATTAGGTTTAGTGCGAATGCATAAATCACAGCCCGCTACATATTGCTGTACATCTTTCTTCATACCTTTCCATTGGAAGTATCTATATATTTTAGAAAGTGTACGACTAGCACCAAAGTGTCCCGATAAGTCATGAAATTTATTCAATACTGAACCTATTAAGGTAATTGGAACACAAATTCTGATCTTTTGCACGTTATGAAAGTCTCTAACACACAAAATATTGTCCCTTAGAAGATAACGTTCATTCCAAGTCCTACTTCTTGGATTATTATTAAGAATTGAGGAGTGCAAAAGGTACTGCTTAATTTCCTTCAATTTTTCATCCTTTTCTTGGGCTATTATCAAATCTTCTATATCAATGAAAGGTTCTACTATTTCCTTAAATTGCAAAGAATTTACATGATACAAGAGGCCTTCTTGCATCGGAAATGTTCTACTTAGAACATCAGCAATTATATTTTCCGACCCTTTACAGTATTGAACCTGGAAGGAATACTGTTGTAATTGTACAAACCAACGAGTTAAACGTGCATTCCATGTGTGTGCCGTTTCTAACCAGGTAAGTGCTTTGTGGTCAGTTACGATAATGAAATGTCTGCCTTTTAACAGAGAACAGAACTTATCAATAGTAAACAATATGGCTAAAACTTCCAATTCCGTAGAAGTATATGATTTTTCATAACTTCTGAGCAATCTACTCACGAAACCGAGAGGTTTGATGCTACCATCAATCAGCTGATAGCAGTATCCTGCAACACCTATTATTGATGCATCAGTTTGAACATAAAAAGTGTGTGAAAAATTAGGAAAAGATAAAAGTACTTGTTCACTAACTTTATCTTTTAGTGTTTTAAAAGCAGTAGAAGCTTGGTCATTCCATTGCCATTTCTTACCAGCCTTCAATAAGTCATACATAGGTTGTGCTATGATGGCATAATTTTTTATGTATTTACTCAACCAATTAAAACAACCTAAGATTTTTTGCAGTTGCTTAATTTTTTTTTTTTTCATTTCATTAGGTTCTTTAATAATATTTCATTATTTTTACAAATTTTAAACATTTTTTTTGTGTGTGAAATCATCTCGTTTCTACCCCTTTTTTTGAGAATGACCCATATTCAGGTCGATCAAGGAGTATATAACTGTGAATAAATATATAAGGTAAAAAGAAAATACATAAACATGTGATAGAATATTGTAATATCTATTTTATTGTATCTAATTTATTTACATGTGTTCTCATGCATAATATCTGTACAATTCAATAATTGTCATTTGAAAAGTATTCGCAAGTTTGTATTCTGTGCAGAAAGTTGTAACAGTGTGAGTTTGGATACACTGCTTCATCTGAAAGATCAACCTGGACTGGCAGGGAGTCGCTAAAAGTTTTGGGAAAATGAAATTGGAACAATTTAATGATAACGTGGAGATTCATCGATCCAAAGTGATATAGCAACACAGATAAGTACAATATTTGCATGTAATACTTGAAATTGCGTCGCAAAGTGCATAAAAGGTCCAAAGGACATTAAAATAGTGACCAGATGGAATCACGCAAAATGGCAGCCATCTTCGTTTGAAACTGATTATTCAGCTAAGTATTATGCGCATGTAGCTACATAAACGAAAGGCCTATTTCAAATTTATGTAATGAGAAGTGTATGACGCTCTTCCTCGGCTTACAGAATGTCACGGTCATACATTTTTTTAAAAGTGTTTAATTAATCGTTATCATATTCCAAGTCATAAGATTTCCATAAGTTCAATCCATATATTTGTATATATCAACTTAACCTTCAAATAACTCTGTTAACTTTGGCAGAAATAATGAAATTACCACATGTTAATTATTAATAAACAGTGTATTATAAATAAATTTCACAAGCACTAAATATTCGTTCATACACTATATAAAGCATACATTCAAATAATCAAGTGTAATTTTACATTTCGATATCACATCTTTGTAATTCAAGTTCTTTTACATATTGGTCGCGATCTGAAGTCAACTTATATGCATATGAAAATTGTTCCAAGTTATAAGATTTTCTACGCGGTGGCTCAGTCGGTAACGCATCTGACTACCATGCTAAAGGTCCCGGGTTCGATCCCCGGCCGGTTCAAATCCGGGAACTTTTCTAACGGTGGAAGCGGCCCCGGCACCCACCCAGCGTCGAATAACATGGGTACCTGGGGGAAACCCTGGGGGGTAAAGGCGGTCAGGGGCGTGATGCTGATCACATCACCCCCACTCACGACCGGATCAAGAAAGTGTGGGGCGTTACCCCCACACCCCCTATATGCCTTCATGGCGTGGTGCTATGCACAGGGGAACACTTTACCTTTTTTTTTTACGAGACGATTTGCACTAAACGCTCGATTGTATAGAAGAACCAACCAAGACAAATTAAGTGTCTTTTAATGTTCTACAGATTTTTCGCATTCCAAGCAAGTTAATTTTTCATAAATTTGAAATAGGCCTTTCGTTTATGTAGCTACATGCGTATAATACTTAACTGAATAATCAGTTTCAAACGAAGATGGCTGCCATTTTACGTGATTCCATTGGGTCACTATTTTAACGTCCTTTTGACCTTTTATGCACTTTGCGACGCAATTTCAAGTATTACATGCAAATATTGTACTTATCTGCGCTGCTATATCACATTGGATCGATGAATCTTCACGTTATAATTAAATTGTTCCAATTTCATTTTCCCAAAACTTTTAGCGACTCCATGTCAGTCGAGGTTGATCTTTCAGATGAAGCAGTGTATCCAAACTCACACTGTTACAACTTTCTGCACAGAATACAAACTTGCGAATACTTTTCAAATGACAATTATTGAATTGTACAGATATTATGCATGAGAACACATGTAAATAAATTAGATACAATAAAATAGATATTACAATATTCTATCACATGTTTATGTATTTTCTTTTTACCTTTTTCAGTAACTTTAAGTTTTATAATTTTGGTGGGAAAAAGGTTATTTACGCACAACTTAGATTTTTCCCTTTATGTGAGTTGGCTATGTTTCACAATTTTAGGATTACTTCACAACTTTAGGATTACTATTCAAGGCGCTCATTATAGCAAATCGTAAGTTATTGTCGAAAATCGACCACAATTAATTTCAAATGGTTTGTACATGCTAATAATACATTTTAAATACATGTTCGCACCCATATAGTAATGAAAGAGCAAATAAAAGCTGTTGAAACCAAACATACGTGTGATTATGCATAAATTGGCAATTTTCGTGATACTTCACTAACCAAATTACATCGCTTATTTATTAAAATATTTTATATGTTTGAAGTTTACATACGTATCTCAGTTATAACAAAGCCAAAGTGATGTAAATTAATTTTTCACTAATGTAAATCTCCAAATACGACCTCAAATGGTAAATTTCGAGAAATAAAATTATTTTATTTTCCACATTATGATGGTACTCATTCTGATACCGTCATAAGTGTCTGTGACTAAAAATGTTTGAATACTCTCTGATATCACCCAATACATGTGCATCTAGTCAGGACTGCATATTTTTTACATATATGTATTACTTATGAAAGGCAGAGTTATTTAGGACTCATTTTCTCACAAAAGTACAGAAACAGGTACTTCTACACAAATATGAGAATTACATTAAACACATAAACATGTAAAAAGCATATTTGTGTGTGATAAATTGAAAGGTAAAATCCAACAAAAACAAAAGTTACTTACCCTTGTATGTTCTTCTTAATAGAAAAAAAATTGTTATTCATTTTGATTGTCTTGGAGTGTACTGATACCAACAGATAAATGCACCAAATGAACAGTTAAAAATCCACTAAAAATCATGTTTTGCATTTGCATATTTAAGAGTGGGAAGCACATTGTAGCTATACCAAGTGTTTGTGTCTCTCAATGAAACAGGTGAAGATATATGAAATATCTGTGCTTTTTGGAAAATAAAATGTGAGGTCAATTTGTGACTATTACTTACTACTATAAAATATACTTTCATCTGCAAACAATTATTTACCACGAAGCAAACCAATAAAATATGTGCCACAAGTGCTTTGCAAATTCAAAGTTCTGTAAAACTTGAATCATGTTGGAACAAGTTACCATTGTTACTATAAGCTAACAATGCATGCTACTGAACCTTATATCTACTAGATATATATCAGACAATACCTGGAAAACCACATCTGCGAGAAGTCTTGGGTGCGGTTGTTGAGTGGATAAGAATTCTCCAATGACTTTATTCAAGATCTCAGATGGTGGGAAGAAATCAGTCAGCAGTGTTGGCAGAACACCACACAGGAGTTCCACCTCAAAAGGGTAGCCTTTCT
>NC_139236.1:56154890-56212289 GCF_977018435.1 Lepisma saccharinum | reverse complement strand
GAGAGAGAGAGAGAGAGAGAGAGAAAGAAAGAAATATGCTTCTTTATAAACTAAGTATCAGGTGGTTATAATTAAAGTGACGGTGTTCAGAGTGGTACAACACGGGCTGTAATGAGAGTAGCAGTCTGAAACTTCGTAGATATGCTAATGAAGCAATGCGCTCGCGAATTATGAAAAAAAAAAAAAAAAATAGTTCCAATTCTCGCCACCAGGGTAAAAAATGGCGCTGTAAGCAGTCAAAAACTTGGTATAGTTACAGGAAAAACACTATAAATCGCAGAAAACAATACTCTTTGTAATAAAATATCGCTACAATTTCACTATTCGAATTACATGAACATTACTAAAGGAAAAAGCAACAAGCGTCACCAACAACAACCAGGGAGCTCACACAATGGTTAGGCAATTTCACCGACTTTGACGTCAGAGTTATGGAAAATTCCACGTTTTGACTGCTTACAGCGCCGTTTTTTACCCTGGTGGCGAGAATTGGAACTATTTTTTTTTGGCATAATTCGCGAGCACATTGCTTCATTAGCATATCTACGAAGTTTCAGACTGCTACTCTCATTACAGCCCGTGCTGTACCACTCTGAACACCGTCACTTTAATTATAACCACCTGGTATATTGTTAATTCATGAGATTTGGAGGTGGACTAAGTTCTGCTGAAACACTTCAGGTGATGATTTTCCCAAATTTCTAACCTCCCATAAAAAGTTGAATAGTACTAAATTGTTCTTTCAGGTGAATTGAAGTGGTGCAACTGCACCAACAATTCATTAAAAAATTACATTAATTAAATTCATCTGAGATGTGAGGGTAGGGTGACCAGACACACACATTCAAAAAAGAGGACAGAGCAGGCAAAAAAGGAGGACAAAGTCATAAAAAAGAGGACACCTCAAAAAAAGGCAACACATTTGGCATTACTCATAATTTAATCAATATAAAAAATTCTTACCAACACTTTGCTTACAGAGACTTTTTCAGGTGATGTCCTGGATATTTTCATGCAAGATAATTGTTGAATTTACACTTTCGCTTCATTATTTCATAAAAGTAAATATTACTTAATAATCAAAATTCTCACTATCGTGTATGTATAACTCGAAAAGGAACTGGCCAACTCCCGTGGTGGAGTGGTTAGCACACCACATCACAACGCCAGCGGTCCCCGATTCGAGGCCCAGACTGGGTGTAAGTGTTCTTTGTGAGTGCCCATTCATCAAAATCATCATATCATCGCTCATACCCATCTTCGCAATTAGCCAAAAGTGGCAGAAAAGTGAAGTAAAATAAACCAAATCAATCAACCGAAAAGGAACTGCACAGACTACATGCATTCCAGCAGTCTCAGAGGGTGAAGCAACAAGTTAGAATAATACTAATGATTAGGGTGTGGAATTTTGCATTTTGCCTTTTATATTCCTTTGTAGTAAAACATAGATTTTAATGTTTAAAATTCGTTTCATGGTGTTTCTAGTCCTAAAATGCATTTTTTATAGTTCCTATTTTGATTAATCGTGGCCAAAAATCACTATTCTGCAATTTTTGCATACTTCAGCCTTTTTTTTTTTTTTTTTTACATGCCTTTGGGTTTCCTTAGATTGAATGTAAGGCTTTGTTCATGTTGTACTGACTGAAATCTGGTATTTACCAGATTTAAGGGTCTCAATTGGAACACTGTTTCAAAATATTTTCTGTTACAACTGTGGAAATTGTTTTTTCATCATTTGTTCAAATTCGCACAGTCGTTTGCACAAGCTGTTTTTGTGAAATTACTTTCCCTGCAAATGTGAATTTTGATCAAGAGTATTAATATTAATAGTTTGTTAATCACACTTTTATGTATAAACTGAAGTGCTAATACAGTCTGTGCATTGTAAGAAGAGAATTGAAATAAGTTCACGTTCATTGTCTATTTTAATGTATTTTTTTTAATTTTAGGGTGCATTTTAAATGCCTATTTTCATACCTTTTCATCCTTTACAGTGCCTTTTAAAGTGCCTATTTCAGAGGTTTCTAGTGCCTATAAATCTGCACCCTATTAATGACTCAGTCGGGAAAGTGATCGTGTTTGAGCTCCCAGATGTTAGGTGAGCATTGCTTGAATACTAAACGCACCCTAAGTGATATGCCTTAAACAATGATCGTTACATATGGAAGCATTCTCTAGGCAGCACATTTGCTATGGTCGATGTTATACACTTTCAAAAAAAGGAGGACATTTACAGATTTCTAAAAAATCTGCCCAGATGTCGGACAGACACATAAAAAGTAGGACATGTCTGGACAAAAGAGGACGTCTGGTCACCCAATGTGAGGGTAACATATCAATCAGAGTTACTGATACTAACCTATCAAACAGCGCAGATGTCCTTTCCATTGCCTGCATCAAGAGTTCAGGATCAAGTCCCTTGTCCCCACTTTCACCTTCAGTCTTCTCTTGAAGTTCTTGGGATTGACCTAAAATTGAGTAGAAACTAGTATTCATTCACATGGGAGACATAATATCATATTACAGAAATTTCTTAACAAAATTAAATCTAGGCATTTCTTTAACTATCTTAATTTGATTTCTTCATTCTAAAAAATCCAGCAGTGTTCAATAAAAATATTTTCAAAAAAATTATTATATTCTTGTACACGACACCAAATTTAAATGGAAGAGAAGGTTCTCAACAATTATGATATATCAGAAAGAAAAATGGTGTAGGTTCATCTAAAGCTACTCCCATTGCCAATTATCATAAAGACTAAAAATTAGGGATGTGACAGATTAATCAGTTCTATCATTATCAATTTATATAATATTTATGTATCAATTTATCAGTAAAATTACTGATAACTTTACTGATCTGATATATCTATAAATTAGGAATGCACAGATAATGATACTGATAACCGATATTCTACAGATCAAATATAAAATTCCAAATGACTCATTGACCGACCTTCTTAATAAATGTACATTACCAGATGAATCAAACTTCTGCAATGTAAAAAGATGATGAATATGTAGACATTTACTTAAAAATAAAGTACAGATTGGAAATTTACATCCATAAAAAATACAACAAAATCGCACAATATTGCACTAAATTGTAAGATACTTTCAGATATATCATCGGATCAGTAATATTATTGGTAATTTTTAGGGCTGAGCAGATACCACCTTGAACTGATACCGACCGATACGCTCACCCATACACACCGATTCCGATACAGATACTTGAAAATTTCAATAATTAAAATTTGTTCAAAATATTGATCAATATTGGTGTGCAAATATTCTTCTCAAATTATATGCATCAATTTACCAAGGAATTTGATTTAGAATATTCAAGAATTACATCAGAATATTAAAATAGATCAGGGTGGCTACAAACAAGCAGAAATTAAATTCCCTGACTTTTCCAGGTTTTCCAGGACAAAATTTACATTTTTCCCTGACAATTACAAACTAAACTAAATCGATGTTTTTGCAAATGGAAATAATAAACTCATACAGATCCACGTATGGTTTTGCTAAGTACCAATATTATCTTCTATGAAATTGACTTAATTTCTCTATTCTCTATGATTTGAATTCAAACTGCAAAATATTGAATTTGGAAAATTATTACAATTCACAAGCTAGGGAAGGATTATGGAATTTTGTCATACGCAGTAAGTTTAAAATAAATTACTTGATTATTTTTAAAGTTACGACTAAATGAGATAAGAGTGAAGAGTGATTGATTAAGAAATACAATTTGTAATTTATCAGTCTCCATATACATTCTCGGTATTATATGTTGATATTTCCACTGAAGTTTGGAACCCTCTGCTTGCAAGAACCATGAGTGCGGACTCATTTTTCAATGCATAAAGCTACTTCTCTCTTCTCTGTAAAGCAAACAACTTCACTCTTGCATACAAGTGAAACAATTGAATCGAACAAAATAAAGTATCATATTTCCTTACATTATCAATGGGATTTCTGCTTCAGTACAGTATATCCAAGTGAAGTACTGTGAAACTAACAACATGCAGTTATACCATTAATGCTGACGAAAAGGGTATGTAGGTATTAGAAATTTAACGCAAGGAATTTATAGAATTGCATTGTATAGGTACCTGATTTAGCTAACCACACATTAAAACAGGAACACTCTAATAATAAAAGCTTCTTAAAATTCATATACGAGGGGCATCCTGAAAAAAGTGCCAATGGTGCCTATACGCAGCACTAGTGGTCGAAGAGCGACACACACACATGCAGGCAGGAAGGAGTGGCATGTAGCTGTAATCTGGTACAGTTGCAATGCAGCCGTTTTAGGACAGTTCTAGGTTAAAAATTGCAGCTCTCATACAGTCTTCCACCGACTGCGATGTAGCCTACATTGCACGCTCAGAATTTGGCACAGAGCCACCAGCAATCGTGTGAGCCACCAGCAATCGTGTGAGCCACCAGCAATCGTGTGAGGTGTGCAGACCGGACATCGTGAGTGATAGTATGGTCAGACGATGGTGCAGACAATTCATGGAAGGAAATTCGAATGTGCACAACCCCATACAGATGAGTACACACGGTCCCTTTGCATCACTTCAGGTGAGATAGCTTGGACCACTCCCTCAACAGCCCTGGTCTTGAATGTACTGACTTTCACGTCTTTGTTTAACTGAAGAGGTTTCTGGCAGGGCAAGGATTTGACAGCTACACTGCGGTAGAGATAGTTCCAGTCTTTGCTGTCAGACACATATACCATGGTGGGCATACAAAATTTAGTGCCATGCTACGACAAATGACACAACAATGGTGGTGATTATGCCGAAAATTAGGTTACTAATGCAATAAATTACAACTGATATTCTTGTTTTATTTATGCCTAATCGGTAGGGACTTCGATATTTTGATATTTTTTTTCAAATTGGTGTATTTTCTTATTTGTTAAATTTTTTTAACTATACTGTGTTATTTTCCCCAAAATTCACATTTTCATTTTAGTGCTTTTTCTGGCAAATATCTGAAATTATTCCTTCATGGTGTTTTAAAACTACTGCTTCAAATTGTAAGTCACATGGCTTACGCCTCTTCGTGAGAGTTTGATATCTTGAAAGTTATTTTGGAAAAGTTATTTTCCATACCCCTTTTTTAATTTTAAGGTAAGAATTTTAGATAATGGAATTTTCCCGGTATATACTGAAGGGTGCATAATGACCATAAGTGGCGACGCACCCAAAAAATTAAAATCAATCTCACGTGACAGATACCGATATAATATGGCACCAAAAATTGGCATTATCTTTTTTTGACTTGTTAGTGTTACGTTTCCCAAAATTCACGTTTCTGTTTTAGAACATTTTTTATCTCCCAAATATACCGAAACTTAATACTCCATTGTGCTTTTAAACTATTCTTTGTAGGTCACATGGTGTACGTATTTGATATGTTGGAACAGATGTTTGAGGAAGTAAAAGTAAAGTGCTCCCCTGCACTTTGCCATGAAGGTGTATAGGGGTGTGGAGTTAGGGCCCCACACTTTCTTGATCACGGCTGAAGGTGGGGATGATGTGATCAGCACCATGCTCCTGGCTACCTTTATCCCTCAAAGTTTCCTCAAGGTACCAGCTTCGTATGCTGGGTGGGTGCCGGAGCAGTTTGAATAGGTGGAAAACATCCTGGTTCTCCCCCACAGGGGATCGACCCTGGTTCTCTCGCATAGTAGTCAGACGCCTTAATGACTGAGCTCCATTATTACTCGCTCGACAAATGCCGATGGTGTGCACTTAGCTTGGTAATTCAAAACACATCTCGTGCGACAAATACAAAGATGTGGCTCCCGTGTGACGGTAGATACGAACTCGATCTCCTGTTAAAACCCTGTCACTTTGCTCTGTGATGCAAATGGTTTTGATAGAAGTTGAAAAAATCGTGGGCTGTCGGAATTATTCCATGTATGTATAACTCTATAGTTTACTCTTGAGTAAAATGTTGAAAAACTTGCATGTTCTATGTACACAAACATGGCCTAGAAAAGACAAGAATGTTGGATTTCATAGAATTTTTCATTGCATTAGGACATTTCTTTAAAAAAAATGCTAAAAATGCCGACAATTCGCATTTTATGCCAAATTCGCATTATTTCGATATTTTGAAGGGGCCAAAAATGTGTTCAGACATCACTGCACATTCCTAAACATAACTACGCAGCAATTACCATTTTTCACGGTTTTGGCGTTTGCGAAAAATCAATGTCCCTACTAATCGGAAATTACTTTCTGGCCACCCCTCGTATAAATCAGTAGATGGAAAGTGAAAATTTAGCAGGGCTGGCAGAGAAAAGTCAATTCTTGAAGAAAGTGATTTGTTTTTATGATTGAATGATTCGAGTAAATATGATATTAAAATATTTACGTATTTATTATTAGTATTTTATTTCATAATATTGGACATTAACCTTACTCAGTGAGAGATTAATGACCATCCCTCACGAGTTTAAACAGACAGGACAGAGAGTGGCGTTAATTTGATTGCAATACTAGTGTTGCAGTAAATTTGACGTTGGGAGCATGCACTTGTCACCAATTTTTATAACGTTCACCAATGCAGATTTATGTTTCACTTTTTCGTGATAGTATTCAATATATATCCCGTTTAGTTGGATTCTTCTTGATATCTAATAGTGCAATGTCATTGTAAACATATGTTAACTTGTGCGAAACCAGTAATACATCAGGATGATGAAAGAAAACCTTCGTAAGCACTGTTACATTAAATAAGGTGAAGTGAGCCAGAAGAGTAATAAAATTCCAGCAGCATATATGCAGTCTAAAGCTCTTCATGTTTATGCATATGATTTTTGTTGGATGTTGCAAGTCCATGCAATTTCTGTCGCATGTTGTAGTGAGATAATTTGTCGAGTGGCGATATTCGACAAAAATCGTATGTATCAATAGAACCTATTTTTTCCCATGTTCCTTCAGTTTGCTAAACAAAATGCCTTACTACGACGTCCGACAACTATCGGACGGTGCCACCCGCTCTTATCCCCTCCGTCTGTTGAGAAGTCCCCTTACTACTCCCATACGGACAAGAAAAAATGATAATTCAATGCATTTTCCACGTAATATTTAGAGGCTTAACCTTTACTCCCCCGATGGTATGTTGATTACGAAATGAATGTGCTTCTTGGATCTTCATACTCTTATGTTTGGGTGGAAACTCTGACACAGGTCTGGAGCAAGCCTGGGAAACTCATATTGATGACCAACCTCCCCCCCCCCTCTCCATGCCACATTTCCGAACAGAGTTTCACATTTTGACTCATTATTCAACTTGTATGGCACCCAGGAACATGAAACATGTTTCAATCTCTTCGGAAACGTCCATTCTTTGAAGAGAATACTAAAGTTTGCGCCTTCTTTCCAAAATAGCGGGAGAAGAGAAGGCAAACTCCAGATTTTTATGTTGCTTTTTTTTTTCATTGAAATTTGGTGGTCACGCCTCCAAACCCCCTTCCTCGGTTCGGCGTTCTGAATTGTACACAGTTTCATGCTATGATGTTTTAGTTGCAAAACAAAACTTATCCGAAGTAGATTGCTCCCATAGCGCCCGAGTTATAACAAT
Organism: Lepisma saccharinum; assembly: GCF_977018435.1. NCBI lineage: Eukaryota > Metazoa > Arthropoda > Insecta > Zygentoma > Lepismatidae > Lepisma > Lepisma saccharinum. The sequence goes on along the minus strand of NC_139236.1, from coordinate 56,204,675 downwards.
TTTCCTTCAAAAATACAAATTACCCTTTTTTTCGTAAAAAAAAAAAAAAAAAAAAATGTTTTATTATTCAACTTGTATGGCACCCAAGAACATGAAACATGTTTCATTCTCTTGAGATATGTCCATTCTTTGAAAAGAATACTAAAGTTAGCGCCTTCTCCCCAAAATAGTGGCAGAAGAGGGGGCAAACTCCAGATTTGTATGTTTTCTTCCATTGAAATTCGGGGATCACGACCCCCAAACCCCCCTTCCTCGGTTTGGCGTTCTGAATTGTACACGATTGCATGCTCTGATGTTTTAGCTGCAAAACAAAACTTATCCGAAGTAGATTGCTCCCATAGTGTCCGAGTTATAACAATTTTCCTCCAAAAATGCTAAATTACCTATTTTTCGTAAAAAAATAATAATCAGATTTTGGCTTACTATTCAACTTGTATGGCAGCCAAGAACATAAAACATGTTTCATTCTCTTGAGAAATGTCCATTCCTTGAAAAGAATACTAAAGTTCGCACCTTCTGCCCAAAATAGCGGGATAAGAGGTGGCAAACACCTGATTTTTATGTTTTTTTCCATTAAAATTCGGGGGACTCCCCCCCCCCCTTTCGGTCCGGTGTTCTGAATTGTACACGGTTGCATGCGCTGATGTTTTAGCTGCAAAACAAAGTTATCCGAAGTAGATTGCTCCCATAGTGCTCGAGTTATAACAATTTTCCTCCAAAGAGTGTTCGAATTCAAATTTCCCACCGAGAAGCCCGGGCGAGAGAAATTTTTCTCTCTCTCTCCTCCTGCCATCACTGGTTTCTGGCGCTGTGGTTGTGTTGCGCATAAAAGGGGCCTAAAAGTTGAGGCCGAAACTTACGAACGAGATTTCCTGTTCTCGTGCAGAGTTCCATAACGAAATATTTAAATAAATAAATAAAAAAAAAAAAATCAGTGAAGATGAAATTCCCTGACATTTCCCTGACTTTTTTTGACACCTCAAATTCCCTGACTTTTCCCGGTTTTCCAGGTTTGTTGCCACCCTGTAGATGTTATGTAATCACAAAATACAGTTTTTCGTGCAAAAATTGGTGCAAAGTAAAAAGAAAGTTTGAATTTTGCATAATTTCCAGGTTACTTAGACTCCGTGAAAATGTTGCGCGGCCTGTGAAAGACCAAAAAGCCAGGAAAATATTGGCTGGTATCGGCTCAGCTCTAGTAATTTTACTGATACACCAATTCACTGATATGCCTATATTGGCCAATGCCGACAATAGAGTATCGATTAATCTGTCCCAAATAACACTGTGCTAGGAATGGAACTGTCATGAAACAATGAATCTAATATACAGAGTTCATAGTTTTCCATTTAAATTATAACAGCCATTATTGAACACTCACCTATATACATGCATGACAGTAGAAGCTGAAGTGCAGGAAGTGACACATTGGGATTCGGATGCCGGAGTCTCTCCACAGCCAGTTTGGTCACTTGGTCACACACCTTACCACCAATCGACTTTGTCACAACCAGCCTTTCCAAGCCCTGAAAGAGATGAACATTATGTTAGGTTCTTGACTTATCCACATATTAACATTAATGGATTGGCCAGCCATTTACTCATCTACAAACTGGAGCAACTACATGATCAGTGCCATTTGCCATGAGTTTTACTTACCTTTCGATTCTACAAGTTGGAAAATTAATAAAGATATGTATTGTGGCTATTGTCTGAATTAATGTTACAATGTTGAAATGTGGTATGAAATATTAACTTCTTAGATCAACCTCTCTCATATATAAATAATTTATTTGATTTACAGATTTCATTTTGCATGTGAACACAAATACAACAATCCATGAATTGCTAAATTTTCAATTCATATAAATATTTGCATATTAAGGAATAATGCTAAATCTTAACTAAAAAAGTTAAATATCATGATTTTTCTTGAGCTTCTTTTTCCTAAAATCAGTGTTTTGTTTTAAAACCAGGATGTATCGCTATGACATTTTTGAGTAAAGTCAAACTGGATCTGGTTCTTGGCCAAAATTTTACACTGGTGTACAGGTCAGAAAATAGTATAACAACAAGTAAATGAGTAAACAAGTGTGGGTGGTCAAGTTGAAGCAGATATACTCTGGCATACACAGCTGTGTTTCACTGACCACTGATTCGAACCAATTATTTTGATTTTTAGTGCTGTGTGCTATTTATACTTGGCTTCTTGTATTATCCAAGTGAAAATAGTGGACAATAAAAAGTTTATTGACTTGGTTTACAAACATATAGAGGAGTTAAGAGCACAAGTGGCATAACTCCATTAGACAGTTTTGAGGCACATTACACTGCTCTGCAGCAAAAATGAGGTTTTCAAATGAATGAGTGTTCCTAAATGGAATTTTCACGCTGAGTTCAAGGGTGCAATCCGTTTTTTCCTATCACGTCAGGTTTTTGAGAAAATCAGGAATTTGTGTTTCATAAAAGTTCCGTTTATATACCATAGGAGGGCATGGAGAGTGTTTAGAGTTAAATTGTGAACGACCCGAACACTTTTTGTTACATATGTGGGAAGTACATGTTGTGTAAACAAAGACAAAAGATAACGCCATTCGTCAAAGAAGCCTACCTTGCATATTTTGGACTTGTGCTTGGCGATGAAAATAAACCACAGGCACCCCAGAAAGTATGTAAGACTTGTGTGGAAGGTTTGAGGTTCTGGATGAACGGACAAGGAGAGAAATTCTATTTTGTTCTGCCAATGGTATGGAGGAAACAAACCATACTGATGACTGTTATTTTTGACAAGTTCAAGTGCAATGTTTCAGTGCCAAGAACAAAAGTGACAGTGTATCAACATTTGCGATCTGCAGTGAGACTAATCAAACATGACGAAAGTCTACCTATTCCTTCTCGTCCATCTTCAAGCTGTACATCGCCTCGAAAGGAAGTTGTAAGCGATACAACGGACATCAGTGGATCAGAACAAGTGATAATACCCCACACTTATTTAGTCAGACCGCACTGAATGACTTGGTACGTGATCTTGCGTTACCAAAGGAAAGTTCTGAACTGTTATTCTGTACTGAAAGACAGACATTTATTGTTACCTGGCACTAAAATTTCATGTTACAGATCCCGGGAACAAGAAATAGTTTCTTTATTTTCAAAAGAAAGGTCTATGATCTTCTGCAATGACATACAGAAACTTGTAACGTGGCTTGGTGTGAAGTATGTAACTTCTGAATGAGGCTTTTCATAGATTCTTCTGTAACCAGCCTGAAAGGTGTTTTACTCCACAATGGCAATGTTCTTGGATCTGTACCAGTTGCTTATTCTATTACTTTGAAATAATCATATGAAAGTTTGCAGGTTCTATTGCAGTGTGTGAAGTACTCAGAGTATGGGTGGGTTGTATGTGGTGACTTCAAAGTTATCAACCTTTTAATGGGACTACAAATGGGATACACAAAAATGCACTGTTTCCTGTGCGAGTGGAATAGTCAAGACAGACAAAATCACTGGCAAAGGCGGGAGTGGCCAACCAGAGGATACTTGACACCCGGAACAAAGAATGTTATGTATGTGCCCCTTGTGAAACCCACAAAAGTTCTTCTCCCTCCTCTACACATTAAATTGGGTATCATGAGCCAGTTTGTACGTGCCCTAGATAAGGACAGTGAGTGTTTATCAGAGAATGACCCTAGATAAGCTGAAAGCAGGTGTTTGTACTGGACCTCAGATCAGGAACTTAATGTGTGACCCCAATTTTGAGGATACAATGAGCCAAACGGAAAAGCAAGCCTGGAAGAGCTACAAAGATGTAAAAAACTTCCTAGGAAACAGAAGGAGTCCAGCTTACAAAACCATTGTGAACACCATGTTGGAAAATTTGAGAAAACTAGGTTGTAACATGAGTTTCAAGTTACACTTCCTACATGCTCACATTGACTATGTATTTTCCAGATACCTGTCTAGAATTCAACAGCGAGGAACAGGGTGAACGTTTCCATCAGGATTTGACAGACATGAAAAGAAGATCCCATGGTTGGACTATGTACATGATGGCAGACTGCTGTTGGTCCCTGAGAAGGGAAAGTACTTCTCATGCATATGGAAGAAGTTCAAAAAGACGAAAATTCCTGCCTGTAAAATAAGTGAGGTCACTGTAAATAAGATCACTTTTTGGTAGTTCTTGTGAGCTGTATGTACATTGTGTTTACAATTACATAATTATAATATACACCATGTTTTTAAGCATGGCAATGATCTTGTAGAAGGGTATAAATATATGTCGGTAATGGTTCAATATGCAAATTTTGTTTTCAATTTTTTTCAACAATCTGGACGTGATAGAAGAAAGCTGCTTACATATTTGGAATCAGCGCCCCAAAATTAGGGGAAAACGACATTCGAAACGAAGACATAAAAAAAAAAAAAAAAAAAAAAAAAAAATTCAAATTACAGAGCGGTGTTATCATAACTTAGTACACTGTTGAAGCAAAAACATAGTGGTGCATCTAGAAGCAAGAATTTGAAATTTAGGAGATATTTACTTCTAGCACTGAAATGTCGATGCTTTACAGTTCTAAGTTATACATGCAACTCCATTTCCACAAAAAAAAAAGTTACGCCACTTGTGTTTTAAACCTTTCACATACCATGACATAACTTTGGCTTAAAGATTTCCGTGGATTGTAGCATTAACTACAATTTTCCATCAATCAAAATATGCACACTTCCAAAATCTATTTGAATTAACCCACTTCTATCATTCAGTAAAATTTTTCTGTCATTTCATTATCCATTTCAATACATTCTGGACATCAAAATCTCTAACAGTACAATCACAGTATGAACACCACATTAATTAGATCATCTGGCAGTCGCGTGGTAGAGCACAGCTGTATATAAGTTCAGTCAAATAATGACAACAAAGAATATTCATCTGATAATTTGCATAGATGTGATTAATGAGCATCAATATCCGTAACAGGTAGGGAAAATGAAAGAAGCCATCTGGCAATGCTGGGATCATGTCTCAATCTTCCTCGACAACCTACCAGCTTGGACATTTCTATTTTGCATATTTTATGGCACTTTTAACTCCTCTAGGTTAATTGTGGCAATGCAAATAAAGAATGAAATAGAAGTTGGAACAAACACACAGCAATGTCTTTTACCTGCTGTAAGGACCGATGAAGATTATATGGAAAGCTAGGGTTTTAACATAAGGCCGGTGACCAGTTTGGACATAATTCCGTTCAAGGTATAACCTGACTTAACCTGTTACTTCACTCGAATGTGTATGAAATAGGTATTATCACAAAATACACTTATCTGAACTGTACCCGAATTGAACATTTTCTTGCAACTTATTCCGTAGCATCTAGTTCTTGTTTCACATGAGTAATTCAAAATGATGTATTGCTTATCAACATTACCATGGTACAAACAAAGCTTTTTTCGTTTTTATTGCCAACCTTAGGCTACAAGTGCGATGATCCTCTGTACCAACCAGATTGCAAAACCCCAACACAACAAGCCAGACTTCCACAATTACCAAATTGCCCACACCATATTGGATATGTCACTCCCATCCAGCATCGCACAAAGCGTGGTTTAGAGGTCCACAAATCTTTTTTAGAAAGAAAGAAAAAAAAATCCAAACCACTGTACTAGTTCCACTTCAATTTACAGATCAACATATCCCCTTTCCCATTCCATTAAATTAGTCCTGTAACTTTACGATAGACTCTTTAATCCCACAAACAATTCAAGTTTGATATGCTGTTTGATATGCATATGAAATTCCCCCACCTGCAAGGAAATAAACATTAGTATACAAAATATGGGACACTAGTGGTGAAATACCTTGAAATATTCATGCAAACATGAGAACATTTTTGTTTCACAGACCAATATGTTTATTTATAAATCTTTCAAAATGAAATTTCACAATTTGTAGTATTAACGACTTTCGTTGATCCAAGTAAAGGTAACGTCTAAATTTTTTCCTTTATTGTAAACAAGTTCTTGAAACTGTATGTCTTACTTTCTTGCTCAAATAAAATTCGTACTTACACATATTAAATGTAACACCGAATGTATTACCATATTGTACTAAAAAAAAAACCAGTATTTTATATTAAAGTTCAAGTGCCTTGTCTCATGAACAAACCTACTGTAATCACAGTTCAGGTACATGCGAGCGAACAGCTTATCATGTTTGTACATTTCAAATACATTAAAGGATTTCAAAATGTATTTCTATTATTTCCTATGTATGTATATACAATCCCGATTCCTTTATAGTATGACAAATCTCTCATGAGATTGCATATTTTAGCATTTAGTTGAACCGAACAAGTTCCAAAACAGACTACTTCCTTCCTTACGTTTCTCCCCACTTCACGATGATCATTTGATCCTACAAGCAAAGGAGTGAATTTCAATGAGTTTATTTTGCTGTGTCGCTACTTGAATATTAGCGTGACATACACTCCAAACTGACAGCTGTAGCCAAAGCAATATGGTGTCGATTCCTATATATTTGGTGGGAAACCATAAACAACCAACATTTTTTAATACTGATCATTAACTGGCAAACAATTTATCACTAGCTGTCAACTCTCGAAGCTTGGTTCTTAACGACACGACACAAGCGAAGTCGCTTCCTTTATTCAAAGGTTGAAAAATGTCTTACCTTCCACTCAGGTTTCGTACATGGTGAACCAAAGGCTTCACGTTCGGTATGTACTGTATTTCGATACCAAAACTCACATATACTGTCCCACCTCTCCAAATTAAAGGTGTTCCCAGTATTCCTGATATCAAATTTGTTGGGCTGATGACACTTTCAAAGCCAGACAGCTCCTGAGTTAAAAGGTATGTCCACACGTATTTCCTGCAATGCTTCGGCATCCATCTCTTCGAGTGTCTTTCTTCTTCACTCCCCCTTTACTGCCAGTAAACAGCACGTTCAAAATTCCCGAGCAACAATCATCACTCCCAACTGTATTTGATCAACAAAAGAACGTGTGATAAGGATCTGTTTATTATATTTTACAAACTGTGTGCTGAATTAATTTCAGACAAATGTTATAACAACAATAAACCATGAGGTTTCCCAAAGCGATCATAATGATCATATGTACATCAATCGGTATACACATAACCATATAAAGAGCAAAATGTATCGAATTTAAGAATGCCAAACGACTGCATCTTTCACATCATCACTTGCTCGTAAGTAAACCTTTTATTTTAAAGAAAATGCACATGACAATCAGTCATATTTTCTTATTAGAATATAGCATTGTTGACTTGTGTACACACACAAGATTGTTGGAAAAAGTTTCGGTTGAGAAAGCTTCACGAGAGAAGTTGAACCCACTGCCATCAAAATAAAACATTCCGTTCTTTATCTGTAAATTCAGTTACGGTTTTTGAATCCCAGCTCTTTCAACTGTTTGGTCTAACAGCATAATGGTTAAGCTACTGCCTTGTAATGAAGATGCTGTGGGTTCGAAGAAATGTCAAGATTCCAATTCAAATTGACCCTGCAAACCTATGCAAAAAAGAAATACACATTTCATGTAATATCTCATACCATACTTTTCTCTTGACTAAATAAATACAAGCATGCTGGTTACAGTCATTAGTTGCAAAGAATATTTCCTAGTCTGGAAAAAAAAAGTGTGGGGGCTTCATACTATAAACTCAAAGCAATTACTAATGAACAGAAGTATTTTTACCTGCAGCAAGGAAAGATGTAGATTAGAGGGAAGACTAGAAGAAGCCACCAATCCGAGCACCAACTGCAGAACTGAAGGAGCAACGTCTGTTTCATTCATTTCCTCCTCTACATTTTCTAGAAGGAAGAAAACCAGGCTCCACATGACTAGTACATGCTCTTCACTCTGGTTACTAGGTCTGTGAAGAAAAAGGAACACCATATTCAATTTATATGCATAGGATTCTGTATTTACCATAACAAATTCTGGATACAGTGGCATATCAATTTGATATTATTCTGCATAATTATCTTAACCTAACTGGTCTTGAAATAAGTATATAAATAAGTTATATATATTAATTACATAACTTATAACATAACCACAGTCTCAACTGCATATAACAAAGTTTCAATAAATGTTCTTTGTAACAGAAATGATTTTATTTTATAGCGAGTAGTGTTTGTCTGTATGGTTATGCATAGCAGAATTGTGTAGCTCTCGCTAGAATCCTTAAAAAAAATGGTAACAAATGTGAAGCAGATGAAAGAGCGAGATGGAGGACAAGAATACAAGTGTCGCATTAGCATGAAAAATCAACTATGAACTAGGCTGCTAATCTGTTGCTTAGAATGGCTGATGGAAAAACATGTCAAGTTAATTGGTTGACAAGTACAAACCCCAATTTACATTCCTGGATTTAAAATTTTCCCATTTTTACCTTTAAAAAATTTCTGAATTATGCATTTTCATGCATAAGTTTCTTAGCCATGTGTATAGTCAATTCTGTCACCGCATCAACTTACCTACTGTAACTCATATAGTCCAACTGGTTCTACATATACCACCGGACACATACTGTGCAAACGGATACCACTTATATGACACTGTTTGATATTCACACTTTAAAAAAATCAGTCACAGTCTTCCAGTCAATATGGTGACCAACTGCCACATGAGAAGCCTAGGTACGATTTCCAGGATGAGTGACCTTAGGGGGTATTTTTTGCCATTAATGTTGCTACATAAAAGCAGCAGCTCTGGGGTTCATCCAGACTCTCATCAATATGCACTTATGGTGCTGACATCACCTCCACTACTGCCAAGATCGATAATGTGTGATCCCTACCTACACATGCATGCAATTCCAGGGTTTCGGAGCGGAGCGGATCAACGCTCCGACTGTTGCCAACGCTCCGGAGCGAGGAGCGAGATTCTAAGAAATGGTTCGCTCCGCTCCGGAGCGGAGCGATGTCTTATTCCTCTCTGCTCCGGAGCAGAGCAGCGGGAATCGCAAAATTTCTCGCTCCGCTCCGGAGCGAGGAGCGAAATTTTAGAAAATGGTTCACTCCGCTCCGGAGCGGAGCGCTACCTTGACACGCTCCGCTCCGGATCGGAGCAGAGGAAGTTGGAAAATTTCTCACTCCGCTCCGGAGCGAGGAGCAAAATTTTAGGAAACGGTTCACTCCGCTCCGGAGCGGAGCGATACCTTGTGATGCTCCGCTCCGGAGCGAGGAGCGAAATTCTAAGAACTTGCCACTCCGCTCCGGAGCGACTCCGGAGCGCTCCGAGGTTGGATAATACAAGTGTATACAGAAAACTAACGATCAAAGGTTCCGAGTACATTAGTAATTTTGTTTGTGAAATTTGTACGGCATTTGAAAATCGCCCGTTATTGTTGTTATAAAACTGATTATTACTAAAGCTAACGCCACGGAAACAGTCCAGAAAAGATTACGTCACTCACCTACAGTGTTGCCAATAAGCAAGGAATAATCCTTACACAATACACCACGGAAGGCACAATCAACCGCATACGTACTGTCCGTGACTGTACAACGCGCAATGTGTCAACTGTGAAGCGTAGAAGAAGTGTGGCAAACCTGGAGGGCCAGGGATGTGGAGGAGGCAAGGGGAAGCTTCGATCTTCACTGGACTGTTTTCGTGAAGAGAGCGATATTATTATTATTATTATTACATTTTCATTATCACTTTTACTACTCTACTACTACTTCTGGGGACAATATATTTCAATAGCAGGTGTGCCACCTGTGGTTTTATAAGTTGAGAGAATGGAACCACTCTCATTTCCTGCCACCAGGGATCGCGACTGAAACTCATTTCGGTTCAACTTCTGGTTCGGGCTAAGCACTTTGGCATATCGGCCCGACGTTCGGGTATCCTATCCAAAGAGACAGTGATGGTAATTACCACATCGGACTTTGCATATCTGGACAAACCTCAGCGCAGTTGCTCAGTGCTTTGAGAAGGGAAAAGTGTGTTCATAAAAATGTGTTATTAATGGTATCCACAAATGATATGCTCCGAGGGAAGGACACCAACCAGGTGTTCCGGAACCTCCAGGATATCATTTACACCCTAAAGAGGAAAGGTGCTCAGAAGGTCATTGTTCTGACTTCTCCACCAGTTCCCAGGTTAGCCAATGAGAACCGACACAGGTTCTGGGCCATGTATGACTCACTAATTGCAAAAATATTATCCCTTGATGATAATAGCAATGTAAGGGTTCTGGATTCCTCATCGAAATTTGTGCACAAGGGCCAAGAAATGAACATGTCGCTGTTCGAAGAAACCATGGGTTACGGTCAAAACATGAGACCCGACCTGGTTCACTTCAGCCCACGAGGTATGGATACCATACTCAACGCACTCGATGAGGTAAAATGGTTCACCAAACCAGGTCACACACCCAAGGGTAGACAAATGGAATCTCAACAGAGCGAGATGAATGCCATTCTGCCCTATGAGCAACCCTCGGGAAACTAGCCTGTGCTATTCTCGCTGGGGGTGATGGTGGCCAGGGTGTAACAATTCCTACTCGGTTAGTAAGCATGGAATTTAATAGTGAGGAAACTCATTGATATATGTTTTGTACATTTTTCACTTCCCCAAAGAATCATAGTAGACAATGGTCCCCAGTTAGGGCCAAACAATTCACTCAGGAACTCCGTTATGGAACACTTTCATATTCCTACAGGTGAACAAACCAAATGGGATCAGCAATTGTTCATGGCTGTATCCCGGACGGCCGAAAGGCGAAACAAAGCCAACAATAAGGTAAATGAATCACAACAAAACAGGACTGTGATCAAAGTGTATGATTTAGTTTTTCTTAAATCCCATCTCCAAAGCAAAGCTCTAGAGGGACAGACCCACAAATTGTTCCACACCTTCTTCGGTCCATTAGTTTGTAGTGATCAGGTGACGGATAACATATTTAATCTTGTTCATTGTGTTAGCGGTAAGAACCTACCCAACCAACATGTCAATAACATGAAGTTGTGGAGGTGTAGCTATAAGGTGTATAGTCATTACATTGAGAAGCTCAGACTACTACATCCGGTGTTAGCATCGAGAGTACCTCAAAGAAGTTAATTCAAGCCAAGGGGCCTCTGAATTCAACGAGGACTCAACCTCAATCCCGACGGGGTGCAGCCGTTTCCCTACAACTTGCTTTGTCTGTTGGTAAGACGAGTAACTGCGCACAAATGGCTCCACCCTCGTACCCTTGTGATACTTCCCCATGGAAACTGTAGATGTCTGCTCGTCAGCTCTACGTTTCTTCCTAAACCCGATATCAGTAGGACCTAGGAGAGAAGTACGCGACGGTACGGCTCCTGCGCTATAGTATTAGTCGCATAAGAGGTATTGGTATCCCTCTAGCGCATCCAGGGTAAGACACACGGATAGGAGTGTACAACAGGTACAAGATGAGGAGAAAAAGCTACACATTTTTTGAACACTAGTATTAATATATGTTAAAGGTCAGAAGTTTTGTGGATGAGGTTCTGTCTGGTCTGTGACATTCACCCATTTGTACATAGGGTAGAAAAATTTATGTCAAGATCGTGTAAGGGATTATTTTATCATTGTATGCAAAAGTCAATTTCATTGTTGTATACAAAAGCCTATTTCATTGTTGTGTACAAAAGTATTATTTCATTGTTGTATACAAAAGCCTATTTCATTGTTGTGTACAAAAGTATTATTTCATTGTTGTATACAAAAGTATTATTTCAGTATTATATGCCAAGGCAATTTCATTGTGGTATAAAGGGTAATTTCATTATTGTCGACCAGGGCCATTTCTTTGTTGGACACAAAAGTGAGTCCAACCATCATATAGAGATTTATTTCCCTATGAGTGCAAATCTATGCTAGATCACTCACTACCAATCAAGCAAAATATTGTTTAGCAATCATTGGGTATTTGCACTACCGATGGGTTAGGTTCGACCAAACCAGGGTTAGCAGTAATAGAAATATGCGAGCACCCCCAAACATATAGGGTTGTTTATGAGGAACAACCCAAAAACCAACAAGGGTAAGGTCAAAGCCTGCGTGTGAAGTGGGGCCAGTGAGTACATCACTCCAACTCCCCCTCAGTGTCACCACAAAACCCCGGAGCAAACACACAAAAGTGCATGGTGTCATAGGCAGCAGCAGACCCCCAAGCATATTATACCAGGAACTAGAGACAATCTTTTCAGCGTTCCAGCAATATGGGGAAGCAGGGAGTGTGTCAGGGGTTCGTAATCGAACATTGACATCCAGAAACGAACCACCATGACAATCCTACAGACTTCACAAAATGAGTGCATTCCACAGATTGTACACAATCCCAATGGGCAGCCAGGTCGAAGCATTGCTCGGCCAATCGAGCAGCAAAAACATTTGATGGCAACGCAAAGTGCACAAAGCCAGGCGACAGCGATCTCCACCTAAGGAGATATTGAAGAACAATTGTGAGGTGATCAAATGTGGACAACATACCAAGGTGTATGGTGAACATTTTTTGAAGGTACTGCACCCTCAAGTGAATGAGGGGAAGAGACATTAGATACGTACCTAAAAACTACTAAGCAGCTCAGTCCGAATACAAAAACTGTATTCAGTGCGGCAAAAAGCAGACATTATAACATGAATAACTAAAATCATTTATTGAAAACTTTTAAGTGTGTGTTATATTAACCATGTATATACCGTCTAGGAAATCGTTCGATATATCGAACAGAACAATATCTCAAACATATATCCAAATGACGGGCAAGAATAATTGCAAATTTATTTTCTTTCATGTATATGTTCTTTTCGGACCAGCGTGGTCATAACAATTCAGTGTGTATATAAATATTTTGTGTATGTATTTGGGTATAGTGTAGTAAAGGGTAAAGAAAAATGATCCGCTTCACGTATCCTTTTTCTTTTCCCGAGGGCCCGGGATATGTATAACCAACCAAAGGTTGGGTATACATCCCCAATACATACAGGCAGCACTCCACTCCAACCAAAGTACAAGGCCAATTTAATCCAGGTAAAATTAATAGGAATAGACATTCCCAGATATGTTAAGATTAACAGAAATTAGGCCTAATTAGTAAAAGTATGATATAACATCGAAATATTAAGTAATTAATAAGCCCCAGACCAAAATTCATTGGTTATCAAAAAAACTACCTTTTGTTGATAGGTAGAATTCAGAGAGCACATGTTACTTTTCATGCAATTTTTTTATTAATACAGATATTTTCAGGATAACATTTGTGCAAGCACAAATTAACTTGCTTTCCCTGAAAATAACTCCAAGTCACAATTATATGTGCAAACAAACCACAAAAACATCAAAAAATCGATGTTTTTGGACAAAAGACAATCGGTCTCACAGCACCAGAGCCATCTGGTGAGAGTCATGGGAACTAGCCCTGACTAGACTGCCATCTATTGGGCTTCTCAAGGTACTTGATGAAGGCAAGTAACCCAAGGTGCTGTGAACCAATCAGATGGCCTCATGGGCGTGGCTACCAGACAATGAGTCTGAGATAGCTTTTAACATGAGAGGAAGCCATCTTGATTCCACTTTGTGTTGAGATTTAGTACAGTTCACATCGCTCCAAGTTGTTGGGCCTGAGTAGGCCAGTGGAGAGAGGACAATGGAGTAGCCATTGGACTCCAACATGTGAAATATCTACTAAGTGCTTGGAAATAGTCCAGTAGTGTATAATATGAACGAATTACAGCACTTAAAGTGCCTTAAAGTGCATGGAACTAATATCCATGAAAATTCTGAAATCTTCAAAACCACATGGTGAGGACAATGAGCCTTCAGGAAACCATGATGTTTTGTATCCAAAGACATCCATGGTTATTCGACCCATCCTTTGTCTTACAGCTCCCTGAAACAGTTCATGTGCAAGCCAATACCCATATGCATTAAGATAACGCTATATTTTTAGTGCAAATTCATTGAAACCCCCCATTTATAGTTGGAGTGACAAGTGTGTGTGTGGCAAGGCCCAGGTGTGATGAGGTGAATGCAGAATATGTAAGTAGCCTACCATGTTTTTGTTACCCATTTGTTGGTTCCATATGTAAAATCAAACCTATAAGTTTGTGCAGTGCTTGTATATAGTTAAATGTAATAATACCCCGAATATTAAATGTGTCTTTCCAACATCTTGATTTATCAATTCATATTTGGGCGGGTAAGTCCGGGAAGCGTACCTCTCGCTCCGGAATAACTAGGCTGAAAGTCCCTATGATAAACCAGCAATCATTCCTCGGAATGGATGCTGGTCTACTGGGGACATCCTCCATGTTAATGGTCACTGGAGGACAGCGTAGAGCTGCACGGGGATGGGTGCGTCCAGGTTGCATAGCAGGGTAGTTTCGTAGGTTCAATCAAGCCCAAAGTGGGTGAGTAGGTTAGGTTAACCTATCCTATTGTTCGGCAACGTAATCTGGAGGCACGTATCCCTGGACCAGCCGCGTAGACGAAGCCATCCAACTCCTGAATCTATCGTCTGTCTTTTGTCTCTCGCGGATCGCAAGATTATGAGACTTAATACCGGCACTCCCCAAATATGAATACCAGATCAAGGTCGCTAGAACGGCCAGCAGGTCGTGGGTTCCCACCCAACGGTAGTGCAAGTACCAGTAGTAACCCCCAACTTGACCTCATTGTGGCAATGCTCCAGGAGCAAGCGAAAGTCTCTGAAAAGGTTAGTCAGAAACTTGAGGCACAGGGTCAGAAAATTGATGCTCAGGGTAGGGAATTTGCCAAGACATCGGCCGAAGTAAATAGGAAACTTGAAGCCGTAAGGACGGAATTCCAGGCCAGACTGGACTCCATCCACAATGCCACCACGAAGACCTCAGAATTGTTAACCAAGCAAGTAGCGACCAACACCAATAGAATTAACCAAATAGAGATCCAGTGTAATGACTTAGAGTTAAGGTTAGGAAGGGATTTTACACAAGTGTCAGGCCAGATTTCGGAACTGAGGGAACTCGTTGGCGAAGTGCAAGGCGGTGACAATCAGACCACCACAGCTCAAATTCTAGGGAGGTTAGATGCCCTAGAGAATATTTGCAGAGAGCTCACTTGCAGTGACCACATGGTCACGATCGAGAACAGGGTTCTCGAGCAAGTGAGGAAGGAAATGCCGAACTGTCAGGCGGAAGGCCGCAGCTCGCATGTATGCATTTCCGAGGGCCAAGTCACTGAGCAGCGCACCTCCTCACAACAAAGGGTTGGTGAGGAGCAGCTGCCAGCAGAACAAGGGTCTGACAATGCAAGCCTGATGAGGATTCTTGCTTGCCTGGAAGGGATGGAGAGACGAATAACTCAGTCCGCCCTTCCGCTGATGTCAGCTACCAAGCCCGTCTCACCTGCACGGAATGTGTCTGTCTACCATGCCTTGCACAAAGCCAAACGAAGACCTAAGGGTTACGAAAGCTCTGACCAGAGTAGTGGCTATGTGTCTCCCCCTAACAAGTACCACCCACTTGGTAACTCCCCGGAATCCAATTCCGAAAGCTCGGACGCCGAAGTCCGCAGCCAGAGGAAGAGGAAGAACCGGAGGAGGAACAAGAGCAAACCTAGGGTTAGGTTTGCTGATCTCAAACAGCTCCCAACCTTTAACGGGCAGGGGAACAGGCTGGCCTCAGATTTTGTGCAGGAGTTTGAGAGAGATCTCACTCTCCTGGAGGTAGATTTGGCGGATGCCCTCCAAATAATCTCGTTCTGTCTACGGGACGAGGCAGGGCAGTGGTACAAGAGGAACGAACGAAAGTTCAAGTCCTACTCGGATTTTAAAAGACAGTTCCTCTCATATTTCCAAGGGGATGGGTGGAGAGCTTCTTCCCTTGCGAAGGCTCTCAACGAAAGGTACAGCCCATCCCAGCACAGATCAGTGCACAAGTATTTCTGGCGCCAAGTCAAAATGATTAGGCTTGCGTTGCCAGAAATCGCCGACAACCAGGTTTTCACCCACGTTGTGCAACAGCTGCCGCGCAGCTTGAAGGACCAGTTAATCCTGGCTCCCTTCGTCTCTCTTCAGGAGGTGGCCCTTCGGTATGAGAGTGTGCAAGTGCCACAATATCCTGAGAGGGAAGTTGCAAGGCCAGCACGACCCAATTACGGGAAAACCATGACTCGCATTAACCGGACCTATGTGAGTCGTGGTCAGGGTGAAGCGAGCGGTTCGTCCAAAAAGGAGGACGCTCACATGTGCAAATCTGCGAGGGGCCCCCGGCCTAAGGAGTACCCAAACAGAACCAAGGTAGACCGGAGAAAGGGTGGAACGTTCCAGCGTAAGAGTTCCGCCAGCTCGCACGGGTCTTCCGAGCATCTCGCTGAGGTGCATCCAAATGTGCACAACCAGGGAAACTAGGTAGGCAACGTCCTGACGTGGGGAAGGGCGATGCCAAACCTAAACCTGTCCCACAATGTTCAGATTCATGCAAGCACACTCCACTGATAAATCAGTATCAGGCAGTGGGTGATTCAATGTTGTCACGTCTTGCGCAAAGAAAATTCGGGTATCCTGTCCAAAGAGACAGTGATGGTAATTACCACATCGGACTTTGCATATCTGGACAAACCTCAGCGCAGTTGCTCAGTGCTTTGAGAAGGGAAAAGTGTGTTCATAAAAATGTGTTATTAATGGTATCCACAAATGATATGCTCCGAGGGAAGGACACCAACCAGGTGTTCCGGAACCTCCAGGATATCATTTACACCCTAAAGAGGAAAGGTGCTCAGAAGGTCATTGTTCTGACTCCTCCACCAGTTCCCAGGTTAGCCAATGAGAACCGACACAGGTTCTGGGCCATGTATGACTCACTAATTGCAAAAATATTATCCCTTGATGATAATAGCAATGTAAGGGTTCTGGATTCCTCATCGAAATTTGTGCACAAGGGCCAAGAAATGAACATGTCGCTGTTCGAAGAAACCATGGGTTACGGTCAAAACATGAGACCCGACCTGGTTCACTTCAGCCCACGAGGTATGGATACCATACTCAACGCACTCGATGAGGTAAAATGGTTCACCAAACCAGGTCACACACCCAAGGGTAGACAAATGGAATCTCAACAGAGCGAGATGAATGCCATTCTGCCCTATGAGCAACCCTCGGGAAACTAGCCTGTGCTATTCTCGCTGGGGGTGATGGTGGCCAGGGTGTAACAATTCCTACTCGGTTAGTAAGCATGGAATTTAATAGTGAGGAAACTCATTGATATATGTTTTGTACATTTTTCACTTCCCCAAAGAATCATAGTAGACAATGGTCCCCAGTTAGGGCCAAACAATTCACTCAGGAACTCCGTTATGGAACACTTTCATATTCCTACAGGTGAACAAACCAAATGGGATCAGCAATTGTTCATGGCTGTATCCCGGACGGCCGAAAGGCGAAACAAAGCCAACAATAAGGTAAATGAATCACAACAAAACAGGACTGTGATCAAAGTGTATGATTTAGTTTTTCTTAAATCCCATCTCCAAAGCAAAGCTCTAGAGGGACAGACCCACAAATTGTTCCACACCTTCTTCGGTCCATTAGTTTGTAGTGATCAGGTGACGGATAACATATTTAATCTTGTTCATTGTGTTAGCGGTAAGAACCTACCCAACCAACATGTCAATAACATGAAGTTGTGGAGGTGTAGCTATAAGGTGTATAGTCATTACATTGAGAAGCTCAGACTACTACATCCGGTGTTAGCATCGAGAGTACCTCAAAGAAGTTAATTCAAGCCAAGGGGCCTCTGAATTCAACGAGGACTCAACCTCAATCCCGACGGGGTGCAGCCGTTTCCCTACAACTTGCTTTGTCTGTTGGTAAGACGAGTAACTGCGCACAAATGGCTCCACCCTCGTACCCTTGTGATACTTCCCCATGGAAACTGTAGATGTCTGCTCGTCAGCTCTACGTTTCTTCCTAAACCCGATATCAGTAGGACCTAGGAGAGAAGTACGCGATGGTACGGCTCCTGCGCTATTGTATTAGTCGCATAAGAGGTATTGGTATCCCTCTAGCGCATCCAGGGTAAGACACACGGATAGGAGTGTACAACAGGTACAAGATGAGGAGAAAAAGCTACACATTTTTTGAACACTAGTATTAATATATGTTAAAGGTCAGAAGTTTTGTGGATGAGGTTCTGTCTGGTCTGTGACATTCACCCATTTGTACATAGGGTAGAAAAATTTATGTCAAGATCGTGTAAGGGATTATTTTATCATTGTATGCAAAAGTCAATTTCATTGTTGTATACAAAAGCCTATTTCATTGTTGTGTACAAAAGTATTATTTCATTGTTGTATACAAAAGCCTATTTCATTGTTGTGTACAAAAGTATTATTTCATTGTTGTATACAAAAGTATTATTTCAGTATTATATGCCAAGGCAATTTCATTGTGGTATAAAGGGTAATTTCATTATTGTCGACCAGGGCCATTTCTTTGTTGGACACAAAAGTGAGTCCAACCATCATATAGAGATTTATTTCCCTATGAGTGCAAATCTATGCTAGATCACTCACTACCAATCAAGCAAAATATTGTTTAGCAATCATTGGGTATTTGCACTACCGATGGGTTAGGTTCGACCAAACCAGGGTTAGCAGTAATAGAAATATGCGAGCACCCCCAAACATAAAGGGTTGTTTATGAGGAACAACCCAAAAACCAACAAGGGTAAGGTCAAAGCCTGCGTGTGAAGTGGGGCCAGTGAGTACATCACTCCAACTCCCCCTCAGTGTCACCACAAAACCCCGGAGCAAACACACAAAAGTGCATGGTGTCATAGGCAGCAGCAGACCCCCAAGCATATTATACCAGGAACTAGAGACAATCTTTTCAGCGTTCCAGCAATATGGGGAAGCAGGGAGTGTGTCAGGGGTTCGTAATCGAACATTGACATCCAGAAACGAACCACCATGACAATCCTACAGACTTCACAAAATGAGTGCATTCCACAGATTGTACACAATCCCAATGGGCAGCCAGGTCGAAGCATTGCTCGGCCAATCGAGCAGCAAAAACATTTGATGGCAACGCAAAGTGCACAAAGCCAGGCGACAGCGATCTCCACCTAAGGAGATATTGAAGAACAATTGTGAGGTGATCAAATGTGGACAACATACCAAGGTGTATGGTGAACATTTTTTGAAGGTACTGCACCCTCAAGTGAATGAGGGGCAGAGACATTAGATACGTACCTAAAAACTACTAAGCAGCTCAGTCCGAATACAAAAACTGTATTCAGTGTGGCAAAAAGCAGACATTATAACATGAATAACTAAAATCATTTATTGAAAACTTTTAAGTGTGTGTTATATTAACCATGTATATACCGTCTAGGAAATCGTTCGATATATCGAACAGAACAATATCTCAAACATATATCCAAATGACGGGCAAGAATAATTGCAAATTTATTTTCTTTCATGTATATGTTCTTTTCGGACCAGCGTGGTCATAACAATTCAGTGTGTATATAAATATTTTGTGTATGTATTTGGGTATAGTGTAGTAAAGGGTAAAGAAAAATGATCCGCTTCACGTATCCTTTTTCTTTTCCCGAGGGCCCGGGATATGTATAACCAACCAAAGGTTGGGTATACATCCCCAATACATACAGGCAGCACTCCACTCCAACCAAAGTACAAGGCCAATTCAATCCAGGTAAAATTAATAGGAATAGACATTCCCAGATATGTTAAGATTAACAGAAATTAGGCCTAATTAGTAAAAGTATGATATAACATCGAAATATTAAGTAATTAATAAGCCCCAGACCAAAATTCATTGGTTATCAAAAAAACTACCTTTTGTTGATAGGTAGAATTCAGAGAGCACATGTTACTTTTCATGCAATTTTTTTATTAATACAGATATTTTCAGGATAACATTTGTGCAAGCACAAATTAACTTGCTTTCCCTGAAAATAACTCCAAGTCACAATTATATGTGCAAACAAACCACAAAAACATCAAAAAATCGATGTTTTTGGACAAAAGACAATCGGTCTCACAGCACCAGAGCCATCTGGTGAGAGTCATGGGAACTAGCCCTGACTAGACTGCCATCTATTGGGCTTCTCAAGGTACTTGATGAAGGCAAGTAACCCAAGGTGCTGTGAACCAATCAGATGGCCTCATGGGCGTGGCTACCAGACAATGAGTCTGAGATAGCTTTTAACATGAGAGGAAGCCATCTTGATTCCACTTTGTGTTGAGATTTAGTACAGTTCACATCGCTCCAAGTTGTTGGGCCTGAGTAGGCCAGTGGAGAGAGGACAATGGAGTAGCCATTGGACTCCAACATGTGAAATATCTACTAAGTGCTTGGAAATAGTCCAGTAGTGTATAATATGAACGAATTACAGCACTTAAAGTGCCTTAAAGTGCATGGAACTAATATCCATGAAAATTCTGAAATCTTCAAAACCACATGGTGAGGACAATGAGCCTTCAGGAAACCATGATGTTTTGTATCCAAAGACATCCATGGTTATTCGACCCATCCTTTGTCTTACAGCTCCCTGAAACAGTTCATGTGCAAGCCAATACCCATATGCATTAAGATAACGCTATATTTTTAGTGCAAATTCATTGAAACCCCCCATTTATAGTTGGAGTGACAAGTGTGTGTGTGGCAAGGCCCAGGTGTGATGAGGTGAATGCAGAATATGTAAGTAGCCTACCATGTTTTTGTTACCCATTTGTTGGTTCCATATGTAAAATCAAACCTATAAGTTTGTGCAGTGCTTGTATATAGTTAAATGTAATAATACCCCGAATATTAAATGTGTCTTTCCAACATCTTGATTTATCAATTCATATTTGGGCGGGTAAGTCCGGGAAGCGTACCTCTCGCTCCGGAATAACTAGGCTGAAAGTCCCTATGATAAACCAGCAATCATTCCTCGGAATGGATGCTGGTCTACTGGGGACATCCTCCATGTTAATGGTCACTGGAGGACAGCGTAGAGCTGCACGGGGATGGGTGCGTCCAGGTTGCATAGCAGGGTAGTTTCGTAGGTTCAATCAAGCCCAAAGTGGGTGAGTAGGTTAGGTTAACCTATCCTATTGTTCGGCAACGTAATCTGGAGGCACGTATCCCTGGACCAGCCGCGTAGACGAAGCCATCCAACTCCTGAATCTATCGTCTGTCTTTTGTCTCTCGCGGATCGCACTGTGATCGATACCCGGTGGAGGGACATAGTGGCTCGAATTTCACTTTAGGTAGGATTTAAACTGTAGGTCTATTCTCGATAGCGTATTGTTGAGTCTTAAATCCACCAAAAGTCCATAACAAAAGGCATTGTTTCAACGTATGTTGAATGTATAATTGCAATGTATATTGTGATAAATTAATCCTTAAGCAAATATACATTTGTAATTCTGTTTAACAATAAGAGATGTCACTTTCCTTTAAATCTATTCACAAAATCATAAAAATACATCTCGGAAATTCATTTCCAAATGAACAACCTCTTATGCATATCTTTTACGTATGTGTGTGTGTGTGTGTTTTCTGAAATCTGGCAAAGTTCTAATAATGTATTCACTTCATAAATGTCTATTACATAACAGAAAGCATCATTGGGTATTCAATATCAGACGAATAATGAATTCCATGGGAATATTTCAGCGAGTTTGTGGATTTGAGTTCAGCTCTCAACGACAAATGGTGTTGGTTTGACCTGCGTTAATGTCATTGGTGTTTCCTTTGTGTTTGTTTCTCTATCACAGTATAATTCTTTTCCATAGTTTCGGGGTCCTATTTTTTTACCGACTTATCTAGGATTTGTTTAAAATTACGGATCATGAGAAATGTACGATTAAAGGCAAGGTAAAGTCCGGAAAAAACAAATTGAAACTTATACTTAGTTGAAAGAACAATTGGTTATTGTTGATTACAATTATAGAAATAACTTTATCGAAATACTTGGTTTTCTTTTACATACATATTTGTAATTCTTTTTGTGCACCATTCCATTCCTACTTGAATATGTAGACTATAAATAAAAACTCGGCATGGTTTCCTTCAATTCATTATTACAGTATAGATCTTCCATGATTCTCTTGGCTTATGATGCATAGAATTAACAATTACGGATTTTTTTCGTTCTTTTTTGTTCTTTTATATTGATTTAACAAATCTAGTCACCTTATTATTCTATGAAACGATACTGGTTGGAATGATTTCTCCATTCGCATGGACGTCCGGAAATGGAGGGGGCCACGCCACCCGGAAATTAAAGGTAATCAAGAAGTACATATTTCACGCATATAATTTCATTTCAGTCACAGTAATATATGTTAATTATTGCAAGGGCGTTGCAGGAACATGATAACTTCAAACTGTAGAATATTTTTAATGGGAGTAATACTATTTTGGGGAAATTCTGCCTCATTCTGTCCCCCTCCCTTGGACAAATATCTTGCTTGTCCCTTCCTGGAAAAAATCCTGAAGACGTCCATGTATCAGCGGCGTTAAAAATTTCATTAAATGACCATACATCACCGTTGACAAGCACACATAATATGCATGTTATGATACAAGAGAACACAGCTTTTAAAGGCTTCTTTTTATGACAGTGAAGAGAAGAATAACACGCGCAAGTAATACTTTTAAAAGAGAACAATCTAGCCAGAATTGGTGTAGCATAATTCTAATACAACTGGCAACACTTGATCTGTCTGGCAAAGGCGATGTCTCTACCATGTACGGATAAGTCGAACGCAACGTACAGCGCAGCGAACGAAGTTCTCAACCCCGAAAGCACACACAAACAAGCTATGTATCAGTTTCACCCTCCTCCCCTCTTGAAACGGGTACAAGACCAATGAGCTAGCCGATTGCACTGAGTCACCTGCAAGGAACACGGAATACGGCACAAAACGAAGCTGTCTGTTGTATGGGGGAGGTGGGTCGGAAAAATCCGTAAAGCAGAAAAAATTGATTGCTCGAAATTATTCGTAACCCATTCAACACATAACATTCAAACTCTTATATCTAAGAGTCACAATACAAAATTTGAAATACCCCATGGATCCCTGGCGTCATAGGGTGCTGTGCTGTAGAGCGACCACAAACAAAAAAGCTTCGGTCTAAAGTCCCCGCGCACCTCCTCCTTCACCCGTTCGACTAGGGCCATAAGGAAGCATGATTCACTCTGTCCCTCCCCTCCAAGCGGGGGCGATCATACAGACAAACAACTAGAGTACGTGGAAACAGGACTGCAGGCTCTTTTCCATGTGGTCCCATTATAACCACTCCGTCACGGAAGTCGGCTTTAACGCGTCCATTCCATTATTCATAGTTGCATTACAGCATTCGTGTAAAAAAAACTTATAAACGGATCGGAGCATGCTGTCAAAAGCACCACGCTCCGGAGCGGAGTGCTGTTGCCTGACGCTCCGCTCCGGATCGGAGCGTGCGTCTAAAAAATCTGAACCACTCCGCTCCGGAGCGGAGTACTGCTGTATCACGCTCCGCTCCGGATCGGAGCGTACGTCTCAAAAAGCTGAACCACTCCGCTCCGGAGCGGAGTGCTGTTGTATCACGCTCCGCTCCGGATCGGAGCGTGCAACTCAAAAAGTCGAACCACTCTGCTCCGGAGCGGAGCGTGTCTCTCAAAAAGCTGAACCACTCCGCTCCGGAGCGGAGTGCTGTTGTATTACGCTCTGCTCCGGACCGAGGAGCGGAGTAGAAATGACGCTTCGAAGTCGCTCCGGAGCGCTCCTTTAGTACGCTCCGCACTCCGCTCCGAAACCCTGTGCAATTCACATAGGAAAGCTTTACTTTTATTTCAGCATGCTTCTAGTTCCACAAGTATTGACCACATCCAAACACTTACGTGTTGCTGTTATCAATGTGCTTCTGAATATACTCAATGGCCAGAGGCAATATTAGAAGCATTTCCTCAGAATGAGACTTTGGCGATTCAGTATTGGTCTTCAGCTCAGTTCCTTGGCCAGTCATTACGCCACTCTGAAGTAAATAAAGAATCCCATGCAGCCCTGCGATCCTCGTTGGAAGGAAGGAGCTCTTAAGGCTGGCTTCCACCATCTTCTTCACTCGCTCAAACACTTCAGAATCCTTCAAAGAAAAGAACAGATTTAACATAGGAATGAAAACTTCATAATTGTTTCCGGTGTAATATTTTAATAAGGAATTCTAATATCAATAATTCATATATCAACAGCATCAGGATTTGAAGGTATCAGTTCAAATTTGAGATAAACCAATACTATTTTTGAATCCATTCTAATTCCTGCCAATACCAATATTGATATATGAACAATGCTTTTTTTTTTCTTTTTAAAAAAAGCCTTCGACACATCTATTAAATATAGTCAGAATAATAATGGTTGCATCATATTAATCAGTACTCGACTGGAATAGCAAATATATATGGGAATGGCACGTTGGTGTATAGCTTAATCAGTGAAACTGACAATAAATTTACAGATTTGATGTGTCTATAAATAGCCTGTCATTTAGTGCAAAATTCTTCTCTCTTCATTCTGTTATATTTTTTTATGAATATGAAGGCATAATTTTTATATGCTGGCTTTTGTAAAGAATATTTCTAAAGCAAGGGCTATTGTAGTAACCAGTTACGTACATTGAATAAGTATGTAAATAAGTCACTGATTAATTGGTTCAATGTTGGTTGAATTGAGGTTTTAAGTCCACTTTATGCACAGTAAGGCTAATCGGGACTGGACCTACAGTTTAAAGTGGAATCCGAACCACTATGTGCCTCCACTGGGAATCGAACCCGGGACCAATTGGATCAATGTGAGTAGGAATAATTTGTAAGTAATATATAGCGGAACCATGAGTTTACATTTTCCCACATTATGCATTCAATCTTGGTGGTCCTAACATAGCAAAATGTTATTAAATTTTCTTCAGTTTTACGTAAGGATGTGCCGAAGCCGATTACAGATGTATGAAAATCAGCCAAAATTGACACATCGGCATTGGTATCGGAATCGGCAAAAATCCGATATTTAAACCGGTACAGATTATACTAGAGTTTTTACCTTCTAATACGTTTTATATTCTAGTTTTGCAAGATTTATTGAAAATTTGGTTATGATTCTTCATTATTGTAGAGTTTTTGTAATAAAATTATTGCAAACTCATTCAGAGGATCAACCTAACTATTAATTGGAAATAAAACAGTACATTGCTGAACCAGGATCTGCTGTTGTATTGGAAATTCAAAAATGAGTATTCAAACCTGAAGCAAGTGCTGAGAAAATACACAAAATTGAGGTTCCACTGCATATTTCTTGTACATACATTGTATAGTTCTTAAGCCCATGATGAACCAGCTTGGTAAATAACCACAAATTCCTAAATAACTACACATTATTCTATTATCAATATATTTACTTGCAGCCAGTTTACAACAACAGATATTCTTAGGAAAATCTTTGGACCTAAAAGGGATGAGGAGACAGGTGAGTGGAGAAGGTTACATAATTTAGAACTACATAATTTGTACTCATGTCCAGATATTATTAGAATAATTAAATCAAGAAGACTTAGGTGGGCAGGCCATGTGGCACGAATGGGAGAGGAAAGAGGAGTTTACAGGATTCTTGTTGGGAAACCTGATGGTAAGAGACCTGTAGGAAGGCCAAGACGAAGATGGAGGGACAACGTTGAGATAGGCCTAAAGGAAATCGGTAGGGATGGAAAAGAGTATATAGATCTTGCTCAAGATAGGGACAGATGGAAGGCCTGTGTTGCCTCAGCCATGAACCTTCGGGTGTAAGAAGGCTAGAGAGTTAGTTAGTTAGATATTCTGTTATCCACTGACAAATATCGCTTTCTGTTTCATTTTTTATATTACAGCAGAACCCTGATTTTACTTTCCTGCATTATACATTCAACCTTCATAGTCTGAATAAAACAGAGTTTCAGAAAACTTCTCTCAAGTTTTATGTTTCCTAAGCTTTTATACCTTGAATCCTTGAAAAATGTTAATTCATAAAAACAAAGTACCAATGTAATTCTACTTTAAAAACAAACAATCACTGTGTGCAACTTACCGGACCAAGTACTGCAGCAGCTTTGCATGCTCCCAAAACAATGTACTGGTTCAATATCTCATCCTCCAATGGGTGTCCTCTGTGAAGCTCTAGGCATGTGTCAAGCATCCACTGAAACTGGGCCTTCTCTGTGAACAAGTCTGATATCGCCAGAACTGATCGAACAGCCTCTGTCAACAGCCTTAAAGGAGTTCGGGACTGTAATGCCAACATATTTGAATTAGATAAAATTGAAAACTAGACAAAACAATACACATCTGTACCATTTTTATACTAAATCCAATTTTGTGACTTCAAAAATTTGATTGAGTCTTCAAAAGCATAAATTTCAGTTTCAAAATAAGAAGTAACTTGGAGTTATTGCGTTCAATGACATTCACTTTGAATATAATAGTGGAATAAAACTTAAGAAACTAAGCTTGACCACACCAAGTTGAAAGATTTTTAAACTCTTCTCATTTTAAAAAAAGCATGGAATGTTAGAATTAATAGTAATAATAGAAACTGGAAATATACATCCAGTAGCAGGAAAGTCTTTTTCTTCAAAACTGCCACACAAGTCTGCTTTGCTTCATATATTACTTTTAGAATTAAGAAAAAAACAGAATCAAGCAAAAAATATTAAACCTAATATTAAGTCTTGAACGATAAGGACGATAATTTTAATAATTACATTATATTTACAATAAAAAGAGTTTCAATGAAACAATTAGAAAAACATACCTGTGGCACTGTCCACTGGGAATATAAGTCTAGTAAAAAGTGCAGACATGAATGAAGATCTAGCCCACTTGCTGCAAGGCATTGCTCACGTTCAAGGCACTTCCATGACACTGTTATTAAAACCACATTATTAATACTTATGCATCACATTTTTTAGGTCACAATAGGTTTCTTTTTCTAAAGCAAAACAATTTAGGAGTGTCATGGTAATATACTAACTAAGTGGGTTACTATGCTACTGTAAGAAAAAGTTCCCATGAAGGCACATTTTGGGGATGTGGAGCTAGGGTCCCTCACATCCTCGATCTTGGCCTTTTTGAAAGTGATGTGATCAGCACCATGCTTTAGCAGCCTTTACCCACCAGTATTGCCTCCAGGTACCCATTGATTTGAGGCTAGGTGAGCCCCAAAGCCACTTTGGAGACAAGGCCGGGAAAATTCCGACTTTAGATCACTCACCCTGGAAATCGAAGTCAGGTCTCTCATGTGACAGTCAGACACCCTATTGGCTAGACCACTGTGGCTTTCGTTAGAAAACCATACCTGCAGTACTGTCCACAGGGAATATAAGTTTTTTTTATTAAATGTCCGCTATTTTGCATTTGAACTCCATACCAGTGATCAGAACACTACATTTTAAAAGTAGCTTGACTACAGCAACTCCTCCAAGAATGTAGATTCGCTCCCCTTACCACCTTGAGCTATGAAACATTTTAATTGGGAACCTGTAAGAACCTATGAAAATAACTTTGATAATTTTTCAAATTTTGCAAGAATTTCGAATTTGTCCTTGCACCAGTCCATTCCTTTTAATTCATGTCCCGACTTTTTCAGTCTTGGCTTGGAGACTACTTGCTTCAAAGAAAGACTATTGCTCCACTATAGACATCGTACTGTTTATGTAGGACATTCTGTAGACTACAGTGTACATTTTTAAAATTGTCTGAATTTTTTTGAACCAAAAAAAGTTGTTTGATACTCGACAAATAGGAATCCATTGATTATTATTGAATGGTTTCTTCGATTACAGTGTCACTAATGTTTCACATTATTGCATAAAGAGGAATTTTGTGTACTCTTTACATTATGGAACAAAGGTTCCTCAATGACTGCAATGCAAAACCAACAATATAAAGGGGGCATTTAGCTCTCCACCCGCACTGCAAAGTCTGGTCCCTTTCTTTTCTGAGTTACATTCATCCTCATTTTCATGATTAGCGAAAGTTACAGAAAAGTGACATAAAAGTAGAAAAATACATAAATTTGGAAATTTGGAAACTGTATATTAACTAAAGAAAATTGTCGTTTCAGTAGGAAAATTAATAACTCAGTCGGTAACGTGTCTGACTACCATGCTAAAGGTCCCGGGTTCGATCCCCGGCCGGTTCAAATCCGGGAACTTTTCTAACGATGGAAGCGGGCCCAGCGCCCACCCAGAGTCGAATAACATGGGTACCTGGGGGAAACCCTGGGGGGTAAAGGCAGTCAGGGGCATGATGCTGATCACATCACCCCCACTCACGACCGGATCAAGAAAGTGTGGGGCGTTACCCCCACACCCCCTATATGCCTTCATGGCATGGTGCTATGCACAGGGGAGCACTTTACCTTTTTTTTATACATACTTTTTACAATATCACAAAATATATTGAGGAAACTGACATGTAAACATGAGTGCTCTAAATGTATTGTAATTTTAAAATTTGTGAAAAAATATTATGATGAAAATAATTGTAATTCCAGAAAGTGTGTGTTTCTACCGTTCTTGTAACAATAATTTCTTGCGGGTTTAACGTACTGAGTCATTGATTGCTGGCACTATTGCTTTGTCATTGTAGTAGAGAATGGATCGCTCACTTTTGCACTGCAAGTTGTGTTTTACACAGTAATTAATGACACTGTCTCTTACACCATGGATATCTACGGGATTTGTTCCGGAGGTGTCACAAACGAGGCATGTAGAGTGATGCAGTTCAAAAAAAAACGTAGCTCCTATCCTGAATATATTCATATGTCAGTTAGTTATCTGGATTTCATTATTAATAAGATACTAATGAAATAAATTACGTGAATATCTATAATGTGCGATATCAAGATATTTATATAATCTAGATTATTATCTTTATTTCCATGTAATAGACTGTGTCATTATGAACCTCCTGCAAAAGTAAGCGTTATTGTTGATTTTTCTTTCTTACGCTGTTGCCACATTCAAAATTTACCTAAAAATTCTGAGAACAAATGTAACTGTAGCGAAATTTTTGCTACAACTACAGGAATTTTGTAGCTTCGCTACAGCTACAAATTTTGTAGTTTGTAACTAGCTACAGTACCGCCACCAGTGGCATCCTGTGGCCTCAAATTTGGCCGGGGCTTATTTTTTAAAGAATTTAAAATATAATGACAATTCACATAAATTACAAAAAATAGGTATTTTTTTCTTCTAGACTACAAAACTGGACTTACTTTTTTGAAAGAATTTAAAATGTAATGACAAATTACATGAATTACAAAAAAAACGGGTATTTATCTTCTTCTAAACTACAAACCTGGTCTTATTTTTTTAAAGAATTTAAAATATAATGACAACTCACATGATTACAAAAGAAACAGGTATTGTTGTGAAACATACCTTTCTACGAACGTTGACTCCTGTTCTTCTGCTCAGCAAATTTTGTTATTACTTTTTCGTTGAAGCCCTCTATGTTTGAAATGTATTCTTTCTCTATTGTAAGCAAGTGCCAAGGCATTTGGTCTGTCTTGTCCCATTGCATTTCTTAAGCAGGTTTTAATACGCTTCAATGTGCTGAAACATCGTTCCGATTCAGCTGTTGCCACTGGGGTTATTAAAACTATGTTTGTCATTTTAACTGTTTCTGAAAAGGTACCTTCTAAATAATTTTAAATAAAAAATGAATGCAATCTAATGATAGAGTTTATGTTTTTCAACTCTTCACTACAATAAATCACACGAAGTTCCCTCTTTAGTTTTCCCTCTTCTATGAAGGGATAATAAATCTGGGAAGATGCCTCTGTTTAAAGATTGTTCTCTTTCATTATGTCCTCGTAGAGCAAGTTCATGTCGACCACAGAATTTTAAGCAATCGATAATTCTATTTAATATATGCCTATTTTTCCGGACAAATTCATTGTGTCTTGTAATTGACAGCCTTCATCAATTTGTGTTCGAACATCAACCCTGCCAAACTCGCTCAAACATAGCGAATGAAAACCACCACAACACTCAGTACAACAACCGAGATCAAACGCGATGCGACGCTAAGGAACTAGCCCCGAATCAGCACTCAAATCCATTGGACTCTCCCCTTCTCTCTCTGCTAGCATGTGACCTTCACTGTAGCGTAGGTGGGTGTAGGCCACGCCTTCCTTTGCGAAGTGCCCCGGAAAACAATAATTGACATCAATGCCACTAGGAGCGCTGTCGTATCCATTGCAACAGACGATGAATTTACGTGGGTAAAAATCACCTTTTAAAAGACTGTGTGATAGTTATGCGTTATGGTGATTGATAATTATGTCAATACATCCGTTTTCTTTAGGGGCTAAGCCCCGGAAGCCCCAAGGGACGAGATGCCACTGACCGCCACTACAAGTAGCATGCTACTTCCGACCACTGCTGTACACTATCAGTACATAGTATATCAGTACATTGAAGACTTCACTTTTTTTTTTACATCTCTCATACGTAGTGTAAGGAGCAGTTCAGAAACTGTTGCAAAGTTCTTACCAACTAATCAGGCGAGCCAACCTTTGGCTTCTACACAAGTGGAAGCATGTAAAAAATACAGAGTATGCAAGTTGTGGAACCTGCATAAACTCACCTCTTCCTTTGTGTTTCTCCACGTCCTCCTCCTCGTTTACTTCTTCCAAAATCCTTGTAGCTGTCCACAAATATTCCAGAGACACCTGACTGTACCCATACCTGAGAAGATGAGGGAAATGTTCGTGTGAGTATGCTGTAAATAACATTCTGACATAACTAAGAATATAAGTCAAGAAACATAAGCTTAGATGACCTGTACGTCCATCTGTTGCAAACAGATGGACAGTACAAGATAATATCATTATGTTGGGACAACAGTGAGGCAGTATTTGGACAAAAAAAATATTCAAATACTTACTAACACATTTTTATTAAAAATCAGAAATTTATGGATGAAAATCAGGTAATTCTTTCCAATATGCTGTTCAAAGCATTTATTTCCCAATAATAATAATATCAAAAAGTACAAAAGTGACAGTGGCGTGCCCGGGGGGGGGGGGGTTGGTGGGGGTTAAAACCCCCCACATTGGTTTCGTCATTTAAAAAAATTCAAAACAGAAATACATTTTATTTCATAAATCGCCAATATTGTAAAATGTTTACATTTGGCAATGAGAAATGTATTTGCTTCTTCAATTACTTTTGATAATATTGGAGTTGAGTTACAGCAATGCACAAGCATTCATTCATTCCTTAGTCACTGAAAAGGAAAGAGAATTTCCTTCTCAGTATGGTCAAGAAAAGAGCCGTAACCCTTGGAATGCGAACTGAAGGAATCCCTCCTCCCCTTTCTTTCACACACGATGACCCTCTTAGGAGAATGACCCTCCCTTTCCTGTTACGACAGTGCTGCTAACTTCCCTTTTCTTTCTTTCCCCCTCTTATACCATTTATACCAGCAGAGCAAAGTTCTGTGAGATTTGAATCACTACAATTAGTAGGCAAAGTAAGTCGAAATCTTATTTCGCACCTGGATGCATATTTATTTCAAAATATCAATAATTATAATAATAATAATAATAATTGTTGCAGGCAGTAGCGAAGCATGGTTTTACGAAGGAGGCAAGCGATGTTTTGTACAATAGCATGCCGGGAGGAAGGGAGGGGTGAAGGATGCGTTATATAGCCCAACTGGCCCAGTCAGTTCATAAACAAAATAAAAGCAATTAATATGCCAAAATATTATACGTTTTACTCTTGTGCTCTTTACAAATTAGATATTTTTTTCTCAACCAATTTCCAGCCTTAAGTTTATTGAATTTTCTTGTAACATGTGTGAAAGATCTCACTTGAATTTGTGCGTAAATAATTTAGCAGTTGCCAACACTACTGACACTGACACTACTGGTTGCTGTCAACACTGGTGACGTAATTTGAGCTGGACCAAGCTGGATGCATGGTTCAGACATTCGACCGCCAGGTATCTTTGTCCCAAGTCCTGGTGTTCACTGGGGTTGTAGGGAGTTGCAGTATGCAAGTTAGCAAGTCGAAGTGGTCGTGTTGTGTGTTACGTTTCTGCGTGTGTAATAGATTTTTGACGTGGAACTAAAGATGGATAGGGAAAAGAGGAGAAATACGTATTAGATTATTTCCAAAAGAAACAAAAAATGGAAGTTGAAGCTTCACCTTCCAAAAATAGAACGTCAGAAATGGTCGATTTAAGTTCAGAGGAATTCCATCCGAATTGCGAGAGTGAAACGTGCGAACTTTCAGACTCTTGATATTCAACAAGAAGGCATAACAGAAGATATTGCAAACCTTGTTGCAAAATTATGTCAAGGAACTGTCGAGGTAAGTGACGTTCATTATTTGATAGCAGATATATCCATAGGCGGATTTAGAATTGTTTTTCTGGAAGGCCACAACATGGGCTGTAAGCATACAATCGTGTGTGTGCAGGGAAGGGGGGGGGGGGGTGCCCGCGTGTGTATGTCTGGAAGACGTGTGTAGGATGTCACCCTATTTCACCAATAAACTTTCGCAGGGCGAGAGAACATGAAGATGAACAATTTCCCTCAATGATTTCAGGGGCCTCACCGATGGTGGTGTAATCAAAGAGGTCCTGGGTTTGATCCCCTGTGAAGGTGCATTGCACAGTGGTACGTATCCCGATTTAAAATTTAAGTCCAGTCCCGATTAACGTATCTGAATATAAAATGGACTTTACAATCATTTACTTTTTGTTTTGTTCACGAACACTCGAAAGACGATATTACCTATCTTATAGATCCACCAAGGCATTTGAAACCCTGGCGTCGGAGCAGTGGCACGTATTTTCCGAGGTCCCAGAAAGCTTGGTGCTACAATACAGTGTATATGTATGCAACCACATTATAAAATCACGGTTGCCATGGACAGTTTTATTATTTTGTAGGAAAGGGATAAAATTTGTATTACGACACGGGATAGACTAGATAGGCATCCTATTAACTGTAAATATTCCTTACAAATCTTCTGAATATTTCTCTTGTACAAACGCAACAAATACAATAAGTAATATACGTGTGCAGTAATAAATTCATTTTCTGAAAGCATCTTTTCTGGCATCAGTGGTCGAACTAGGGGATGCTGCCTCCAGTTAAGAAAGTTTCACAAATCATACCCCCAATTAGAATAATTTTCATATTGAGCATCCTCCACCTACTGTATTGTCTCCATGTTGATCCATACAAGGATGTACCCCCTCGTATCTCCAAAATCGATCAAATATCCCCTCCCTTTTCGGCTACGAATTTCTATTTCGAGCACTGTGTGGCAAGATTTTGTCGGGCTCAGTGACAGATCCTGTGGTGCGGTACTAGGCTTCGGAGGGGAAGGGGGGAGTGGCCCCTTGAACAGTTGTTTTCGCAGTTCCATAACGTTAACATTATACAAAATTCCTCTCCATAGACCTAATATGAAAATGAATATGACACATTAATGACACTGTAGTAGAAAATGTTAATTACTGAAGGGGTTCGTATTTGTTTGTCGACTGTCAAACAAATGTTTTCACCAATAATATAATAATACAATGCCAAAAATGTACACAATATTTAGCAAAATCATCTCCACAACAAGTACAATGTTGATTGAATTGATGTTTTAAATCCACAGTAAGGCCAATCGGGACTGGGCCTAAAGTTTAAAGTGAGATCCGAACCACTATTAGCCTCCACCGGTTATTGAACCCGGGACACCTTGATTACAAGGCGACGACGCTCACACTGAAATGAAACTGTGGTATTGTCATCTTGCAGCAATGCAATGATGTCCAGTAAATGCTCTTGAAGCAATTGATATATGCAGTGAAGTAATATTTCCCTGGGTAAACACACGTTTGCGCATATTATGTACAATCCCGGTAACAACAACATCAAATGATAAATCATTCTCAACTTTGAGGCTGTTGAAGACCTATCTTCGACATACCATTTGCGAAGAAAGATTAAATGGGTTAGCTGCTCTGAACATTCACCGGGATATAAAAGTTACTTGTGACGGCATATTGTCAGAACTCGCACAGAAACCTCGATTCCTAAATTTCAGAATTTAAATTGTTGAACTGTGGTACCTTATTTATTACTGTCTTTAAGACATCAAGTAGTCTTAATCTCTTTAATGTTGTTACAATGTTGAGTGTACATATTTTTTGTTTAAAAATTATATTTGAGCAATTAAATATAAAATATTAATAATTTGGAAATATTCAAGCAGGTGCTTTTATATGATGCAATAAAAACATGAAGCATCCATAGCAAATACATTGATTGCGTTCATTGGGGTAAAATCCAAGTATATTAATTATCTAATTTATTACAAGAAATTTGACCTGTGAACTGGAAAATGTATTGGATTCATAACCCCCCCCCCTTACGAAAATCCTGGGCACGCGCCTGAAAAGTGAACCCATTCTAAAAATAACCCATGGCGCAACAGGACATGAGGGCCAATGCCTACCCATAGACTGCAGGCTTCACTCCCACCTGATTGGTCCCCACTATGACAAGTGTCTCAACTAGGTTACAAATGATGTTGAAAAGTTGTGTAAAGCCATGGTTGTTCCACGTAATAAAACTTTTAGGACAATATTGGTGATCGTTAAACTGAAGTTACTTTCTAAGTAGCCCTTGTACATATCTCAGTGTCACTGTTACTTATATGTTTCCACCGAACAAACCAGGCTACCAAACCAGGCTACCAGGTTTTGGTAGTATGATACTTAAGTATGCACAATCATTATCTAAGACTCTATTACACATGTTTACATATGTTCATATGTTGCCCAGTATCAAGCATATGAGCTAGAGCTGAGCCAATATCACTTTAAACCAATTCATATACAGCAAAAACTGTCAACAGCACCTCCGTGAAGAGTTTTGTAATTTATTTTTTTTATAGAGGGGGATTTAACTTAGCTGTTACTAACTACAGTAACATATATGCATATGTTGCCCAACAACAATACAGACTAGGGATAAGCCAATTTAATTTTAAACCAGTTTCTATATTTTTGCAGATTTCAATATTTTTACGTTTCATTGTGCAATTGTTGCAATATTCTTTTAAAACAAATCCTACAATAAAGCACATGATAATGACTGTTTGACTCAGTCAATGTATCAGAAGAAGGCAAAAGATGTATTCAGTGAAAATATTTAATTGAAATTATTTAAGATATCCAAATTTTGCACATTATTTTACTGGTGAATCCAAAATTCTCACATTTTCAACACCTGCAGATGATGTACTCTACATAACAGCATCAGTCAACACTTGATTGAATGAGTGATATCAGCTCAGTCTAACTTAAATTAGTCTATAGAGAGGCAGACACCTGTTGTGGGAGTTAACTCGTTCCAAATTTCCTCTCTGGAAAACATGCTGGAACTGACTCAAGTGACTAGTTAAGTGTTGCTCCTGTAGCCTCCAACTCAGAAGCTCATGCACAGCTTTCAACTTCTGTCCGTTACTGAAAGAGAACACAAACGAATGAACCAACCACAATGAAATATCAATATAAACTTTACTAATACTGATAACTAAAAGTCCAATGATCCAATGTAAAATGGGAATATTTAGTAAACAATATGAAGCTTTGTTCATATACTGAATGAAAACACTTCCTTTGATAATAATCTTTATCGATTTCAGAACATGAACTGGCATTTAAGGTAGACACAAAATTAACTAACTAACTCCCTAGCCTTCTTAAACCCGAAGGTTCATGGCTGCAGCAACACAGGCCTTCCATCTTTCCCTATCTTGAGCAAGTACTATATACTCTTTTCCATCCCTACCAATTTCCCTTAGGTCAATCTAAACATTGTCCCTCCATCTTCACCTTGGCCTTCCTACAGGTCTCTTACCATCAGGTTTTCCAACAAGAATCCAGTAAACTCCTCTTTCCTCTCCCATTCGTGCCACATGGCCTGCCCACCTAAGTCTTCTTGATTTAATTATTCTAATAATGTCTGGACATGAATACAAATTATGTAGTTCGAAATTATGTAACCTTCTCCACTCACCTGTCTCCTCATCCCTTTTAGGTCCAAATATTTTCCTAAGGATCTTATTTTCAAATACTCTAAATTTATGTTCCTCTTTCAATGTAAAGGACCAAGTTTCACATCCATATAATACTACAGGCAAAATTACTGTTTTGTATATTTTAACTTTTAGTTTCTTAGATACTAAATGAGAAGACAAAAGTTTATGAAGAGAGAAGTAACATGCATTTCCTGAATTAAGCCTACTTTTTATTTCCTCTTTAATATAATTTTCATTTGTTAACATTACTCCTAAGTATTTGAATTTGGAAACTGGTTCAAACGAGTTGTTATCAATAATTAGATTTTGATTATTACCTAACACTTGGTTTCGGTCTGTAAGCATATATTTAGTTTTCTCTTTGTTAACTTCCAAACCTATCTCTTTAGCAGTTTTGAAAAATATTTTAGCATTATTCTTAATTGTATTCACATCATCCCCCAGTAAGTCTACATCATCTGCATATGCTAACAACTGAGTCACACCATTTAATTTTAGTCCTTCTTTAGTTTCTTTTACCTTCCTAACAGCATATTCTAAGGCAAAATTAAAGAGCAATGGAGATAATGCATCTCCTTGTTTTAACCCATCATGAATTGTAAATTTGTCAGACATATTAATACCCACACGAATTTTACTTTCTGTTTCACTGGTGCATATTTTTATCATACTAACAAGCTTCTTAGGTATTCCAAACTCTACTAATATATTATATAATTTATCTCTTTTGACAGAATCATATGCTTTTTTGAAATCAATGAATAGTTGATGGACATTTTGATTATATTCCCACTTTTTTTCAAGTGTCTGTCTGATGTGAAAAATTTGATCTGTAGTTGATCTGTTGCGTTTAAATCCACATTGATAATCACCTATAATTTCATTAGCATATGGGGTTAGTGTTGTTAAAAAAATGTTAGATAATATTTTATGTGTTGTTGAGAGTAGAGAAATTCCACAGTAATTATTGCAGTTCATTTTATCACCTTTTTAAAACACAGGAACAATTAGGAAGTTTCAAAATAAGTTTGCTAAAATCAAAATTTTTCTTTTCAATTTGTAAATAGAAATTCCTGATTTTAAATATTCCTTTCACAAAAATTTGGCATCTATTGATAAACGATTATTAGTTTTTGGAAACAACCACACAGCAATATTCCTGATGATATTCTTAAGCAGTTTGTTTATTTTTTATATTAAAAATTTTGTATGAAAAATAACAATAACCAACTGAAGAAGCAGCAATGAGCAGATGCATTGACTAGTGCTGGTACAGTTGTTGTGCCATCAAATTTAGATTTTAGGAGGTAAGTCAGTCTCGAGTTCATCAATTTAAAAACAATCTTAAATTACTTGATCATTACCAACCTGGAATTTTGAATCGGTAACCTCTCCCGTGGTTGATGTACTAAAGCACTCGTGCTAGGATTGCCTGGCATTGGTAGTAACAAGGTTTGTATTAGTATTGCTGTTATTGCCTGAACAGCTTGACTACAGGCCTGAAACAAAAGGAAAATACAATCATTTCTACATTTTTATTTCTTACGTAACTGCTGATATTATTATTGTTCCAAGACATCTGAAGTGTTGGAAAACATGCAAACTACGGGAATCTCCTTCCTTTCAACAATGATGTTTACCCTGGCACAGTGAGGAAAATTACTATGCCTACACTGTTGCTAATGTTACTTTCGTCTTTTTATGCTATGCCAACACAGCTCTATTGAACCCTAAATATGCTGAAAATTAAGCAAACTATGAAATTTTCATTCATTTCATACATTGTGTGACAAAAGATCCCTTAATTGAATGACAGCTATTTTAATATCCTCGTTATCTCATTCATGAAACTAGATATTTTAAAGCAAAACTCTGTTTAATGATGTGGTATAGTTGCAACAAAATGTTTATATATGTAACTATTTGTAAAAATTTTTGACAACTTTAAATTGCTACAGCGTTCAAATAATGGTATTGATATCAGTGGGAATCAAAAAGAGTATGCAGAATTGGATCAGTTCAGAGTAACATCCAATAGACCATACACAGGATGTGAAATAAAATGTTATACTGTTTAAATCTAATACCAGTTATGAAATATAATTACAGGAAAACCTCGTTAATACGATATTGGTTAATACGCAGTACCCTTTAATCCGAAGTTCTTCCCATTCCCCAGCCGATAAGATAGGATTTATAATGTATTTCAGTACGGATAAATCGAAATACGGATAATTTTTAATACGAAGTTGTTTACAAGACCCTTCCGCAAAACTGGTTTCGCTTAATTCGAAGTAGACACCTGCGTAAGTCGACAAGAGAAGATCGAATGTGGAGAGAGTTTGGACGTTATTTTAACTCGAACTTGACATGTTTTCTTGTCCTAAGAGATGCTGACAACTCGAGGGAAGTAGCCCGAAATGCCCGCTGGACATTGACTTTCTTTGTCAATGTGCATGGGAGGTCAAGCTCTTTCCCCGCTGAATGCGCCACCTTGGAAATATTCACAAGTGCTAGATGAGAAATGCGAGATTAGATCGCACGAATGTTCCAAAATACAAGACGCGTGGCACCTGGAAGTCTCACCCATCTGTCTAGCTCTGAGCTCGAGATACAGCAATTTCCCGTGAGCGAGCAACTTTTGACCTGGTAACCGACAACTTCCGGTAACCACTTTCATTAGGTTTCCCGCAAAAGTTGACGTCGATCTTACGTATGTTGCAACTCCAGTTTCCCGTTTCATACGTTTCCCAACTGTGCCGGTCATAAAATTTGCCAAAACAGTGTTTTGTTGTCTCCGTGACTTCTCCCTTTTTGCTATCAACAAACGGGCGGGAAGGGGGGGGGGGGGTCCGTTGCTAATTGTTTCGGCCACAATTTTCTTGCTCGTGTGCGCACACTGGCTCCTTTCCTTTGGCGTCTAAAAAAAAGCAAACAGTTCTGAATACCTTCTTCAAAACGAACAAAAAATGCATGATAAGTAAAAGAAAAGTGACCCCCTTCCTTCTCCTACAACAGCTCATTATCCGCCACTGGTGTGCATGGTAATGCGATAATTGCAGAATTCAGGTCCCTCTTTCTTGTTTGAATGCAGCTGCCTGGATAGGAAATATTGCAAATATTATTGTCTGTTGCATGGTAAAAGGTAATACAAGGATTATTTTTTCACACTGCTGATAAAAGTTCGATCTTGGACAACTGCGTTATCTTTAAAATGCCCATGATTTCCCTTCTGCCACCTGCTGCTCTAACTTCCAGCCGGTCTCATTGTGTTTACGCTGCAGCTGGCGCCAGTGTTTAGTCTAGCGTCTGGAAAGCTCTCGCTTGCTGATGACTGCAATGACTCATCCAGTGCGAAGGAATAAGCTTCATTGTTTTGAATCTCGCAAAGCCATATAATCCCCACTTTTCTTCAGAACCATTAGCGTGCTGCTGTTAAAAAAAAAAAAAAACTAAAAAAAAAACACAATGTTCAATGTAGGAATACGAGAGGAAAAGTTTTCGCGGAGCGAGTGTTTGACCTCCAGAATACTCTTGAAACCTACAATAAATTTTTGATTAATCTGAAAATATGCAAGTTTCGTAAAGCTTGTTTTTAGTTTATTTTATGCTGATGAGCTAAGCGGGATTAAATATAGTTTAAAGTGGGATCCAAACCAGAGTGATTATCGAGTGCGGCACATGTCCTAGGATACACATTCCGTGCAAACAGATCGCAAGTTGTGTGTTTACTTTTTCAGAGTGGATTACAATGCAAGTTGAGGAAGGGTTTGAACTGATCCCTGCAAAAGGGGGAAGGGGGGGGGGCGATTATGAAGTTAACTGAAGCAAAGAATACGTGACTTTTTTACGATGTCTTTTTAACAGCCGAACCAGAACGAAATTTACAGCCCCGATTTTTTTGTTTTTTGCCAGGGAAAGATTGTGTTCTCTCCCAACAGAATCTTCTCTTACCAGTTATTCCTGTAACGGACAATGTTCTAGTGAACGCACATAAAATCCAATATTCATTCTGTCCGATTATCTCCTGTCTCTTGCTTGCGCCAGTGACTACCGTCAAGATTCTTCCGAGTTTCACTTCTTGCAGTAAACGAGATTGTTTTCCTTTCCCTAGGTCTCCCTGCAAACGGGTTTCTTATGAACTAAAATTGTAAGAATTTCGTGGAAGAGCAACGACTTTGCACAATTAAAAGAAAATACCGTTTGTTAAAAGACTTTTTTGCCACAACATGCATCCCGTGCATAACCGGTTGTATAACTAGGCAGGATAAATGGTGTTAACCATCTCCTTGGAATCTTTGTGTCCGTGTTAAGCTCCGTGTTCTCATTTTGTGTCACATTTTTTACACTTTCTTTAAAACGTACAATATTATTATATAGTACATATAAAGCTTATTTTCTGAGCTACCACCAAGTATAAAACATCCTTTGTGGGGGGAATTTATACTCTACTTTATTTACACCTGAAAACAGGCGCCATCTTGAAAAGTTTGGATAACTCGAAGTCGTTTAATACGAAGTTGACATTTTTTGGTCCCTTGAACTTCGTATTAACGAGGTTTTCCTGTAATCAGAAACAATTAAATGTACAGAGGAGACATGTTTACAAGCAGCCAGTTTACAATTAATCTTTAGAAAAAAAACTGAAGGACTATAATATCACTGTAACTATGAAAATAGAACATAACTAGGGATCTTGATTTTTCGCAAATGTGAGAACACCAAAAAAGGTTAATTTGTTTAAAAAAAAGTGTTCATGTACGTGCAATGTCATATTCTAAACACATATTTCATGCATTCAAAACCTCAAAATAAAGCAAATTTGGCATTAAATGCAACTTTTGGACTCTTTCAAGAATTTCAACATATTTCATTCTTAAAAAAATAGAAAATATCAAAAAAATTAACATTTCTTGTGTGTTATGCTTAAAAATAAAACATGTCATAGTTACTCATGTATGATATGAACGTTTTCCAAAACTTTATATAAAAAACAACAACTATGGTGCATGTTAAACATGAAATATTTCCAACTGCTACATGAAACCACATGTATGGGTTTTCCATTCTTTTTCACCTTCTATTGGGACATTTTGCATTCTGACAGGAGATTAAGTGCACACCTACCATTAGACAGGAGCCGTAACATCAGTATTTGTTACACTAGAAACTTTTTCCATTCAACCAAGTTGCATAGTTTTTCCGGAGATCGAGTATGCACCTACAATTACATGGGAGTTGTGACATTTGTATTTTTCAAGAACAAGTGTAGGCCAAATAACTTACAGATTACAATAAAGGGTGTCCCAAAAGTAACGCAGGATTTAAATTGTGCGCAATTTTTCCCCCGGAGGGTTGGCAGCATTCTGCGAGGTCGCATGTTGTAGTAAAAACATTGTGGTTAGTCAATATCGAGTGCTACATGACAAGAGGAGTGGGTGGCGATCGTTAAAATCCATTACAAGTACCGAGACTGTGGGCAAGTTACCTGACATTTTCGGTAGGAGAAGCGCCGCAAATGAAACAACTGTGTGACCTCACACTGTGCGATATTTTTCCTCTGGTGATTCATTAATTCTAAACTTTATGCAGCAAAAATAAGAATGAGTCCAAAATTGAAAGCGGAAATTCCAAGAGTTATGAACAGAATTGAGCAGCAGTTAGGCGAAAAAGTGATTCAGAATTTTGTCAAAAGAATTCGAGTGTGTCAAATGCATCATGAAGGTCATTTCTCAGATATCCTCTTCCACATTTAATGGCAATGTTCACCCTTTCAAACAATGTAAAAACTCTGTTAATTAATAAATACATAAAAAGTTTCTTACTTAAATTAAATCCTGCATTTCTTTCGGGACACCCTTTACTAGTTTAAAAACACAATGAAGGTATAATTTTAGATATTTTACAGAAAAGTGTGCTAAAATAAAAATTCAAATTTTGGGGAAAATAACACTGAAAAACAACAACAAAAAACAGCAATTAAAAAAAATCACGGCCCTCAAGTATAACTTATTAACTTTGATCGTTTTTTTTTTTTTAAAAAAAAACTTCCATCAAGCAATCCAGGAAAAATACACTACCTGTATTATTACACTAACTTCTTCTGGTGCAGCATCCTCACTAGGATTCGAACTAAGGACACCCAGCAAAGCCATCCAAGTCTCTTCAA
The DNA here is from genome assembly GCF_977018435.1 of Lepisma saccharinum. NCBI lineage: Eukaryota > Metazoa > Arthropoda > Insecta > Zygentoma > Lepismatidae > Lepisma > Lepisma saccharinum. The sequence continues at coordinate 56,162,358 of NC_139236.1, read as the reverse complement.
ATTGCTGTCGACTGATCCAACCCAGTAGCGTCACCCTGGTAAAGAAATTACATATAATAAGCAACAACCTCTGATTCAATTTTTACTCAGCACATAACTCACTACAATTATTCTGTTGAAACAAGAACATTCATAATGCCTTTTCACAACTTGCCTAAATATGAACTGTTCCAGAACCTCTTCTTGCAGGTATTCCACAGGCAAAGGTGGAACCCGAGTCTTGGTTGGTCCTCCGAACTCTATATCCCAGCCCTGAAGCCATACTTGAGGCGGTGTGACAACATAGGAGTTCACAAGAGGCATTCTAGCTAAACTCACTACCAAGCTTCTGCAATGAAAATAAACAGATGGGGTGGGGTGTAAATTATAATATGGTAGCCACTGAATCTTATAATTATTTTAAGTAGGGATGTGACAAGCTGAAAATTTACCGATGCCGAAGTACTCACCGATAATTTTTGGAACCGATACCGATGCCGATATTTAACCGATTCCGATACATAAGATTATTAAACAGAAATGGGATGTTATTTTCAGCATGACAAAAATAAATTTGCTATGTACATTTCTATTGCATATCATATGTATATACAGTCTGCGCGGAAAGTATTGACGCCACACCAGTGAAAGCAAGAACCACAACAGATGTATACACCAAACAAACAACAAAATCAATGTTGTACTTCTCACCTTGTAGTCAGTATTTTGTCGACCCTCCTTTATGCTTCCGGCATTCTGTCAGTCGTTTTGGAACACTCAAAGCCAGGTTTTGGAGGAGATTAACTGGCAGATTGACCCAAATGTCCCTTATGGCAGCTTCTAGCTTAAGGAGTGTAGATGTGTCCCTGTTCCTTAAACATCGCTTCATGATAGACCACAGGTTTTCAATCGGGTTGAGGTCGGGGCTTTGTCCTGGCCAATCATCAAAATAAGGGACACAAGCATCTTTGAGCCATGAAACCACACTTTTGGCTGTGTGACAAGGAGCCCCATCCTGCATAAAAAAAGAGGCTCCACTTTTTTCAAAGGACACTTCCAAAACATCATTTAAGAGCTCAAAATAGGAGTACTGATTCATGGTCTGGTTTTTAGTAGAATAACTAACTCTCCTACACCACCATAACTAAAGGAACCCCAGACCATAATACTGGGAGGGTGTTTTATAGTTGGATGTGTGTACTGAGGAAGGGTGGGATCATCACTGGGATAACGGTACACTCGCTTGGAACCACTACCAGTAACAAAGAAAGTGGCTTCATTACTCCACAACACTTCTTTCCAGTCATGGACAGTCCAGGTACTGTATTTCTTACAGAAATCCCGTATTTTCTTACGATGCTTTTCTGTAAGGCGAGGTTTCGGGCGAGCTCTGTAACTGCGTAGCCCTAAGTCATCATGGATCTTCTCCTGAATTGTCCGGAGGGACACATTATCAAGCAACAGAGGATTTTTTTCTTTCAGTTCCCTAGCTGTTAACGAAGGTTGGTTCCTTAGCTGCCTTTTCATGATGTGCAGTGTTTTTTCAGACACTTTCCTAGGCTGACCAGACTTAGGTTTTGGGCAAGGCATATTGACCCCACCTTTGTCCTTGAAGTGTTTCACCAAACGTTGCACTGTTCTCAGGTTCACGCCTGTTTGTGTCGCGATTTCTGTGGTTTTTATGCCTGCTCTAAACAAGGCAATCACCTGCTCAGCATCACCAGGCTTCAATATGTTGTAAGGCATCGTTTCACACACAAAATCAACTCAGAACACAAACACAAGAGCCCAAAATTCACAGGAAATACCACACGCACGTGCGCACGTACAACAACGTCTCCCACTCGAAACTGAGCGAGTTGAAACTTGCAGCTAGGAACAAAGGAAGATCGCAGGTGGTAGTTTACTGCCCATGAACGACAACTCTTTTTCACGGTGTCGTTTAGGAGATAGGTGGTCCTATGTAAAAACGCGAAAATAATTAACGTCAATGCTGTTGGCGTCAATACTTTCCGTGCAGACTGTACATATATATTCTCAAGATATGCGAATGTACATTTGCATCTACAAAATGTTATGTGAACCTTTAAGAAGAACATGGATTCTCAAGAGATTAAATATTAGTACACAAGCAGTACTTTGAAATGCAAAATGAATTCCTGTTCTGGCAGATTCAACTTCAGAAACACGAGATTTGGAAGCACTTCAGGAAGTAACCTACTTCTTCTCTTATCTCAAATCTGTTCAGCAACACCCAACACTCAATCACTGAATACTGATGCAGCAGGTATGCCCAAGTATTGTATCAGGATTTGCTTCAGGTTTGAATATTCATTTTTGAATGTCCAATACAACAGCAGATCCTGGTTCAGCAATGTACTGTTTTATTTCCGATTTATAGTTAGGTTGATCCTCTGAATGAGTTTGCAATAATTTCATTACAAAAACTCTACAATAATGATGAATCATAACCTAATTTTTAATAAATCTTACAAAACTAAAATATAAAACTTATTAGAAGGTAAAAACTCTAGCATAATCTGTACCGGTTTAAATATCGGATTTTTGCCGATTCCGATACCGATGCCGATATGTCAATTTCGGCTTATTTTCATACATCTGTAATCGGTTTCGGCACATCCTTAATTTTAAGTGTTTGCATTACTGTTAATATACAACTGTCAGATAGCAGTAGGTTCGCCATGTATATAGTAGCACCATGCCATGAAGGCACATTTTACGGACTGCCGTGGTGGTCTAGTCGATAGGGCATCTGACTGCCATGTGGGAGACCCAAGTTCGATTCCTGGGGTGGATGATCTAAAGTTGGAATTTTTCTGGCCTTGTCGCCACATAAAGCAGCTCTGGGGCTCATCCAGCCTCAAATCAATGGGGAACTGGGGGGGCGGGTAAAGGCAGCCAGAGGATGGTGCTGATCACATCACCTCAAAAATGGCCTACATCGCAAAGTGGGTCCTAAAATGCCAAGTAGCAGTGCATGTATTTATTACAGTTAAGACAGGTTAATAAGTCAAGGTTTTGTTAACGGTATATCAGTATACTGATTAACATTGAAAACCTTTGTTATTGAATGTATGAATTTACAGGTATGATTTGTGTACCCTGATTTTATAACAACAAGATAGGGTAACAAAGTGATTTCGTCATCATTATTGACTGTGGTAGAAAAGGTGGAAAAGCACTATAAAATAATAAAATAATAAAATTACAAAACAGTCCTAAAGAAACCCACTTACTTTAGAGGTTCAGCCAGAAAATCTGGGATTCTGTCCATCTGGAGCTTTGTCCTCTCCAACCACGACACCAAAGTGGCCATTTGGTGGCATGTGTGAGCAGCACATATGCATTCTGGGTCTTCAAATGCCTTTTGTAAACCTTACAGATAAACAAATCATTAAATTTCATGAACCAGTATCACTGAGCAAATACAAATATTTACACCTTAAAATATATATATATATATATATCTTAACTTTATTACAAACAAGGTATCAATACATGAAGAAACCTATTTAACAGAAGAGAATGTACATATAACATTTTGTTGCTGAATGACATTTTTCATTACAGTATTATTACTTCAATTGTAACTGAAACTTTCATCATTAACTTGGAGTGCTAGTGTACTTAATATTGTACACCTGGAGAGGGCTAAATCACAACTTCCGGATCATATATTTTTAAAATTAACTCCCACATAGAAATGGCAAATAGATTACTATCAGGGGTGAAGTGATATTACTTTGAAGCCATAATGATTAGCAATGATACCAATACCCATGCTTGAAAATCATAACAATTAGAAGTTGTTCAGAATATTGACTAAGAAAATTCTGTGCGTATCCATAAATAAATTACAACCAATACTTTCAATACTGATACCTAGGGACCATGAGTTTTGGTGTTATTTTTTTTACTTGTTATTGTTACAAAAATTCGAGTTTTTATCTTAGCACACTTTTCTGCCAAATATACCTAAAATTATATCTTCGTTCTATTTTAAAACTTTTTTTTAGGTCATATAGCCATACAAATTGTTTCGAATCACTGAATTAGTGCTGACTTTAAGGATGTTTAATGGATTCTAAATTAGCCAAAAAATACAATTTCCCCTTGAAAATGCTTACATTTATAGGCTAGGTTAAATAGTTGTAATTATCAGGTATATATATATATTTTTTTTAATGCATTTCTAGCTGTTGAAATTTATGAGTGCATAAACCTCACAGTATACTCTTTGGTATGGAATAACTGCATATATAGGGCTTTCATAGTTTAATTTTAAAAATTAACAATTGTTTGTTGGTGGTGATATTGATACATCAGCCCAGCTCTAATTACTACATAGTCCATGTCAGTTCACTTCTCCTGTATATAACTTTCTTGTCTGAACTGTTTACTACTTCTACATAGGACTGTATTTATGCAATGGATACAATAAAGTTGTCAGTGTTACATTGATGATGTAAAGTAAAGAGTAAAATAGAAAAAAAAAGTGTGGATCTAATGTCCTGGTTTATACCCACAGTAACCAGGGTCACAATAATAATAATAATAATAATAATAATAATAATAATAATAATAATAATATCTGCATTGTACGGTATTTGAAGTACTTCCAGTCTCAAAAGCCCCAAAAACGGCTGTGATGGGACTTTATGTATTGACAACACATTAATCAATGAAAAGCTCCTTGGCAGGTCTTGACCCCTCAAACAGCTGTTGTCACAGAATTTTCACAGATTAATTTTACATAATACACATATCCCCAGTATTATTCACATTATTCCAAGAATAATTCCTTATTTGTAGCCACTACATCATCTTACTTGTATGTACATCTTGCTTGCATTGTAGACTTTTTTCTCCAGTAGCTTACGGTTATTACAAGCACATAAACACAATTTTTGAAACATTTAAACATTTGAATCTTCTCAATAATGATACACTGTTGAAACCTGACGACTTACATGTGAAATAAACAATTTGTTTTTTATAACTATTATTATTATTTTAAATTAAGATGTTCTAAATTTTAATTATGGGTTCCAAATAGCATCAGGTAGTTTAAAATCCTCCTTTCTACAAAACTTCTTGATAATAATACTATTTATTAAAAAAATCACTTGTTTCACAGATAAGTTGACAAGATTCATTGTACAACTGCTTATTTTTGTTAAATTTACTACATTGTTATAATTGTAGCATTGATCAAACTAAGAATAAAAGTCTGATGAAGGGAGCTTGTGTTCTCCAGAAATAACAATACATCATCACCATAAAAATTACATAACATGCACATGACTAACCTGCTGAGGGAGGATTTACCACAAGCTCTTCCTTCTGAAGGAACTGAATGATCTTCGTAACACACCCTGCACTGGAAGCAACCCAAGTAATATTCTGTGGAAGACCTATGACTCCAGAAAGGTTGGGGTCTTCAAGAATAACCTTTGTACAGAGGAGACACATGTGGATGTAATGCGGTGGAGGTTTCTTCTCATGTGTAATTAACCAATGAACAGCCTGGAAAAGAAATAGTGATAGTTGAGATTACGATTGAGGCAACACCACTTGCAACTGAATTGGCAGCCAAAATTGTACATTAAATTATTAACTTTTTTGACTGTTTTTACCATGTAGTTTGCAAACAAAATTTACCATAGGCTTAAAGTTTAAATTGTATAAGATGTATAACGTAATTCTTTTTCAAAAGTTCAACTTCTGAAAAATATTATTATTGTTATTTCAATTGCAGCATACTTGTACTTATAGTGTCTGTATTGCAACTACACATTACACTGAATACATAGTCCATATAGTATGCAAAGGATGGGCAGACTATTACGGGATTTAAAAATTACATTTCAAGTTGCAAGAATTAAAATAGCACAATTTTACTTCTAAAAGTATAATTTCATATTAAAGATTCCAATACAAACACATTTGCAACTTTTTGACACAATACATTTTAAATCAATCCTCTTACATATCAAAAACGAATCTAAATCAACACCTTAAAAAAATATCGACATTGATACAGCGTTCTTAATCTCAATGGTTCCCCTGTTAATTTTATAAACTCGTGTACAACAGAAATATAAAGTAAATACTGATATTCGTGAATGTACACGACAATCACAGTATAATTACATTGATATCAAGGATCTAACAAATTAAGTGTGTCACTGTAAAGAAGGAAATGGTTTGATTTGATTTGTTGTTTTAAGTCCACTTTATGCACAGTAAGGCTAATCGGGACTGGACCTACAGTTTAAAGTGGGATCCGAACCACAATGTGCCTCCACCGGGAATTGAACCCGGGACCCCTTGATTACAAAGAATGAAATGGATTAAGACCGAAAACTACATGATGGAAGTAAAAAAGTAAATAAATTGAGTTGTACAGTGGGATGTACAAGGGTCGTTCAAAGTTGACCGGGATTTTCGTACGTAAAAAATCGATGAATAGCCGGATCATGATGAAATGTGCGGGTGACGTAATGTATTCTTTCGCGAGTAACTAGCGCCTGGCATGACGTATTTCGCGCATGCGCAGCAGTTGCAGCGAACATGGCAGCAAGCAGTGTGTCTGTGGCTGTGGAGCAGCAGTGTGTAATCAAATTTCTCGTGAAGGAGAAAGTGAAACCAGCTGAGATTTTTGCAAGTACAGTATGGTGAACAAACGATGTCGCGGACAAGAGTGTACGAATGGTGTGAGCAGTTTCGCGAAGGACGGGAGCTGGTGACAAATGAAGCGCATGGACACATTCGCCCGACTGCAGTCACACCAGTGAATATCGCACGTGTTGAGCAAATGATTCTTGAGAACCGGCGAGTAACAGTGCGAGATATTTCTGCCGAGGTGAATATCAGTGTCGGGAGTGTTGAGACAATCGTTCACGACCACTTACGCTTCCACAAAATCTGTGCAAGGTGGGTTCCCCACCAGCTGACATTCGATCAGAAGTGGACACGCAGGACGGTCTGTGAACAGCTTCTGAATCAGTTTCGAGCAGAAGGTGATGAATTGTTGCAATCCATCATCACGTGTGATGAAACATGGTTGCACAATTCAACCCCAAAGACCAAAAGACGCAGCATGGAGTGGCGGCATAAAGGTTCCCCGTCCCCCCCAAGAAAAGCAAAATGCAGCCGTCCGCTGGAAAGATCATGGCAAGTGTCTTCTGGGACATGAAGGGCGTTATCCATGTGGATTTTCTGGACAAAGGGAGCACGATTAATGCCCAGTATTACTCCACATTGTTGAGTGGTGCTGTACGAAAGTCCATTCGCAAGAAAAGACCTGGGATGTTGTCTGGAAATGTCATTCTTCTCCATGACAATGCCCGCCCTCACATGGCCAATGTGACAACAACAACTCTGGCCGACATGCGCTGGGAAGTTCTGCCCCATCCCCCCTACAGTCCGGATTTAGCCCCCAATGATTATCATTTGTTTGCACCCC